>NC_045602.1:58488214-58810714 GCF_009762305.2 Zalophus californianus | reverse complement strand
GTGCCAAGATTTTTCAATGGAGAAAGGACGGTCTTTTCAACAAATGGTGCTTAGAAAACTGGATAGCTACATGCAAAAGAACAAAGTTGGGCCCTCGCCCCACAAGCATATATAAAAATTAACTGAAAATGGATTAAGAACCTAAATATAAGATAATAAAACTCTCAGAACAAAACATAGGATAAAAGCTTCACAACATTTAATTTGACAATTTCTTCTTGGATATGACACCAAAGATGCAGGTAAATAAAGAAAAAATAGACAAACTGGACAGTATGAAAATTTTAAAATTTTGTGCATCAAAAGACACCATTCACAGAGGAAAAAGGCAACCTACAGAATGGGAAAAATATTTGTAAACCATATATCTGTAAGGGATTAATGTCCAGAATATATAGAGAACTCCTAAAACTTAACAACAACAACAACAACAAAACAACCCAATTGAGAAATGGGTAAAGGACTTTGGGAACACACATTTCTCCAGATGTACAAATAGCCAATAAGCACATGAAAAGATGCATGACATCACTAATCATTAGGGGGATGTAAATCAAAACTGCAATGAGATATTACCTTATACTCATTAGGAGGGCTACTATTAAACAACAGAAAATAACAACTACTGGGGAAGATGTGGAGAAATTAGAACCCTTGTGCACTATTGTTGGGAATGCAAACTAGTGTAGCTATTGTGGAAAACAGTATGGAATTTCCTCAAAACATTAAAAATAGAACTACTTTATGATCCAGCAATCACTACTGGGTATTTACCCAAAGATTTCAACAATACTAATTCGAAAGGATATATGCACCCCTGTGTTTTCTGCGGCATTATTTACAATAGCCAAACTATGCTATGGAAGCAGCCCAAGTTTCCATCAATAGGTAAATGGATAAAGAAGAGGTGGTATATTTCAGATAGATAGATAGATAGATAGATAGATAGATAGATAGATAGATAGATAGATATTCCATTTTATATATATAATGGAATATTATTTGGCCATCAAAAAGAATGAAATCTTGCCATTTGCAATGACATAGATGGAGCTAAATAATATTATCCTAAGTGATATAAGTCAGAGAAAGACAAATACCATATGATTTCACTCATATGGAGAATTTAAGAGACAAAACAAATGAACAAATAGAAAAGAGAAAGAGGCGAAAGAAGAACGGACTCTTAATTAGAGAGAACTGATGGTTATGGGTGGGGGATGGGTGAAATACATGATGGGAATTAAAGAGTACACTTACTCTAATGAGCACTGAGTAATGTATAGAATTGTTAAATGACTATATTGTACACCTGAAACTAACAGAACACTGTATGCTAACTATACTGGAATTAAAATAAAAACCTTGATAAAATTTTAAAAACCAGTATGTATTTCAAAACAACTCAGTATCATTCTAAATTATGAAGGAATAGCAACATTTCCATTGAAGTCACAATTAAGAGTATCTTATTGCCACTGTTATTTACTAGACAAGAATGAGCAGTATAAATAAAGGAGAAAATGATGATTATTGTAGACAACATGACTGTCCACTTTGGATAGACAAAATAACTGAATGTTCAGAAAGGTAATCCACTAAAAAATTAGTATACAAACATCAATAGTTTCTGATATACCAGAAATAATAAATTAGGAAGTTTAATTTAAAAATGTCCTACCCATAATAGCAAAAAATACAATAAAATATGTAGGAGTAAACATGAAACATATGCAAATAAAAATATATCTGGGGATGTAAAGGAAAACTTGAATAAAGAGAGAGAAATCTGTTACTGAACAGAAGAATTCAATATTACAAAGATGTTGATTCTTCCTAAAATTAATCCATATATTCATGCTATTCTATTTTTTTTATAGATTTTATTTATTTATTTGACAGAGAGAGAGAGAACACAAGTAGGCAAAGAGGCAGGCAGAGAGAGAGGGAGAAGCAGGCTCTCTGCTGGGCAGGGAGCCTGATGCAGGACTCAATCCCAGGACCCTGGGATCAGGACATGAGCCAAAGGCAGCCACTTAACCAACTGAGCCACCCAGGTGCCCTTATTCATGCTATTCTAATCAAAATCCTTATGAGATTTCGTTTGTTTAGAACTTAACAATAGGACCCTAAAGTTCATCTGAAATTTTATTTATTTTTTTAAAGATTTTATTTATTTATTTAAGACAGAGAGACACTGACAGCGAGCACGAGCAGGGAGGAGGGGCAAAAGCAGGTGCCCCGCTGAGCAGGGGCCCAATGCAGAGCTTGATCCCAGGACTCCGGGATCATGACCTGAGCCGAAGGCAGTCGCCCAACCAACTGAGCCACCCAGGCGCCCTCAAGAAAAGATTTTCAAAAAGCAATTTATTTTAGGAAAAACTGATACCAAACAAACAAAAAGTAACAGTGAACAAATCAATAGTACATGTGATTTCATTACTCTACTAAATCTATGTCTCATATTGTATATAAGCATTCTTGGGAATGAATGAATGAATAAAGAAGATGTGGTTTATATGTATACAATGGAATATTATTCAGCCACAAGAAAGAAGGACATCCTAAAATTTGCAATAACATGGATGGACCCTGAGGGTAATACACTAAGTGAGATAACTCAGATAAAGACAAATACTGTGTGGTATCACTTATACGTGCAATCTAAATAAAAAGTCAAACTCATAGAAACAGAGATTAAAGAAGTGGTTGCCCGAGGCTGCAGGGTAGGGAAAACAGGGAGATGTTTATAAAAGGGTATAAATTTTCAGCTCTAAGATAAATAAGGTCTCAGGATTTAATGTATAATGTGGTGACTATAGTTGATAATACTGTACTGCCTTATTGAAATATGTTACAGAGTATAACTTAAATGTACTCACCAAAAATAAACAAATAAATAAATAGATAAATAAGTGAGGTGATGGATGTATTCATTAATTAGATCAGAGGAATCCCTTTTTTTTGCTGTTTTTTAAATTTAAATTTAAATTCAATTAATTAACATATAATGTATTATTAGTTTCAGAAGTAGAGGTCAGTGATTCATCAGTCTTATATAATACCCAGTGCTGATTGTATCACATGCCCTGCTTAATGTCCAACACACAGTTACCCCATCCCCCACACCTCTCCCCTCCAGCAACACTCAGTTTCCTATGATTAAGAGTCTCTTATGATTTGTTTCCCTCTCTGATTTCCTATTGTTTTATTATTCCATCCCTTCCACTATGATCCTGTTTTGTTTCCTAAATTCCACATATGAGTGATATTATATGATAATTGTCTTTCTCTGATTGACTTCTTTCACTTAGCATAATACCTTCTAGGTCCATCCACATCATTGCAAATGGCAAGATTTCATTCTTTTGATGTCTGAGTAGTATTCCATCATATATATCACATCTTCTTTATCCATTCACCTGTCCATGGACATCTGGGTCCTTTCCATTGTTTGGCTATTGTGGATATTGCTCCTGGAAATGTTGGAGTGCATGTGCCCCTTTGGATCACTACATTTGTATCTTTGGGATAAATTCCTAGTAGTGCAATTGCTGGGTTGTAGGGTAGCTCTATTTTTAACTTTTTGAGGAACCTCCATACACTTTTCCAGAGTGGCTGCACCAGTTTCCATTCCCACGAGCAGTGTAAGAGGGTTCCACTTTCTCTGCATCCTCACCAACATTTGTTGTTTCCTGTTAATTTTAGCCATTCTGACAGGTGTGGAGTGGTATCTTATTGTGGTTTTGATTTGGATTTCCCTGATGCCAAGTGATTTGAGCACTTTTTCATGTGTCTGTTGGCCATGTGTATGTCTTCTTTGGAGAAATGTCTGTTCATGTCTTCTGCCCATTTCTTGATTGGATTATTTGTTCTTTGGGTGTTGAGTTTGATAAGTTCTTTATAGATTTTGAATACTAGCCCTTTATCTGATAAGACATTTTCAAACATCTTCTCCCATTCTATCAGTTGTTTTTTGGTTTTGTCGACTGTTTCCTTCACTGTGGAGAAGCTTTTTATTTTGATGAGGTTCCAATAGTTCATTTTTGCCTTTGTTTCCCTTGCCTTTGGAGACGTGTCTAGCCAGAAGTTGCTGAGGCCGAGGTCACAGAGGTTGCTGCCTGTGTTCTCCTCTAGTATTTTGATGGATTCCTGTCTCACATTTAGGTCTTTCATCCATTTTGAGTCTATTTTTGTGCATGGTGTAAGAAAAATGGTCTTCTGCATGGGGCTGTCCAGTTTTCCCAACACCATTTGTTGAAGAGACTGTCTTCTTTCCATTGGATATTCTTTCCTGCTTTGTTGAAGATTAGCTGACCATAGAGTTGAGGGTCCATTTCTGGGTTCTCTATTCTGTTCCTTTGATCTATGTATCTGTTTTTGTGCCAGTACCATACTGTTTTGATGATCACCACTTCATAATAGAGCCTGAAGTCCGGAATTGTGATGCCACCAGCTTTGCTTTTCTTTTTCAACATTCCTCTGGCTATTTGGGGTCCTTTCTGGTTCCATACAAATGTTAGGATTATTTATTCCAGCTCAGTTAAAAAAGTTGATGGTATTTTGATAGGGATTGCATTGAATGTATAGATTGCTCTATGTAGCATAGATATTTTAGCAATATTTGTTCTTCCAATCCATGAGCATGGATTGGTACTAGAAGTTCTAGCCTCAGCAATGAGACAAGAAAAACTAAGAAAAGGCATCTGAATCAGCAGAGAAGAAGTCAAACTCTCACTCTTTGCAGATGACATGATATTCTATGTGGAAAACCCAAAAGACTCCACCCCAAAATTGCTAGAACTCATACAGGAATTCAGTAAAGTGGCGGGATCTAAAATCATCGCACAGAAATCAGTTGCATTTCTATATGCTAACAAGACAAAAGAAAGAGATATTAAGGAGCCATTCCCCTTTACAATTGGGCCCAAAACCGTAAGATACCTAGAAATAAACCTAACCAAAGAGGCAAAGGATCTACGCTCAGAAAACTATAGAACACTCATGAAAGAAATTGAGGAAGACACAAAGAAATTGAAAACATTCCATGCTCATGGAAATTCTATATTGAGATCACACAAGTTCTCATAGAGGTGAGTGGCTCTCCCCTTTGAAGGAATCACCTTATTCAAATGATTTTATTCACTGGGGACAGGGAAGAAAGTGGGGATGTCTCAGCGAATTACCTCCACATAGTTTATCTCTATGATCTATAGCCAAAGTGAACTTTTTATTTCTAAAGGGAAATGTTTGCTATACCAGCAATTGGAAGAGAAATTGATGTAACTGATTTTTGTGGTATGTTAGAACCATAACATAAGAACAAGTAAATTCATTCCTAATTGTGATCTTATTAAATAATTAAATTTCTCTTCATGTAGTCAACTTATATTTCACTAGATGGATGAAAACAATTATTTGAGTAAATTAAAACAAAACAAAAATATTCTCAGTCATCACCTCTCAGCACTGTCTTTCTCTATGCAGAATTTTTTTTTTTTAATTTTTATTGTTATGTTAATCACCATATATTACATCATTAGTTTTTGGTGCAGTGTTCCATGATTCATTGTTTGTTCATAACACCCAGTGCTCCATGCAGAACGTGCCCTCCTCAATACCCATCACCAGGCTAACCCATCCCCCTACCCCCCTCCCCTCTAGAACCCTCAGTTTCTTTTTCAGAGTCCATCATCTCTCATGGTTCGTCTCCCCCTCTGACATACTCCCCTTTTCTTCCTCTTCTGTTATCTTCTTCTTTTTCTTTTTTCTTAAAATATGTTGCGTTATTTGTTTCAGAAGTACAGATCTGTGATTCAACAGTCTTTCTATGCAGAATTTTTTACTAAACTGACTGAA
Organism: Zalophus californianus; assembly: GCF_009762305.2. Lineage (NCBI taxonomy): Eukaryota > Metazoa > Chordata > Mammalia > Carnivora > Otariidae > Zalophus > Zalophus californianus. The sequence goes on along the minus strand of NC_045602.1, from coordinate 58,804,855 downwards.
CTGTTTCATATGCTGACAAGACAAATTTCTCAGGTAAAACAAAAACACTTTTTCTCTTGCAAATTAGCATTAATGAAATTAATGTTTTATTGGCAAAAATGAATATCCCATCTATATAATGTTGTATGGCTCGTTCTTCTCAGTGTCCCATTTAATGAATAACACTATAATAGGATGGCTATATAGCTTTAGCAAAATAGGTCATTATATGTTCATCAAAGTTTGGCAGAATATCTGTGAAATTTTTCAGGGTACAGTTGAGAACCACTGATCTAGGGATGCCTGGGTAGCTCAGCCCGTTAAGTGGCCAATTCTTGATTTCAGCTCAGGTCATGACCTCAGGGTGGTGAGATCAAGCCCCACATCAGGCTCCACATCCAGTGGGGAGTCTGCTTGAGATTTTCTCTCTCCCTCTGCCCGTCCCCCTCCTTCTGTGCTCTCTCTCTAAAATAAATGAATAAATCTTTTTTTTTAAGATTTTATTTATTTGAGAGAGAGAGCAAGAGAGAAAGAGCATGAGAGGTGGGAGGGTCTGAGGGAGAAGCAGAATCCCTGCTCAGCAAGGAGCTCAATGTGGGGCTCGATCCTGGGACTCCAGGATCATGACCTGAGTTGAAGGCAGTTGCTTAACCAACTGAGCCACCCAGGCACCTATAAATGAATAAATCTTAAAAAAAAAAAAAAAGAATCACTGATCTATACTGATAACACACCAGAAAATGAGAAGAGTTGCTATTTCCTATCAAGCTACATATCTAAAAATCTACAGATGCTACTATATATCATCACAGAGTATGGCACATCACAATGAAAGGGAGAGGGAGAAGTTAGTGAAGTGGTTGGTCTAAATGTTAAGGGCATGGATGACTAAAGATCCATTCCTTGGGTGAAATTGAGGACAACAATAACAATGATAGTAGTAATATGTGAAAGGAACTTATACTTTCTGCTAAATCTTCTTAAAGGAAAACACATGGTAGAAAAGTCATAAGTAGGTCTTTGGAAGTTGGAAATCATAGACCTTTGCTGACATCATTCTGAGAAGCAGGTCAGATTGCCTTAAAAACAGCTATGACCTATTAGAGAAACCCAGTAAGGCCACCCTGGCCTACAGGAGATTATAGAAAGATTATACAATTTCCTTTTTTAACTGTGAAAGTAATGGCAACAATGGACAGGGCTTTTAGGGTTTTTAAAAATGTGTTAAGAGGCTTCCACTGCTGGGAATATATGATAGAAATATTTTTCCTACATCTCCCTCTAAGTACAATTTAAAAACCTGGACAGTATATATAAAAACAAACATAAGAAGACTGAAAGGTGGGGAGAAAAAGGCAAACCAGCTTAGAGAACTTGGGACCCAAGGAACGACACAATGGTGTTTCTGGATTTTCTTTTTGCCTCATACATTCCGACTTGAAGCTGAATAAGTCAGCAATCCCAAAATGCCAATAGGTACAGAGAAAGAAAAAGCACCCCAAAAACCCTGATCCTTTATCCAAAGAACCAAGAAAGGACAGTCTACCAAGACTGAAAATAAAATAAAAAAATAAATAAAATAAAATAAAATAAAATAAAATAAAATAATAAAATAAAATAATAAAATAAAATAAAATAAAATAAATAAAATAAAATAAAATAAATAAAATAAAATAAATAAAATTAAATAAATAAAATTAAATTAAAATAAAATAAATAAAATAATAAATAAAATAAATAAAATAAAATAAAATAAAATAAAATAAAAAATCCTCTTTAGAAATAACTGTTTTACTCCAGCCAAATAACCAGAAAAACTGTGCCCCCACCCATGCCAGCAAAGGCCTATGACTTCCAACCTTAGGGACTGAAACAGGAGCTCTATCCCTCCTACCCTGCTCCTCAGAGTGATGTCAGAGAAGGCTGAGTAGGGAAATGGAACTTTCATTCCTGCTAGATAATAATGATACTAGGAAATTTGGATATCCACAGGTAAATGAATAAATTTAGATCACTACTTTACACCATATATAAAAATTAACTCAAAATGGATCAAAGACATGAAAATAAGAGCTAAGACTATAAAATTCATTGAAGGACACAGGAGTAAATCTTTGTGACCTTGAAGTAGACAATGATTTCTTAAATATGACACCAGAAGCACAAGAAACAAAAGGCAATAAACTGGACTTCATCAAAATTAAAAACTTCTGCACATTAAACACTATCAAAAGAGTGAAAAAATAACCCACCGAATGAGAGAAAATATTTGCAAATCATATATCTGATAAGAGTCTACAATCTACAATGTATAAAGAATTCTCGACAACAAGAAAAACAGCCCAATAAAAAATGGTCAAAGAACTTGGATATTTCTCCAAAGAAGATATACAAATGACCAAAAAGCACATAAAGAGATGTCCAACATCATTAATCATTATAGAAATGTAAATCAAACCAACAATGAGATACCACTTCATACCCACCAGGATGGTTATAATCAGGAAGTCAGATAACAAGTGTTGGCAAGGATGTGGAAATGCTAGAACCCCCATATATTGCTGGTGAGAATGTAAAATGATGCAAATACTTTGAAAAACAATCTGGCAGATCCTCAAATGGCCAAATATAGAGTTACCATATAACTTTGCAATTCCACAGGACCATTGAAAACATGTGCTCACAGAAAAACTCGTATAGAAATGTTCACAGCAGCATTATTCATAATGGCCCAGAAGTGGAAACAATGCAACTGTCCATCAACTGATGAATGGATAAACAAAATGTAGTATATCCATAGAATGGAATATTATAAAAAGGAATGAAATACTGATACATGCTACAACATCGATGAATGTTGAAAATATGCTAAGTGAAATGAACAACTGATTCCATTTATATTAAATTTTCACAATAGAAACCATCATAGAGGCAGAGAGATTAGTGACTTCCAGGAGTTAGGGAGAGGGAAGACTGGGGAATGACTGCCTAATGTACATGGAGATTATCTTCAGTATAATGAAAATGTTTTGAATTAGAGGTGGTGGTCATATACTAAAAAACAATTATACACATAAAAATGCTTAAGATGGTGAATTTTTAAATTATGTTGATTTCATCTTAATAAAAAAACCAATCTAGGTAAATAAAATTGGAATTCTCAAGAATGTTCAAGTAATATATGAAGGCAGAAAAAATAGTAAAATAAAAAAGGGAGAGCAAAAACAGAAAACAAACAAAAATTGCAGCCTTTAAACTTAAACATATCAATAATCACATTAAATGAAAACAGTCTAAATATAACTACTAAAAGAGAGAATGGCATAGTTGATTTAAAAACATGACCCCGGAGGAGTTAAGATGGTGGAGTAGTAGAAGGGAGCCTGGGCTTTCCTCATCCTTCAACACAGCTAGATCAACATCAAATCATTTTGAACAACTAGAAAACTGATCTGAGAATTAAGAAGACAATCTGCACAATTGGAGGGACAGAACATGGCAGGTGTGAGGTTCACAGATGTGAACTGGGGGAGAGAAAAGCCAGGGTGCTGCAGAGGGGAGAGAGCCCTTTTCATAGACAGAAGTCAGAGAGAGAGGGAGAGAGCAGGAGAGAGAACAGTGTGTAGGGTTCACTCAAGATGCCATGGTGTGGGGATCCTGTGGGTTGTACTGGAAGAGAACATTCCCCTTCCTGCTACACATTTGGAAAAGAATATATTGCCTCTCCAAGGACAAAAGGCCTACTGGGCACCACTGAGTGTCCTTTCAACAGCAGGGGACACAGGTGTGCACAGGGGGCAGATAACATTTGTTTCCTTTTCTCGTTTTTTGGATCAGGTTTGTTTGTTTTTTTCAAATCAGGCTTAACAAACATATCAAAGCATACCTAATTAAAAGTCCAAACACTCCCCACTGCAAGCAAGGAGGAACTATGCAGAGGACTGACCTGTGGGAAAGAGGAGCCAAAACACAATAACAGGGTGCACACAGCATACACCAGAAACACTTCCTGAAGCACCAGGCCCTGGACAGTGTATGACCACTTCTTAACATGGCATTACTCTCCAGAGCAGGAAACATAACAAACTTTCATAACACGCAAAGACAGAAACCTAGAAATAATGACAAGACAGAGGAATTCTCCACAAAAGAAAGATCAAGAAGAAATCACAGCCAGGGATTTCTGAACAAGAATTCAGAACAATGGTCATAAGAATAGTAGCTGGGCTTGAAAGAGGCATAGAAGACACCGGAGAAACCCTGCTGCAGAGTTAGAAGACCTAAAAACTAATCAGCCTGAAATAAAAAATACTATAACTGATATGCAAAACTGACTGGATGTAATCACAACAAGGATGGAAGAAGCACAGGAATGAACAGGTGATAGAGAAGATAAAATTATAGAAAATAATGAAGCTGAAAAGAGGGAAAGAAAACTGTTAGATCACAAATATAGACTTAGGGAACTCAGCGATTCCACAAAGTGCAATAATATCCACATCATAGGAATCCCCAGAAGAGTAGGAAAAATGGGCAGAAGGTTTATTTGAACAAATTATAGCTGAAGAACTTCCCTAATCTGGGGAAGACAACAGGCATTCATGTCCAAGAGGCCCAGAGAACTCCCCTCAAAATCAACAAAAACAGGTCAACACCAAGACATGTCATAGTGAAACTTGCAAAATACAACGATAAAGAGAGAATTTGGAAAGCAGCTAGAGACAAGAGGTCCTTAATCTACAAGGGTAAACACATAAGGCTAGCAGCAGACTTGTCCGCAGCAACTTGGCAGGCCAGAAAAGAGTGACATGATATATTCAACATGCTAAATGGGAAAATATGCAGCCAAGAATACTACATCCAGCAAGGCTGTCATTCAGAATAGAAGGAGAGATGAAGAGTTTCCAAGACAAGCAAAGACTAAAGGGAGATCATGAACACTAAACCAGCTCTGCAAGAAATATCAATGGGGATCATTCTGAGTGGGAAAGAAAGACCAAAAGCAATAAAGACTAGAAAGGAACAGAGACAATCTACAGGAAGAGTGGCTTTACAGGTGTAAATGGCACTAAATTCGTATCTATCAGTAATTACTCTTAATGTAAATGGACTCAATGCTCCAATCAAAGGACAAAGAGTAACAGAATGGATAAAAAAACAAGACCCATTGCTTTGCTGCTTATAAGAAAGTCATCTTAGACCTAAAGACACCTCCAGATTAAAAGTGAGGGGGTGGAGAACCATGTATCCTGCTAATGGACATCAAAAGAAAGCTGGAGTAGCCTATTTATATCAGACAAACTACATTTTAAGCCAAAGACTATAATAAGAGATAAAGGCACTATATCATAATAAAGGGGTCTATCCAACAAGAAAATCTAAATATTGTAAATATTCATACCCGAACTTGGGAGTAGACATATATATAAATCAGTTAATGACAAACTTAAAGAAACTCACTGATAATCACTGATAATAATACAATAATAGTAAGGGACTTTAACACCCCACTCAGAGCAATGGACAAATCATCTAAGCAGAAGATCAACAAAGAAACAATGGCTTTGAATGACACACTGGACCGGAGGGACTTAACAGATATATTCAGAACATTTCATCCTAAAGCAGCAGAAAACACATGATTTTTGAGTACACATGGAACATTCCCCAGAATAGATCACATACTGGGTCACAAATCTTAGGCCTCAACCAGTACAAAAAGACTGAGATCATACCATGAATATTTTCAGACCACAACGCTATGAAAGTTTGAAGTCTACCACAAGAAAAAATTTGGAAAGACCACAAATACATGGAGGGTAAAGAACATCCTACTACAGAATGAATGGGCTGACCAGGAAGTTAAACAAGAAATAAAAAAATACATGGAAGCAAATGAAAATGAAAACATGACAGTTGAAACCTTTGGGATGTAGCAAAGGCAATCCAGTCACAGAGGGAAGTATATAGCAATACAGGCCTTTCTCAAGAAGCAAGAAAAGTCTCAAACAACCTAATCTTACACCTAAAGGAGCTGGAGAAAGAACAGCAAATAAAGACTAAAACCAGAAGAAGGGAAATTATTAAGATTAGAGCAGAAATCAATGATAAGAGAAATTAAAAAAAAAAAAACAGTAGTAGAACAGATCAACCAAGCTAGGAGCTGGTTCTTTCAAAGAATTAAAAAAATTGAGAAACCCCTAGCCAGACTTATAAAAAGAGAAAGGAACCAAATAAATAAAATCAGGACTGAAAGAGGAGAGATCACAACCAACACCAAAGAAATACAAACAATTATGAGACGATTATGAGCAATTATATGCCAAAAACTTGGGCAATCTTGAAGAAATGGATACATTCCTAGAAACATATAAACCACCAAAACTGAAACAGGACAAAATAGAAAACTGAACAGACCCATAACCAGCAAAGAAATTGAATCAGTAATCAAAATTTCCCAACAAAAAAAACCCTCCAGGGCCAGATGGCTTTACAGATGAATTCTATGAAGTATTTAAGAGAAGAATTAATATCTATTTTCTTAAACTATTCCAAAAAATAGAAATAGAAGGAAAATTTCCAAACTCTTTCCATGAGGCCAACATTACCTTGATTGCAAATAAGACAAAGACTCCACTAAAAATGAGAATTACAGACCAATATCCCTGATGAACATGGATGCAGAAATTCTCATCAAGATACTAAACAATAGAATCCAACAGTAATTTAAAAGGATTATTCACCATGACCAAGTGGGATTTATTTCTAGGCTACAGGGGTAGTTCAATATCTGCTAATCTATCAATGTGATACACCACAATAATAAAAGAAAGGATAAGAACCATATGATCCTCTTAATAGCTGCAGAAAAAACATTTGACAAAATACAGCATCCTTTCTTGATAAAAACCCTAAGCAAAGTAGAGATAGAGGGAACACACCTCAATATCATAAAAGCCATATAGGAAAGTCCCACAGCTAATATCCCTCAATGGGGAAAAATTGAGAGCCTTTCCCTTGAGGTCAAGAACTCAATAGGGATGTCCACTCTTACCACTGTTGTTCAACACAGTACTAGAAGTCCGAGCCTCAGCAATCAGATAACAAAGAGAAATGAAAGGCATCCAAATCAGCAAGGAAGAAGTCAAATTTCACTCTTCACAAATGACCATGATACTTTATGTAGAAAACCCGAAAGACTCCAACCAAAAAACTGCTAGAACTGATACATGAATTCAGCAAAGACAGAGGATATAAAATCAATGTACAGAAATCTGTTGCATTTCTATACACCAATAATAAAGCAGCAGAAAGTGAAATCAAGGAATCGATCTCATTTACACCTGTATCAAAAACGGTAAGATACCTAGGAATAAACCTAACCAAAGAGGTAAAAGATCTGTATTTTGAAAACTGTGAAACACTATGAAAGAAACTAAAGAAGACACAAGAAATGGAAAAACATCCATGCTAATGGATTAGAAGAACAAATACTATTCAAATGTTTATACTACTCACAGCAATCTACACATTCAGTGCAACCCCAATCATAATAACACCAGCATTTTTTACAGAGCTGGAATGAACAATCCTAACATTTGTATGGAACCAGAAAAGACCCCAAATAGCCAAAGTAATGTTTAAAAACAAAAGCAAAGCAGGAGGCATCACTATCTCAGACTTCCAGCTGTATTACAAAGCTGTAATCATCAAGACAGTATGGTACTGGCACAAAAACAGACACATAGATCAATGGAACAGAATAGAGAGCCCAGAAATGGACCCTCAACTATTGTCGACTAATCTTCGACAAGGCAGGAAAGAATATCCAATGGAAAAAAGACAGTCTCTTTAACAAATGGTATTGGGAAAAGTGGACTATGACATGCAGAATCAAACTGGACCACTTTCTCACACCATACACAAAAATAAATTCAAAATGGATGAAAGCCCTAAATGTGAGACAGGAAGCTATCAAAATCCTACAGGAGAACACAGGCAGCAACCTCTTTGATATTAGCTGTAGCAATTTCTTCCTAGATATGTCTCCTAAGGCAAGGGAAACAAAAGCAAAAATAAACTATTGGGACTTCACCAAGATAAAAAGCTTCTGCATAGTGAAGGAAACATTCAACAAAATTAAAAGGCAACAATGGAATGGGAGAAGATATTGCAAATGACATATTTGATAAAGAGCTAATATCCAGAATATCTATATCTATCTATATATAATCTATATAGAAGAACTCCTGAAAATCAACACCCCAAAAATAAATAATCCAGTTAAGAAATGGGCAGAAGACATCAACAGACATTTCTCCAAAGAAGACACAGAAATGGCTAACAGACACATGAAAAAATGCTCAACATCACTCAACATCAGGGAAATACAAATCAAAACCACAATGAGATACCACCTCACAGTGGTCAGAATAGCTAAAATTAACAAGTCAGGAAACAACAGATGTTGGCGAGGATGCAAAGAAAGGGAAACCCTTTTGCACTGCTGGTGGAAATGCAAACTGATGCAGCCACTCTGGGAAACAGTACAGAGGTTCCTCAAAAAGTTAAAAATAGAACTACCCTATGACCCAGCAATTGCACTACGAAGTATTTATCCAAAGGATACAAAAATGATGATTCGAAGGAGCATATGCCTCAATGTTTAAAGCAGCACTATCACCAATAGCCAATTATGGAAAAAGCCCAAATGTTTATCAACTGATGAATGGATAAAGAAGATGGATCATATATATATGTGTGTCATATATATTTTGCCATTTGCAACTTTGTGAATGGTACTAGAGTGTATCATGCTAAGCGAAATAAGTCAGAGAAAGACAAATATTTATCATGTGACTTCACTAATATGTGGAATTTAAGAAACTAAACAGATTAGCATAGGGGAAGGGAAGGAAAAATAAAATAAGATAAAAACAGAGAGGGAGGTAAACCATAAGACTCTTAACTGCAGAGAACAAACTGAGGGTTGCTGGAGGGGAGGTTGGTGGGGGATGAGCTTAACGTATGATGGGCATTAAGCAGGGCACTTGTTGGGATGAGCTCTGGGTGTTATATGTAAGTGATGAATCACTAAATTCTACTCCTGAAACCAATACTACACTATGTTAACTAACTTAAATTTAAATACATACATACATTAAAATAAAAACATGACCCACTTATACCTTGTCTCTAGGAAACTCACTTCAAATACAATAATATAGGCAGGTTAAACTTAAGGATGGAAAAAATATTATGCAACACAAATAAAAATAAAGAAGTGTCTATATTGACATCTGATAAAGACTTAAGAGCAAAGAAAATTACCAGAGACAGAGAGATTATGTAATGGATAAGTCATTCCACCATAAAGACAGAGTATATATATCAAACATCAAAGCGTTTTAAATATGTGAGGAAAAACTGATAAAACTGAAAAGAGAAATAGGCAAATCACAATTATGGTTGGAGACTTAAACATTCCTCTCTCAAAATGGATAGACTAACTAGACAGAAAATCAGTAGTCATGTTATAACTCAATAGCACCATGAACCAGCTTGATCTGTTGACAGTTATAGTACATTCCACCCTGCAACATCAGAGCATACATTCTTTCCTAGATATCCTGGTCATAAGACAAACCTTAACAAATGTAAAAGACGTGAAATCATAAAGTGTGTTCTCTGACCACAATGGAATCAAACTAGAAATCAGTAACAGATAATAAATAGGAAAATCTCCACTTATAAACAACACACTTCTAAATAATCAATGGGCTAAAGAAGTCTCAATGTAAAATAAACAAAAGAATTTAACTGAATGAAAATGAAAAGACAACATATCAAAATGTGTGAGACACAGTGAAAGCAGTTATTAGAGGGAAATTTATAGCACTAAATGCTCATATTGGAATAGAGGAAAAGTCTGAATTCAATAATCTAAGCTTCCTTAGTGACTATACTTATTGTGGTGATGTAAAATAAGTAATATACATTAAGTAATATATAGAATTGTTGAATCATTATGTTGTACACCTGAAACTGATATAATATTGTATATCAACTATACTTTGATAATAAATTCTTCTAAAATAAAATTAATTAAATTAAACATCACCCACAGAAAAATAATCTAAGCTCCCACCTCAAGAAACTCGAAAAAGAAGAGCAGAATAAACCCAAAGCAATAAGGATAAAAATAATAAAGATGAGTGGATATCAATGAAATTGAAAAAAAAATAAGTGAAACAAAGGGCTATTTATTCAAAAAGAGCAATAAAATTGAAGAACCTCTAGCAAGACTAACAAATAAAGAAAGAAGACACAAATTACCAATATCAAGAATGAAACAGGGATTATCACTACAGACACTATAGACATTCAAAAGTTAGTAAGGGAATATTACAAACAACATACACACATAAATTTGACATTTTAGATGAAATGGAGCAATTCTTCAGAAAGTACAAACTATCAAAACCTATCCAAAATGAAACAGATAATCTGCATAGCTCTATAACTTTAAGGAAATCGAATTCATAATTTTAAACCAACTAAAAAAGAAATCTCTAGGCCCAGATTTTTTCACTTGAGAGTGTTTAAAAAATTAACAGAAATTCTACATTATCTCTTCCATAGAGCTTAAGCAGCAGGAGCACTTCCCAAATCATATAACAAAGTTATCATTACCCCCATATTAAAATCAAACAAAGAAAGGGGGACCTGGTTGGCTTAGTCGGTATTACATGCGACTCTTCAGCTCAGGGTCATGTGTTCAAGCCCCACACTCGGTGTAGATATCACTTAAAAATTTTTTTTTAATAAAAAAAAATTTTAAAAAATACCAAAAAAAGGAGACTACATATAAATAGTCCCTCATGAATATAAATGTAAAAATTATTTTAAAAAACTATTATTTATCTCAGCAGAGAGAAAGAGGGAGACAAGTAGACTCCCTGCTGAAGGGGGAGCCCAATGCAGGGCTCTTTCCCAGGACCATGAGATCATGACCTGAACTGAAACCGAGAGTCGGATGCCCAACCAACTGAGCTACCTAGGCACCCCTAAATGCAAAAATTCTTGACAAAACATTACAAGTAGATTACAGCAATATGAAAAGAATTATGCACCATGACCAAGTTGGGGTTTATACCATGGATAAAAGGCTAGTTTAATTAATGTAACCTACCATAATAACAGGCTAAAGAAGAAAAATCATCACATAATTATATCAAGTCATACAGAGAATGCATTTGGCAAAATCCAACAACCTTTCATGATAAAAACCCTCAGAAAAACAGGAAAGGAGAAGGACTGCCTCAAATGACAAAGAACATCTTTAAAAAACCTATACCTTACATTGTTCTTAATGGTCAAACTCTGAAATGTTTTCCCCTAACACTGAGAACAAGGTGAGGATGTCCCCTCTCACTACTTTTTCAACATAGTGTTGGAAGTTCTAGCCAGTGCATTAGGGAAGAAAGGGAAATAATAGGTGTATATATCAAAAAGGAAGAAAGAAATCTGCCCCTATTTGCAGATTACATGGTGGTCTATGTCTACAAAAAAGTCTAAAATTAATAATTGAATTCAGCAAGGCCACAGGATAGATCAACATACAAATATCAATTATATTTCTATATAATAACAATGAACATGTACACACAAAATCAAAAATACAATACCAATGACAATTAGTCAAAAAATATGAGACACTAGGATGCAAATCTAACAAAACTTGTACAGCATTTGTATGCTGAAACTACAAAATGCTGGTAAAAAAAACAGTAAAGAAAATCTAAATAAATGGAGAGATATACTATCTTCATGGATTAGAAATTAAACATAATAAAGGTGTCAGTTCTGCCTAAAATAATATAAACAAGTTGAGTACAATTCCTACCAAATTCAAAACAAGATATTTTTTAGATACAGACAAAATCATTCCAAAATTTATATGGAAAGACAAAGGAATTAGAACAGCAGAACTACTTGGAAAAAAAAGAAAAAGAGAGGCATCAGTCTACCTGATTTCAAGACTCATATAGCTACAGTAATCAAGACTGCATGGTATTGACAGAAGGATATATATATAAAACAGTGGAATAAAATAGAGAAACCAGACATAGATCCACACAAATATGCCCAACTGATTTTTGACAAAGGTGCAAAATCAATGCAATGCAAAATCAATGCAGTAATCTTCTCAACAAATGCTTTAAGAACAACTGGATATAAAAAACAACCGGATATAAAAAATAGTAAAATAAAATAAAAACCAAAAAGCCTCAACCCAAATCTCACACTTATGTAAAAATTGCCCAAAATGAATTATGGTCTTCTATGTAAAATGTAAAACTATACATTTTTTAGAAAATAAACATAAGAGAAAGTCTTTGGTATATAAGGCCAGGCAAAGACATGTGACACCAAAAGCACTATCCATAAAAGGAAAAATTAACCTATTGGACTTTATCACAATTAAAAAATTTTATTCTGCCACATACTCTATTAAGAGGATGGAAAGACAAGCTACAGACTGAGAGAAAATATTTACAAACCACATATGTGACAAAGGTCAAACATCAAAACATAAAGAACTCTCAAAACATAACAATAAAAAATTAGAAAATGGGCAAAAGATAGAGATATTTCATCAAAGAGGATCTACTAATGGCAAACAGTTGTATGAAAAGATATTCAACATCATTATCCATTAGGGGAATGGAAACTAAAGCTATACTGAATATCACTACACACCTCTCAGAATGGCTAAAATACAAAACAGAGGCTAAGATGTGGGGATTAAATATGATCATGTTTATAAAGCCCTCAGCTTTAACTAGCACATCTTAAATAATAGCCATTCACATAATAATACAATACAAATAATACAAAAATATATATAGGAGATGTGTGCAATGACCATCAGTAAAAAAAGAAATTAATATTAGAGCAGATGGGGACAGAGGGTATATGAGAAATCTCTATACTTTCAATTTTCCTGTGAACCTAACTGCTCTAAAAATAGTTTACTAATTATTAAAAAGAACTTTAATTGAAAGAATACACAAAAAATAAAATCAGAAAGATGCCAAATTCTGCATATTTGTCAATGTTTTAAGATACTGATTTTTCAACGGTGGGTATGATAAGTAATTTCACAAAAAGGTGAGGGGAACATTTGACTATATATATCAAGAATAACTTCTGACTTGGTAATTCCACTTATAGGAATTTATTCTTAGGAAATAATCAGATAAAGGCACAAAGGTGTGTGTGCAGGTATATGAGATATATATATATAGCATATATACATGAATATGATGATTATAGCATTGTTTATAGTAGCAAAACATTGGAAATAATCCATGTCCATAGATAGGTTGAATCAATTATGGTGGTGCATCCTTATAATGCAAGATGTGAATCTATATTTATTGACATGCAAAGAGGGCAATGATATTATATTGTGAAAAAAAGTTATTTATTACTTCTGCAATCAGAAAGCTATTTTTATTTTGGAAAAAAACTATAGCTAAGTGTTCTAAAATACTATAATGACAATGCACAGTCCTCTGGATCAGGAAAAGTTGAATTAATGGAAGGGCTTTAGGGTTAAACAATGTTTATTTATAAAACCAATGAACTAAAGACAAATACATATCCTTGCATAGTAGTAATGACATGTGATCAGAATGCTCATTAAAGATTTTTCCAAAGTAATGTCTCTTTCCCAACCACTTCAACACTGCTGAGGCCCACATGTTAGCTTTCCAAGGAAAGCTAATATTTGTTACCTCCCTAAAATTTAGACAGACACTCCTTAGTTCTCCAGGTACTGACAAAACTTAAGTATCTCTTTCTAGCAAATGTAATGAGATAGTTAATAAGGATCAGAATATATAGCAAGCTGAGTATTATTTTATTATTTGAACATGGTTATCAGTAGGGAAGGAATGGGAAGAGAGGAAAATTCAAAAACTAGGAACAGAATGGTACTTATCTTGTTTCCTCCAGAAGGAGACAGATGGGTGAGAGTACTTACTATAATCAGAAATAAAGTTACATCATCTGTTCATAGTTTTTTTGAGTTCTGTGAAGTTTAAATACACAATAAAAGGATGAAGAATTATTAAAGTTGTGTATACACTTTATCAAACACAAAGGAAGCAAATGTATTTCATATAAAGGTAGACATATTCTGAAATTGGTTTATTAATGTTCATACGTTGTATGTCATGGTCTTTCCCTGAGCCATGAGATCTGCAAATGTAATAACATCTGCCTAATAAACTGTTGGTTGTATTTTCTCTGCATGTTGCCTTTCAACAAGGCAGAATATCTAACAAAGCAGAATTTCTCCTAGACTTTACAAGGCACTCATGAGTGTCAATAGCCAAGAATCATCATCTCTCTCTTACTAGCTACAATTTGCGCATACCATGCATGTCCTTCACTATATAGTAAGACATCTTTGATTTTTACCACATTGGTAAAGGCTGTCCTCATCCTTCAGCTTTAATACAGCTGGAACTTTGTAATAGAAGTGTCCACATTAATCCCTAGAACATACCAACTGCTGCTAGGGGTTATACTCAAAGGTACCTAAAGGTCATTAATTTAATACAGGGAATATGAACAGGTCCTAGAGTCTTTTAATCCCTCTCTGCCAAATGAAAGAGACTAAGACTTCCTGACAAGAAGTGTGAGGAGGCCATCAGCCGGGGCCATTCTAGGGTCTGAAGCCTACAACTGCCTTGATCAGGGGGCACCTGGGTGGCTCAGTTGGTTAAGCATCCCACTCTTTATTTTGGTTCAGGTCATGATCTTAGGGTCATGAGATTGAGTCCCAAGCCAGGCTCTCCATGATTAAGATTCTCCCTCTCCCTTTGCCCCTCCTACCCTACTCTCTCTCTATCTCTCTTAAAAAAAAAAAAAAGTCAGGTCTGCAGACACAATTCATTCACTCATAAACATGGCCTTTTACCCAGGTCCTAGAATATCATTCATTGAATAAGAGTACCAGAGAAAACAGTGGGGAGTTGCATCAAGAGAAACTGAGAGTGACAAACAGTTCTGAAAAGACAACTGGAATTTTGGTGGAAAACAAATTTTGTACATCACAGATGAAAAGATAACTAATGACTAATGACTAAGAAAAGTTTAAGATTCATCCATTCAATGTGATGTCTAATACACAGACCGTCCCCACTCTTAGCTCGATCTCTACAATGAATCTTGTCTATTTCTCTCACACTGGACAAAAGAGGGTTCCCTAAAGCCATTACAGTAATTCTAGTAAAACAGAATGGTTATTATCATAGCTTTCCAAAGAATCATGGTTTTCTTTAACAATGCAGTTTTTACCCTTTTTGATTTTTAGATACAATATCTGAGAGAGAATGTGAGCAACAGAAACAAAATTTAAGGACTTAACTTCATTGGTATGTTACATACAGGGAAGTAATGCGGTAGGAATGCCAGACTGCCAAATGCAATGCAGTTTAAATGTTTGGGCCACATCCCTGACTAACTACAAAAGGGGAATCTTAAGGAAGAGCCAAGTATATAAAATTTGTTCATGAAATGGCCTTCAATTTATTTTTACCTATACTCTGCCGATTTTGTTTGGTATCCTAGTTTACTGATTAGCTTCATTACTTTTTTTCAAATTGCCATTATGGTAGAGGCCCCTCACCCCTTGGCAGAAATCCAAAGTACCCCCATACCCAAGTTTTTCTTCCCAGCCAGCCCTAACTGGGCCCACATAAAAACCAGCTCCTTCATGTATAAAAGCACATCGTTCTAGGTGCTTTTAGTTAAAGGGCTTGAGGTTTTTCTGTTGTTCCCTTCTGCTTATTTTCCCTTTTTATTCTTTCACGTTTTTTCTTAAAAAAAAAAAAAAAAGTGTTCATATGTGTGTGGACCACTTTCTAAAGGCCACAATAAATCTTTTAAATCTGAGTACCATATCAAAGAGAGTAAAAGCCTCTTGGAATGCCATCATAGTGAATCAACAAAAATGATTCTTTTCTTTAAAATTTCATGTACTCAATAATTACAACTATGTAAATAAATATACATTTGAAAAAAGGACTAAAAGAAAAACAACAAAGAAAAAATTGTGTGAGTATAGTGATGGAACTTCACTTGTTAAAATATCCTGGGACTGTGGCTTACTTCATGGGAAAATGTTAATTACTAATTTAATTTTTTATAGGTTATAGAGCTATTCAGATCTTTGATTTCTTTTTTAGTTAGTTTTGGTTATTTTTATATTTCTTAAAAAATGTCCAATCACCTAAATTTTTCAAGTTTTGTGTAATGAAGTTGCTCATAGTAAACAGGGTTATTTCAATATTTAAAATCCTCTGGTATGTCTATCATTAGGTCCCTTTTATATCCCTAATACTGTTCACTATTTTTCTATTTTACTAATCTTGTCAAAAAACAAGTGCTTAGCTTTATTAATCCTCTTATTGCTTTTTTGTTACATTGATTTCTGAATATATTTTTATTATTGTCTTTGCCACTTTGAGTTTATTTTACTGGTACTTTAAAATTTTCTTAAATTGCATAGCTCTTTGAGTCTTTCTTCTTTTCCATCATCAACAGTTAAGGCTATGTATTTCCCTTTATAATTCTGCTTCAGAACTCACCTCTGAATTCCTCACTCAAACTCAACACGTACAAAACTAATCTCAGGTCCCTTTCCCACACACCTGTTCTTTCTGCGGTCTTACCAATCTTGTCAATGGCAACTCAATTTTTCCAGTAGCTCTGGTCCAAACACTTGATGTCATCTTTGACTTCTCTATCATGTTCTTCATCCAGTCTGTCAGCAAATACTGTCAGCAAAACCTTCAATATACCCAAAATCCAACCACTCTGTCCTCATTCCTTTTGCTGCCAACCTGCTCTGAATGGTCACTATTTCTCACTCAATTATTGTAGTAGACTTCCAAATGCCCTTATCCTTCAAAAGTCTATTCTTGACATAGCATCTGAGTCATCTATTCACTCGTTGATTCCAAGTCATCTACTGACTTCCCCTACTATTCAAGAGAAAAAAATCTCAATTCCTTATGATAGGCAACAAAGTCCTATATTACCAAGCCACCTGCTACCTTTCTGACCCATTCCATTCTCTTATTATTCTGCCATTCTGTTCACTGCTCCAACGAAACTGCTGGGATTTAACTCAGAGTTCACCTTCTTAGTGAGGCCTTCCCTGACAACTTTATTTAAAACTGCAGTCCACCCACTCCACCATTCAATATTCCCTATCCACTGTCCCTGCTTTGTTCATCTTTGTGGAACATATCATTATCTAATATACTATGTATTTTACCTACGTATTTACATATTGTTTCTTTCACTATAATGTAAACTTTATGATGCCATAGATTTTTGTATGTGTGTCTGTTTTGTTCTTTGCTATCATCCTAGTTCTAACAATAGTGCTGGCATGTGGCACTCAGTAATTAATTACTGAGTAAAGACAACTAATTAATCCTTTGAAATTTTCAAGGATTTATGGCCTAGGACATGGTCAATTTTAAAAAATGTTTTTGTCCGTTCATGAAAAAAGTATAGTCTCCAATGTTGTATATAGTACTCTATACATGTCCAATAAATCAAGCTTTTAATTATATTGTTCTAATCTTATATTTCCTTACTGATATTTGATTTGTTTAACCTATCAATTACCATATGAAAGGAATTAAAATCTCCAACTATGATAGTGGATTTATCAATTTATTTCATGTGTATTTAAGCTATGTTTTACACATTTAGAATTGTCTTATCTTCCTAGTGAATCGATTTTTCTGCCGAGATTGATCTCTAGTAATCTCTACCAATGATTTTGCTCTAAAGACTATTTCTATAACATTGCTAGCTCTTTTTTTGGGTATTTACCTAGTATAATTTTTCCCATTCTCTAGTTTTTAAATTTGTTTTACATGTCTTTTGTAAAAACTTACAAGAGAAATCTGTTTCAACAATCTCTGCAAATGAAAAATTTGGCTCACTTACATTGATAATGACTATTTTTAAAATTGATTTCTACACCTCATTGTGTGTTTTCTGTTTGTTGGTTTTTTTTTTTTTTTAATGTTTCTTCCCCCTATATGCTGTACCCTCCCCCAATTCTTGCCTTCTTTCGGGATGAATTATTTTCCTCATCCAACATTTTCACTATATTTGTTTGAAATGTACTCAATTTCTATTTTTTTAGTGATTACCCTAGAAATTCTACCATGTATATTTTACTTAATAAAATCTAGTATTAATCAGTATCTCTATTTTCCTCTTGGAAAGTATAAAGACCATAGAATGCTTTAACTTCTCCATTCATTTTCTGATTTATATATTGTTACTGTTCAGGATTTTATCTTAATTTTGAACCCCTTGAATTAGACATTGGTGTTTATGTTTCATACTATCGATTTTTGTGTTCCCACAAGTTTAATATTCTTTTTGGCCCACCATTCCTTCTTGCCATTCATACCTTCCTCTCTTATGGTTCAGAGACGATGCTACCCTTCAATGGTACTAGATTGATGTGGGGATCTTGGATCCAATCTCCCACTCCGCTTGAGCCCTAGGCTTTGTCTCCTATACTCTTAAGTATAAAGCCTTTGTAAACCAAGTTCCTCCCTGCCAAGTGCCAGCACGTGCCCTCAAGGCAAACTGAGAGTTTGCTCACTTGTAGAATCAAGCATCCTTGTCATTTCAACCTGAGTGTTTCCCTTCGTTTCCTGCCAGCTCAACCTTGCTTTAAGCAAATATTTTAAATATATTATCCACCATTTTTAGATGATCTGACCGGGAAGTTTTTCCATGCAAATATTGTCTTGTTCCCTAAATATCCTTAGGTAACTGTTTTAGTATTCATATGCTTTTTTTTTTTAAGATTTTATTTATTTATTTGAGACAGAGAGAATGAGAGAGAGAGAGAGAGAGAGAGAGAGAGCACATGAGGGGGGGGAGGGTCAGAGGGAGAAGCAGACTCCCTGCCAAGCAGGGAGCCTGATGCAGGACTCAATCCAGGGACTCCAGGATCATGACCTGAGCCGAAGGCAGTCATCCAACCAACTGAGCCACCCAGGCGCCCCTAGTATTCATATTCTTTGAATTGATTTCACATAATGGTTTACTTACTGTGTATGCTCCATTAGTGAAAAATGTAACTGAAAAAGCCATTTAGAAATCAAATTGGTTAACAACTTTTTTAGTCACAAATGATTTTTTTGCCTGTCATATATATTTATTGCATAAGTTAAGAACCATTCCAAAAGCTAAGAATAATTTCCAAAACACTACCCTTTTTTTCCTGAACTCTAAATATAAATATTGACTCCAATATAATGTATATTTCCCTTCAACACCTTATCATAAAAATTTTCAAACATCTAGGAAAGTTGAAAGAATGTATTTACCACCTAGATTCTATCACCATTTTACAATATTGTTTTATCACATATCCATCCATCTCCCTTTCTATCAATTCATCTTATTTTTTGTTGCAGTGCAAAGGAAAATGCAGACATCAGTAAATTCTGCCTCAAATATTTCACATAGTATTTTTATTTCTAAGCAATAAAGCTCTCTTTCCCAACATTGTGCTTACTATTTTATAAGAACTGAAAAGCATGACTCTGTGCCATAATCACCTAACACCATTTGAGTCAAAAAACAGTAGTCTTACAGTTAAGAGGGGAAATAAGTAGAAAAAATTAATTTTAATCCTTTATATTTCCATGTTAGTAAAATAAGCTTCATATGTGGCACATTTACTTGAAATGTTTGCCCTTTTATTTCATCAATATCTAGGAGTTCCTATTACAGTTTCTTTTTATTTATAATGAAAAGCTCTTACTTGTTAACACTTTCCTATTCAGTAGTTCTGGAGGACTATTCAATTTCCTGAGGACAGAGAAATGAACAACCAACTTCTGAACTTAGACAGCTGAATTTACCTTCTGTGACATTGTGATTTATAATAAGAAATATATATTTGGTCTTTGTCCCATTCCTGGCACAGAGCCCCTAAAATCCTCAGAGTTTCCTAACTGAAAGGAAAATCTTTTGTTATTCATACAAGTCCCTTTCAGCCCATCTGAGTTTATATTACAGAGAAGACTTTGTGACAGCCCCTAGGCTGGGGGCTGGTTGTCAGTGGAATCAAGCACACAATTAGAAGATTGGAAATTTCAGTCCCACCCCCAGACCTGGGGCTGGGCAGAGGGGTTGGAGATTGAATTATTACCAATGGCCAATTATTCAATCAATCATGCCTATTGTAATGAAGCCTGCATAAATATCCAAAAGGACTGGGTTGAAAGAGTTTCCAAACTTGGTGAACATGTGGAGGTGCTGGGAGGGTGGCATTCCTGGAAAGGGAAAGAGGCTTCACATCCTCCCCCATATAACTTGCCCTATGCATCTCTTCATCTGGCTGTTCACTTGTATCCTTTAAAACATCCTTTAAAATACCAGCAATAGTAAGTAAACTGCTCTCCTGGGTTATGTGAAACTGAGGAAGGAAGGGGTAGCAGGAAACTCCAATTTGTAGCCAAGTTGGACAGAAGTTGTGGGTAACCCAGGGACTTACTACTTGCAAATGGCAGCTGAAGTAGGGACACTAGGACTGTGGGACTGATCCTTTTATATGTGGGGTCTGTGCTAACTCTGGCTAGTGTCAGAACTGAATTGAATTGTAGGACATCTAGCAGGTGTCAGAAAATCACTTTGTGTGGGGAAAAAAACTCCCGCCTATCTGGTTTCAGAAGTGTGAATATGAGAGTAAAGGAAAACACACTGAATTTTTTTTACACACCTTCTATAGATAGGTGTCTTCCAGCTTAATGATTTTATGAATTAGACTGCATCATCTATTTAAAATTTTACTACAGTAAACATTTTATTTAGCTATCATATCAATATTGTACCTCTGCTTTCTATCTTCAATGTTAAGAGCAATGATTTACATTTATAGGAAGCATTTCTTTATGAAAATTTATCACTTTGAACACATACAAAAAGGTGTCAAGAAAGGACATGAGAAATAAGTTTTAAAGTTTAGATTCATTTGGATTTGGAGGAAGGCTGTCAAGATAACTTAAGAAAAGACAAAAAGACCCATGGTCTTCCTCTAATGTCAAGATAAAAACAAAATTATATGCAAAAAAATTTTAATAACCCACATAGATAATTGTCAATTATCACAAACTCATACTATGACCTCACACTTTATATGCTGTATGAAATTAAAATCAGTGTAATATTTTATTCCTTATCAAAAGAGGCTAATCTGGACTCAGGCAACCTCAGTCCTCAGCTTTACCAATTAGTGACCTTAGGTACACCCCTACTCTGCATGGTGCTCTTTTCTTCATCTTTAATTTAAAATTCTTTATGATAGTCTTTACTGTTTAGGACTTATTCCATTATCTAATAACTTTTTTAGAGTATTATACTAGCTAGACAAGGTGCAGGTTGTAATGTAATTCTAGCACTCTGCGAATACAAAAAAGTATTTGGCATGTTCCTTTTCCCCTAAGTAGGAGAACTTCCTGGCAGCAGATTAAACAAAAAAATAATTCCAATTTAAGCTATTTCATTTAATTTCTTCTAAACTTACTCTTCTTTTTTCATAATGTTATACATGGCCTACTGTCAAAAGAACTAATAAACACTCATTATAACTGAAATAATTGCAAAGCATGCAAAAAAGAAAACGTGAAAAACGCAGTATACCCCAAGGAAAAACATTCAATTCCAGGTATAACCACACAGAAAAGCTAAAGTCTAATAATAATGACAACAACAATAATAGTCACCTCATCAAAATACATTCCAAAAAATAATTAGAATACTGCATTTGAGGAAAAAATTAATAAACAAAAAATTGCACATTAGTAGAATGTGTGAACATCAGCAGGATATGAGCATCCTAGGGCCCAGCATTTTGAAATGCAAGGCTCATGCACAACTAAATCACTGCATAAAGTCAGAGAAGCCAGACAGCGAGGCCACCAAGAATATGCCTCCAAAACATCTGTTTCATTCAAATTAATCTTTTTGGGCTCTTCAGGCAGGAGGTGAATTCATTAGTTTTCCCCAGAAACAAGGAAAACAAAATATAGTCAGAGCAAAGAACAAAGCCCTATGTCCAAATAAATGTGACACCAGCCCCAATATTTTTGGCGTATGTTCACACGTAGAAAAATGCCTCATTCAGGATGAAGAGTTTCTTGAAATATGCTAAAGTCATTCAGATAAAAAGGCAAGATTCAATCATAGATTGTAATTCAAGCAATATATTAACATTTTTTAGTTTCTAAAAAGACTGTTTTCCAAAGGTTTCCCTGTTGGGTAAAGATTAAAGTGCCACTTAATAGTTTATTTATTTGTCAAATGATAATACCCTCTTACAGAGTTGTTCTGAGAAAAAAAGGAGAGACTACACATGAAATTGCTTGAAAGAGTTAAAAAGAACTATATCAGGTTATAAATGAAATCAAAACTCTACATTCAACTCGACCTAATACTTCCTTTTGGTACATGAAGTTGGTAATTCTATTACTTCTTGTTATAAAACACATCATATATAAAAGTATACAACATGTATATTCAACTAAAAGAATAATAATTTTAATGGACCTTGGTATAATTCCCTCTCATCTTAAAAAATGGAACATTACTAATACCTTGGAAGCTCCCATGTGCCTATTCCTATTATATTTCTCTTAACCCATCCTACACTATCCTAAATTTTGTGCTAATCACTTCCTTGCTTTTATTTATAGCATTGGCACATTTATATGTATCCCTAAACTATCTAGCCATCATCTATCTAATTCCATCCATTCACCTTCCTTCCTTCCATCCATCCATCCATTTTTTGAACTTTATGTATATGGAATATGCTATATGTACTTGCCCTTCAACTTCTATAGTCTTTTACTCAGAGTGATTTCTTGACATTATTATCCAATTTTTCATACAATCCCTAAGATTAAAGAAATGTATTATACCCATTTAAAGCAGAGAAAATGAGGCACAGTGCAATTAGGAACTTGCCACATTGTATGAAAGGACAATCGACAAATCCTTCTACAGTAATTCTGAAAGTAAAGCAAACCAATGACTGTCTCAGAGCTTTATAGCACATTCATATTTTTAGCTTCAATTAAAACTAAAACATTTCTCTAGTGCTAAGAGCACAATTAATACTTTAAAACTGACTTTACCCCCCAAAAATTGACTTTACATAGTATTGTTTGCTTTCATATTAAAGGGGAAGTTATAGTCAAATGTACTGATGATGTAAAAGCCCTAAACAATATTCAAATATATTCCTTAAAAGGAAAACAAAAACAAATTAAATAAAGAATATCAAGAGAAGATTTGTTTTTCTTTTCCTTAGGAAATGGACTATTAGAAAACAGCCATATTATGAAATATTCTAATTAAAGAAAATGACTCATTAAATAGGTAATTAGTCTGACACTCATCAATTCCAAGATATTGTTCACCTGAGCAAGTGATGGAAGAATCTTCTTGCATATTTGCTGATTTCGTCTCTATATTCCAATATAGTTGTATCCAGGAGTGGTCTTGTTGGAGCATAAAAGGTTCCAAGGCTTGCCTCAAGCTGTGCTGTGGAATTCAAACATAGCAGCACTAAAACAAGTGAAACTCCTTCAATTACAACAGAATACTCATGTTTGCAGTCAGTCAGGTTTTGCAAACTTGGATGAAATGTGAGCTTGTTGCAGGAAAGATGAAATTAAAATATGACAGCTGGTACAAAAACAAACCTGTGTATAAACTTTCACTTGAGGCAAAGCTGACAATGACTCTGAGCAACAAAAAGCTGTCAAAACTGAAGAAATCCATAATGAACCAACCTCTCACCACAAATGGATAATTAAAACAGTGACTCATCAAAGTAACACAGTTTGAACTAGTATTTCCAGTAAAATCAACTCACAGTGTGCTCAACATTTACCCTTTAACTGAAAGGAGAAAACAAACTTTTACATTGGGAATTGAAATAAGTATTAGAAGTGTTTTCGAAATAATACAAATGAAAATAGCCCTGTTGGAGTAATAATACCTTTCTAAGACAATTTTAAAGAAACAGTGAAAGTCCCCATGCCTTCCCTAAATCTCATCCTAAAAAACAAGATTGTTGGTTTTGTCCAAGTGTGAAAGCTAATACCCCTGGGAGGGATGACATGCTAATCCCCTCTTGGTCAACTGACACCTTCCTAGGAAAAAAGGATTGGAGAGCAAGTTTTGATAAACCAGAAGGCTAGAGATTGGGAGAAAAAGGCACATTTTGCCTGCTTCATGATTTTACCATGCCATGCCTTTGGGGTTGTGTTTTCTCCCAGAAATACCTAGAAGTTATATAATTACAGTAATGGTGAGAGTTGTATGAGAACACTACAGTTCACAGTAAGACTCCATTGATTTTTATGCTACCAGCGCTGGATTGAATAAACAATTCCTTATTTAGCAAAACTCTTTAGTTTTAGGCATATTTAGGTTTGAAAGTATTAAATACCTCATCAGAGTAATTGCTATGGACTTGGCTAAGTTGTTAGTAATTTCTTTTTTTCTAATCTCAAATCTAGAGAGTAAAGTAAGATGAACTTTAGGGGTATTTTCTTTCAAAGCAGCAGTCAATTTAGATTAAAATTGAATACAGCAACACTATTGTGAAAACAAGCCAGATCCTCTTGCCATTGCTTGTTTTCTAGACAGCATGTACTTCTGAAATGTTTGAGCCTACATGAAATACTCATAACTCCCAGCACAGTTACAGATTCATTAGATAGCCCAGCTTGATGTTTAAGGCAGAAATGAAGATCTCAAAGATAACCACAACACAGCCACAAATAAAAGAGCTCACTGAGTTCCACTAATAAAAGGAAAACAAATTACCACATCAAATTTGTTAGATTCGGATAGAATAAATCCCAAAAGAGAAGAATTCTGAACGTTTTACAACTGTATTTTATAGTTACTTGGGGAATAACACATATACCTACTTAAAATGTACATATTCTGATAACCCAGTATCATGCAAGTGTTTTAATACAGTGGTATCATACAAGCTTTTTATTTCCCTATCTTCCCAAAATGGTTCCTTGAAAATATCTTTTATTAAAGCAAGAATCTGCTAATGCCCACTTGTGAATTCCCTAATAATCTTTCTTACAAACAAATTCACCAAGGTGCTAGCAATTTCTCAGTGTCCTGAGTGACAGTCAATATTTTATCCTCTCTATGATTCTCCAACTGTAAATTAGGATCTCTTGTATAGATTGTGTATACCATAACAGGCTTTCTTTATGGACTCTGCCTTTTTTTTTCCTACTATGTACCTAAGCTTGAGAGTGTACCAATATAAGAAATAAGTACTTGAGATAACTCTGTAGGCAGACATATTACAGTAATACTAACATTGTGGAGTTATACTCTTCTTTTTATTTTTAACTAATATTCTTTGAGTACCTACAGTAGGCCAAGCACTGTCTATGCTAGGCATTTTCTCACTGTAGAAATACTGGACCCTCCATAGATGGATTGGACTACCTCCGAAAAGCACATTCAATTAACATTAAATAAATATTTATTGCGGGCCTCCTGTGAGTTGGTACAAGTCCCATGATGTGAACTTCCTGAGGGAACATGCCCTCTGAAATGACTACAACGAAGGTTATGTATAGAATTTTATCTAAACACTGTGTTTACTTTGGAAATGTAATAAAATGGAATAAGAAAATCTATAAACTTTCGAAGAAAATAGGAGGAAAAAAAGCTCTTCAGCAAAGACCTTTTGACATATCTCCTGTTTTCTCTATCTTGTAAATTACCTAGGGACAGTTTCTCATTGGCTAGGACTTATCATTAACGTCAATGATTCTTGCAAAGATTTGAAATAAAGATACAAGTGCAAGAACATTTAGGTGCATTTTACATTAAGTAAATAACTTATAAGAAAAATAACATATACTGGATAATTAACAAATCTAAAAATGAATTTCATTATTGTATGTGGCACATTATCCCCCCCCCCCTTTTAAAACAGTATCCTGAGGGGTGCCTGGCTGGCTCCAGTTGGTAGAGCATGCAACTCTTGATCACAGGGTCATGAGTTCAAGTCCCATGTTGGGTGTAGAGCTTACTTAAAAAAGAGAGAGAGAGACAAAACAGTGTCTTATCTGAGATCCTGTGGACAGAACTACTTGCTGAGGGAAAGTGGAGAAATCGAGCCGGCAGAGGGCTATCAGAACCACTGGTGAGAATGACAACAAAGAGCAGCTGGCTGAGGTACCATCAGAACCACCGGTGAGAATGACAACAAAGAGCAGCTGGCTGAGGTACCATTCTCGATCTCTCTCGCTCTCTCATACACACACACAGACACAGACACAGACACACAAAATCAGTGGTTAGGACTATTCTCTGGACAAAAGACTTGGGGTGGGAGAGGAAAATATTTATGTCTAAAGTGAAGGAAGAATAAGGACTTTTGTTTGGGGCCCTTTGTATACCAGACCCTAGAGAATACATGTAATTCTTTTTTTTTTTTTTAAGATTTATTTATTTATGTATTTGAGAGAGAGTGTGTGTGCATGTGCAGGGGGAGGAGTAGAGGGGGAGACAGAGGGACAAGCAGACTCCGCGCTCAGTGTGGAGCCCAACGCCAGGCTCCATCTCACCACCCTGAGATCATGACCTGAGCTGAGATCAAGAGTCAGACAGTTAATCAACTGAGCCACCCAGACACCCCAAGAGTCCATGAAATTCTTGATTAAAGTTTGAAATTTGAGCATATTCCACACATGAACTTAGACTGAAATGTACAATGACTGCATTGTGAGTTCCAACATAGATACATACAAAAATTTTACTCTTTATATTCACAAATACTAAAAAGTACCATATAATTATCTCATATCTGATCTTGTCAGTTTTAATAGGGCACTAACATTTTAGTCTTTCAATCTCCAATAACATAACTCAAAAAATACTCAAAAGATAATTGACTCAATAAAATGTACTTCATATATATACAAAATCCATTTATGAACTATATTTCATGCTGACCTTCTCTCTCTGGAGTGAGTTTTTGTCTAAGAAGATGGTTTACAATGGCACTCATGCTGATAAAGCATTGGTGACCCAGAGTGTCCCAGTTCATACTGCTCAGGATGTTTATTGCCTCATAGATCTCATCACAGTGAATGTACTGGAAAATGATGTCTGTCAGGCCCAGCTGTCCTCGTGTGAAGATACCTGTCACAAAAAAAGTAAAACCAAGTGATTGTTTTAAAAATAAAAAATAGACTAACAAAAACAGAGTTAATACCTCCATAAAGGAAAAAAACAGTAATCATTTCTTGCATAAGTGCTAAAAATGTGGGATTGGCAAGGCCAGTAGTGATTCTGTGGTTAAATCTTCATTGTGAATACCAGCTACCAACCAACTCCATCTATCTCATGCCTATCATTCAGCATTAATTAATTTATACTCCACATAATCAAACTGCTTACACTAAAAATGCATAAACATGAGAAGAATGTTTAGGTAGACCACAATAGCTAACTCTATTTTTCTCATCAGTTGTTGGGCCTCTGTTTTATAGATTTAAAGACAGGTTTTTGATATGAACACAATTCTTGTTGACCAGCTTCATCAGTTCTAAGTTGTTTTTAGTTGTCAGCCCCACGTACTTTGGTATGGGTGTGAGTAAATACAAATATCCATGACAAATATGACTATATAAATAATTTTAAGTCTGTTTTATTAATGGGTACTCTCAATCGACAATTATTTCATAGATACTACATACCAATTTATCTTATATTGGCATTTAAAGACTATTCTTTTTGTTTTGTTTTTAAAGATTTTATTTATTTATTTGACAGAGAGAGAGAGACAGCGAGAGAGGGAACAAAAGCAGGGAGAGAGGGAGAGAGGGAAGCAGGCTTCCCACGGAGCAGGGAGCCCGATGCGGGGCTCGATCCCAGGACCCTGGGATCATGACCTGAGCCGAAGGCAGACGCTTAACGACTGAGCCACCGAGGTGCCCCAAGACTATTCTTTTCTATTGAAGTAAGAAGTGATCAGTATTAATCCTGCTACTGATGCCCTTCACAACTAATATTTACTTTGAAATATTCTTGGTATAATATAAACACATTTGTTTATCCTTCTTAAAATGAAAGAAAATCTATTTTTTTAAAGATTTTATTTATTTATCAGAGACAGAGACAAGAGCACAAGCAGGGGGAGAGACAGAGGGAGAGGGAGAAGCAGGTTCCCTGCTGAGCGGGGAGCCCAACGTGGGGCTTGATCCCAGGACCCTGGGAACATGACCTGAGCTGAAGGCAGTCGCTTAACCAACTGAGCCACCCAGGTGCCCCAAGAAAATCTACTTCTAATCTTAGAGGAACAAGACTACAAAAAAAAGTGGGTCATTTTGTTCTAATTTTATTTTATCATTTTTTATATATGCTTGATCTCATTTGAAACTAAGAATTTCTGTGTAATTGAATGACAGTATTAGGGCTTTTGAGCAGTTATTTTTTTCCTAATCTTTCAAAAATGGCTGGCTATAAAATCTTTTTTCTTCAGCCAATGTTTACTGATTAAAGTGAGTCTTTAAAAACTTCTCAATACAAATAATCATAAAGCTAAAAGAGAAAATGTATGTGAAATGATTTGTAAGCTGTAAAGTATATAAAATATTACTGCAATTCTTTTTATTGCTATCATCATCATCATTTAACTGGAATAGTTATAGGTTTTAGGATTTTAAAAAGTATTAGTTCATAACAAAGATGCCAAAATTCTTCATATTAACTTCAAGTCACATCAAAATGAGAATTTGTGCTGTATCTGACAGAATTCAACTTGAAAGGGAATCTGGGGAATTGCCCTGACTATACTAAGCAATAAAACCTCACTATTCTTTTTGTGTTGGTACTATCCAAAAGCCTTCATGAGCCTGCAGTCAAGCACTGGAAGACCTCATAAATCAGGGTGGTTCCTTGGCAGTAGATACTAATGTGTAGGAACTTTACAAGAAACCAAAAATATCTGAAATCTGTTGACTCCATCTATACCCTAAGCAATACTTCTAGCAAGAGAAGGAAAAATCAAATTGTTCTTTATTTGTATTTATTTTATATATAGTTATAATATATTTTATTTATATTGATTTATAATATATTTTATTTATATTTATTTATTTACATTTATAATAAATATTTGTATTTATAAATAATTGTTCCAAAGAAAAGGACACACATACAAAGATACGAAAAATTGCAAAGTTTGCTTCTGAAATCATGCAAGCCAAAAGATGACAGCAAGACTTTTAAAAATGCTGAAATAAAAATAAACTAAAATTCCATACCTTTATAATAGTTGAAAAGTCATGAAAAATCATAACAATCTTAAATGTACCTAGTAACAGAGTTCTGAAATAATAAAGCAAAGAGATAGAACTAAAAGAAGAAAAAGTCAAAACCACAATTATAATTGGAGATTTCAGCATTTCTCTCTCACTAATTGAGAGAACAGGTAAACAAAATCAGCAAAAATAGAAAATACTTCAAAAACACTATCAATGAATCTGACCTGACATTTATAAAATATTTCACCCAACAACAGCAAAATACACATTCTTTTTACATGTACATAGACTATCAGCCAAGATGGGACATATTGAGGGTGATAAAACAAGCCTCAATAAATTTACTTGCTTTGAAAACATACAGAGTAGGTTCTCTGACCACAACAGAATTAAATTAGGTATCAATACAGAAAGATGTCTGGAAAATCTCCCAACATTTAGAAATTAATCAACATTCTTTTAAAAAAAATTATGAGTTAGGGGTGCCTGGGTGGCTCAGTCGGTTAAGAATCTGACTTTGGCTCAGGTTTCAGGTCATGATCTCAGGGTCCGGCAATGGAGCCCCACATTGGGCTCCCTGCTCAGCAGGAAGTCTGCTTGTCCCTTTCCCGCCCCCTCTGTCCCTCATCCTACTTGTGTTCTGTCTCTCTCTCGGATAAATAAAATTGTAAACAAACAAGTAAACAAAGTATGATTTAAAGAAGAAATCACAGGGGCACCTGGCTGGCTTAGTCAGTAGAGCATACAACTCTTGATCTCAGGGTTGTGAGTTCCAGCCCCATGTTGGGGGTAGAGATTACTAAAAAGATAAATAAAAATAGAGAAGAAATCATAGAGTAAATTTAAAAATATTTTGAAATGAATAAAAATAAAAATATAACGTTGAAATTTGTCAGATGTACCTATAGCAGTACTTAGAGGGAAATTTCTAGCATTAAATGTTTTAATTAGAAAAGAAGAAAGATCTAAAATCAATCCAAGCTTCCACATTAAGAACCTACGGAAAGAAGAGCAAATTACACCTAAAGTAAATAGAAGGATGGAAATGATAAAAATAAGAAATAGAAAATAAAGAATAGCCAATGAAATCAACAGCTGGTTCTTTGAAATGATCGGTTAAACTGACCAATATCTGCCTAAACTGATAAAAAGGAGAGCAGACACGACTTACCACAATCAAGAATAAAAACTATAGAACTACAGACATTAAAAAATAATAGTGATTAATATGAATAACTTTATACAAATAAATATAATTTAAATGAAACGGATTCTTTGAAAGATCAAAACTCTCAAAGCTCTTTCAAGAAGGAATAAATAATTTGACTCTGTGTTACTTAAATTTGAATTCATAGTTAAAGAACCTTTATATACATATACACGCATACACACACACACACACACACGCGCGCGCGCGCACTCACACACACACACACACACACACACACACACACACAACCTGCATGCCCAGATGCCTGCATTGGTGAATTCTCTCAAACATCAAAAGAAGAAATAATATCAACTCTCCACAACTCAAAATATAAGAGGGAGCACTTGTCAACTCATTTCATGATGTTAGCATTACACTGATATCAAAAATGACAGCAAAATTACATGAAAAGAAAAAGAAAACTATAGACCAATATCTCCCATAAACACATACAAAAATCCTTAACAAAATATTAGCAAGTCCAGCAATATATTAAAAAGATTATATATCATGAACAAGAGAGATTTATCCCACAAATGCAAGGCCACTGAAATAGCTGGAAACTAATCAATATAATTCACCACATAACGAGAAAAAACATATAATCATTTCAACTGATGCAAAAAAAGCATCTGAAAAAATTCAATATCCACTCAAGATAATGGATCTCAGGCAACTAAGAATGGAAGGGGACTTCCTCAACCTAACAACATAAAACTTACAGTGAAAAAACTAAATGCTTCCTACCTAAGATCAGACACAAAACTGAGAGCTTTCCCCCTAAGGTCAGGAACACGGCAGGGATGTCCACTATCACCACTGCTATTCGACATATTATTAGAAGTCCTAGCCACAGCAATCAGACAACAAAAAGAAATCAAAGGCATCCAGATTGGCAAAGAAGAAGTCAAACTCTCACTCTTTGCAGATGATATAACATACTTTATGTGGAAAACCCAAAAGACTCCACTCCAAAACTGCTAGAACTCATAAAGGAATTCAGTAAATTGGCAGGATATAATATCAATGCACAGAAATCAGCGGCATTCCTATACACCAATAAGACAGAAGACAGAGAAATTAAGGAGTCGATCCCATTTACAATTGCACCCCAAACCATAAGATACCTAGGAATAAATCTAACCAAAGAGGCAAAGGATCTGTACTCAGAAAACTATAAAATACTCATGAAAGAAATTGAGGAAGACACAAAGAAATGGAAAAACGTTCCATGCTCATGGATTGGAAGAACAAATATTGTGAAGATGTCAGTGCTACCTTGAGCAATCTACATATTTAATGCAATCCCTATCAAAATACCATTAACTTTTTTCAAAGAAATGGAACAAATAATCCTAAAATTTGTATGGAACCACAAAAGACCCCAAATAGCCAGAGGAATGTTGAAAAAGAAAAGCAAAGCTGGTGGCATCACAATTCCAGACTTCAAGCTCTATTACAAAGCTGTAATCATCAAGACAGTATGGTATTGGCACAAAAACAGACATATAGATCAATGGAACAGAATTGAGAGCCCAGAAATGAACCCTCAACTCTATGGTCAACTAATCTTCGACAAAGCAGGAAAGAATGTCCAATGGAAAAAAGACAGTCTCTTCAACAAATGGTGTTGGGAAAATTGGACAGCCACATGCAGAAGAATGAAACTGGGCCATTTCCTTACACCACACACAAAAATAGACTCCAAATGGTTGAAAGACCTAAATGTGAGACAGGAGTCCATCCAAATCCTAAAGGAGAACACAGGCAGCAACCTCTTTGACCTCAGCCGCAACAACTTCTTCTAGAAACATCGCCAAAGGCATGGGAAGCAAGGGCAAAAATGGAACTATTGGGACTTCAAAAAGATAAAAAGCTTGTGCACAGCCAAAGAAACAGTCAACAAAACCAAAAGACAACTGACAGAATGGGAGAAGATATTTGCAAATGACATATCAGATAAAGGGCTGGTATCCAAAAGCTATAAAGAACTTATCAAACTCAACACCCAAAGAACAAATGATCCAATCAAGAAATGGGCAAAGACATGACAGACATTTCTCCAAAGAAGACATCCAAATGGCCAACAGACACATGAAAAAGTGCTCAACATCGCTCAGCATCAGGGAAATCCAAATCAAAACCTCAATGAGATACCACCTCACACCAGTCAGAACGGCTAAAATTAACAAGTCAGGAAATGACAGATGTTGGCAGGGATGCGGAAAAAGGGGAACCCTCCTACACTGTTGGTGGGAATGCAAGCTGGTGCAGCCACTCTGGAAAACAGCATGGAGGTTCCTCAAATAGTTGAAAATAGAGCTACCGTATGATCCAGTAATTGCACTACTGGGTATTTACCCCAAAGATACAAATGTAGGAATCCGAAGGGGTATGTGCACCCCGATGTTTAGAGCAGCAATGTCCACAATAGCCAAACTGTGGAAAGAGCCAAGATGTCCATCAAGGATGAATGGATAAAGAAGGTGTGGTGTGTGTGTGTGTACACACACACACACACACACACACACACACACACACACACACACACACACACACACTGGAATATTATGCAGCCATCAAAAGGAATGAAACCTTGCCATTTGCAACGACGTGGATGGAACTGGAGGGTATTATACTGAGCGAAATAAGTCAATCAGAGAAAGACTTGTATCATATGATCTCACTGATATGAGGAATTCTTTTTTTTTTAAAGATTTTATTTATTTATTCATGAGAGACAGAGGGAGAGAGAGAGAGAGAGAAGCAGGCTCCCAAGGAGCAGGGAGCCCGATGCAGGACTCGATCCCAGGACCCTGGGATCATGACCTGAGCTGAAGGCAGACGCTTAACGACTGAGCCACCCAGGTGCCCTGATATGAGGAATTCTTAATCTCAGGAAACAAACTGAGGGTTGCTGGAGTGGTGGGGGGTGGGAGGGATGGGGTGCCTGAGTGACAGACGTTGGGGAGGGTATGTGCTATGGTGAGTGCTGTGAATTGTGTAAGACTGTTCAATCACAGACCTGTACCTCTGAAACAAATAATACAGTATATGGTAAAACAAAAAAGAAGATAGTAGGAAGGGAGAAATGAAGGGGGGGAAATCGGAGGAGGAGACAAACCATGAGAGACTATGGACTCTGAGAAACAAACTGAGGGTTCTAGACGGGAGGGGTGTTGGGGGGATGGGTTAGCCTGGTGATGGGTATTAAAGAGGGCACGTACTGAAGGGAGCACTGGGTGTTATACGCAAACAATGAATCATGGAACACTACATCAAAAACTAATAATGTAATGTATGGTGATTAACAGAACATAATAAAATAAAATAAAAAAACAAAGCAAGACTATCCTCTCTTGCCATTTCTATTTAATACTGTACTAGAGATCCTAGCTAATGTAATAAGGGAGAAAACCAAAATAAAAGGCATAGAGGTTAAATAATAAGATGTAAAACTGTTTTTAATTGCCATCATCATAGTCATCTCAGAAAGTCCTAAAGAAAAAAAAGAAGAAGAAGATAGTAGGAAGGATAAAATGAAGGGGGTAAATCGGAGGGGGAGACGAACCATGAGAGACTATGGACTCTAATACCCATCACCCGGCTACCCCAACCCCTTCCCCTCTGAAACCCTCAGTTTGTTTCCCAGAGTCCATAGTCTCTCATGGTTTGTCTCCCTCTCTGATTTCCCCCCTTTCACTTTTCCCTCCCTTCCCCTGTGGTCCTCTGTACTATTCCTTATGTTCCATGTATGAGTGAAACCGTATGACAATTGTCTTTCTCTGCTTGTATGCTCAATATTTTAAAATTTTATTTCTATATAATCCCAATGAAAAATTAAAATTGTAATTAAAAATATTATACTGTATTTTAGTGTATAGTATAAAAATACAGTAGCACCCAAAACCATGAACAAAATATATATAAGAACTTTATACTTAAAACTAAAAAACACTGCTGAGAAATTTTAAAAGATCTGAATAAATACAGAGAGATCAGAGAGATACTGTGTTCATAGACTGAGAGACTCAATATTGTTAAACTGTCATTCCACTCCAAATTGAACTATAGATTCAACATAATCCCAGTCAAAATCTCAAGTGTTTTTATGAAACTGACAAGTTTTATTTTTTAATTATTATTTATTTTATTTTATTATGTTATGTTAGTCGCCATACAATACTTCATTAGTTTTTGATGTAGTGATCCAAGATTCATTGTTTTCTATAACACCCAGTGCTCCATGCAGTATGTGCCCTCCTTAATACCCATCACCGGTCTCACCCATCCCCCCACCCCTCTCCCCTCTAAAACCCTCAGTTTGTTTCTCAGAGTCCATAGTCTCTCATGGTTCATCTCTCTCTCCGATTTCCTCCCCTTCATTTTTCCCTTCCTTCTCCTAATGTCCTCCATGCTATTCCTTATGTTCCACAAATAAGTGAAACCATATGATAATTGACTTTCTCTGCTCGACTTATTTCCCTTAGCATAATCTCCTCCAGTCCCATCCATGTGGATGTAAAAGTTGGGTATTCATCCTTTCTGATGGCTGAGTAATATTCCATTGTATATATGGACCACATCTTCTTTATGCATTCATCTGTTGAAGGGCATCTCAGCTCTTTCCACAGTTTGGCTATTGTGGACATTGCTGCTATGAACATTGGGGTACACAGGGCCCTTCTTTTCACTACATCTGTGTCTTTGGGGTAAATACCCAGTACTGCAATTGCTGGGTCGGGTAGCTCTATATTTAATTTTTTGAGGCACCTCCACACTGTTTTCCAAAGTGGCTGCACCAACTTGCATTCCCACCAACAGTGTAAGAGGGTTCCCCTCTCTCCACAACCTCTCCAACATTTGCTTTTTCTTGCCTTGTCAATTTTTGCCATTCTAACTGGTGTAAGGGGGTATCGCAATGTGGTTTTGATTTGAATTTCCCTGATGGCTAATGATGTTGAACATTTTTTCATGTGTCTGTTAGCCATTTGTATGTCTTCTTCAGAGAAGTGTCTGTTCATGTCTTCTGCCCATATTTGACTTGATTATTTGTTTTTTGGGTGTTGAGTTTGAGAAGTTCTCTACAGATCTTGGAAATAAGTGCTTTGTCTGTAGTGTCATTTGCAAGTATCTTCTCCCATTCTGTGGGTTGCCTCTTTGTTTTGTTGACTGTTTCCTTTGCCGTGCAGAAGCTTTTTATCTTGATGAAGTCCCAAAAGTTCATTTTTGCTTTTGTTTCACTAGCCTTTGGAGATGTATCTTGAAAGAAGTTGCTGTGGCCAATGTCAAAGAGGTTACTGCCTATGTTCTCCTCTAGGATTTTGATGGATTCCTGTCTCACATTGAGGTCTTTCATCCATTTTGAGTTTATCTTTGTGTATGGTGTTAGAGAATGGCCGAGTTTCATTCTTCTGCATGTGGCTGTCCAATTTTCTCAGCACCATTTATTGAAGAGACTGTTTTTTTTCCACTGCATATTTTTTCCTGCTTTGTCGAAGATTATTTGACAATAAATTCATATCTTTCAATAATCACTCTCAATGTGAATGGCCTAAATGCTCCCATAAAACAGCACAGGGTTGCAGAGTGGATAAAAAGACAGGACCCATCCATATGCTGTCTACAAGAGACTCATTTTGAACCTAAAGATACAACCAGACTGAAAGTGAAGGGATGGAGATCCATCTACCCTGCCAACGGACCTCAAAAGAAAGTTGGGGTAGCAATTCTTATATCAAACAAATTAGATTTTGAACTAGACTGTAGTTAAAGACACAGAAGGACACTATATCATTCTTAAAGAGTCTATCCAACAAGAAGATCTAACAATTGTAAGTATCTACGCCCCCAACATGGGAGCAGCCATCTACATAAGCTAACTGTTAACCAAAATAAAGAGTCATATTGATAACAATACGTTAATTGTAGGAGACCTCCCATACTCCACTCTCAGCAGTAGACAGATCATCTAAGCAGAAAATCAACAAAGAAACAGGAGATTTGAATGACACACTAGACCAGATGGACCTCATAGATATATACAGAACATTTCACCCTACAACAACAGAATACTCATTCTTCACAAGCGCACATGGAACTTTCTACAGAATAGACCACACACGGGTCACAAATCAGGTCTCAACTGATACCAAAAGACTGAGATTATTCCCTGCATATTCTCAGACCATAATGCTTTAAAACTGGAACTCAAGCACAAGAAAAAATCTGGAAGAAACTCAAACACTCGGAAGCTAAAGATCACTCTGCTCAAGAATGTTTGGGTCAACCAGGAAATCAAAGAACTTAGACAAGTTCGTTTTAAAATTTACATAGAAATTCCAAGGATCTAGAGTAGCCAAAACAATTTTGAAAGAGAACAAAGTTGGAGAACAGTACTTGGTTTCAAGACTTACAGTAAAACTACAGTAATTAAGACAGTGTGGTACTCACTTAAGTACAGACATACAGATTAGTAGAAGAGAATAGAGTCTATTCATAGAAACATACACATATGGTCAAGGCAATTCAATGAAGAAAGGACAGTCTTTCCAACAATTGGGTCTGGGACAAGTGAATATTCATATTTAAAAATTAATTTCAATCCATGCCTCATGCCATATGCAATAAATTAAAACAGAAAGGTCTTGAAACAGACCATAAACATAATTCTAAGAGCTAAAACCATAAAACCTCTAGAAGAAAACAGGGTTAGACAAACATTTCATACAGTATGTGAAAAACACAAGTCATAAAGAAATTTAAGAATTGAATTTCATTAAAATTAAAAACTTCTGCTACTCGAAACACACTGTTAAGTAAATGAAAAGGTAATTACAAGCTGGAAGAAAATATTCATACTACTAGTATCTTACAAAGAACTTGTATTCAGAATATATAAAAATTCTTACAACTCAATAATAAACAATCCAACTAAATTTTGGGGGCAAAAGATTTGAAGACATACTTCATCAGAGAAGGTACGTGGCAAATAAGCACATAAAAAGATGCTCAACTCCAATAGTCATCAGTGAAATGCAAATTAACACTATTACAAACCCATTAGAATGCTCTAAATTAAAAAGACCATTAATGCTAAGTGTTAGGATATACAGCAACTAGAACTCCAAAATAGTTTCTTCTTCAGTTAAACATACACTTAGCCTATGGCCCAGCCATTCTACTCCTACGTTTTTC
Organism: Zalophus californianus; assembly: GCF_009762305.2. NCBI lineage: Eukaryota > Metazoa > Chordata > Mammalia > Carnivora > Otariidae > Zalophus > Zalophus californianus. Next base: position 58,767,016 of record NC_045602.1, on the reverse strand, counting down.
CCAAGAGAAATTAAAATATATATTGATATAAAGATGTGTACATGAAATCACTGGCATTTTTATTGATATCAGCTTAAATCTGGAAACAACCCAAATGTCTATCAACATGTGGAACAATATTGTGGTTTATCTATACAATGGAATACTACTCAGTAATGTAAAGGAAAATTTACAGATATACACACTAATATGGAAGATTCTCACAGATAAATGCTGAGTAAAAGTAGTAGGACATTAAAAAAATACATACTTTATGAGTCCTTTTCTATGAAATTTAGAAAAAGCAAATCTAATCAGTAATGACAGAAAGCAGGTCAGTGCTCTTTAGCTTTGAGGGAGATGGGGAATGGCTGCAAAGGGGGTTGAGAGAATTTTTTGGTGATGGAAATGTCCTATATCTTGGTTGTGGTGGTAATCATGAGAATATACACATTGGTTAAAATTCATTAAACTGTACATTTGGAATGGGTAAATTTTATGTAAATTATACCCCAATAAACTTGATTTAAAAATCCTTCAGCACTCCAGTTGAAAGAAAGCAGAATGCTATCTCAAATAACAGTCCATTTCAAATGATATGAGATCCAATTTTAAGATGAGCAGGCATCTAATGAATTATCTGACATTTCTTTCCAGCAGTAAGTTACCCCCAATTACCACTTGGGTAAAGTATATTTCAATAGCTTGATAAAAATAACTCTCTTGATGATGGACTCTGAAAAACAAACTGAGGGTTCTAGAGGGGAAGGGGGTAGGGGGATGGGTTAGCCTGGTGATGGGTATTGAGGAGGGCACGTTCTGCATGGAGCACTGGGTGTTATGAACAATGAATCATGGAACACTGCACCAAAAACTAATGATGTAATATATGGTGATTAACATAACAATAAAAAATAACTCTCTTGAAGAAAATACACTTCTTACAAAAATACTAAGAGAAAAATCATACTACTTGTTTTTTAGACAGAATGACACACATATGCACACATATATTTTGCCTGTAATTTTCAAAATCCTATGAGAGGGAAGAGGTTAGCTTTAATTATTTCTTGCTTGATATAATTACTGGAACATTTAACCTTTTCCCAACTTTGCAGGCTCTAGTCAGAGCACTCCAGGTGGATGGAATACTATTTAAAACACCATGGGAAGGAGAGAGTGTGAGAGCACATGCCATGGATGGGGAGCTACACTCCTGCAAAAACAGCTGGGGAGATGAAGCCTGAGAGGCAGACAAGGGCTTATCAACCACTGAAGGATTTCAAGCTGGAGAATCCATAACCAAATCTGCAGTTAGATGACTCTGGTGACAGTTCAGGGGATTAATTGTGGGGTGGGATGAGAAGATTGGAAGGCAGAAGATTATAGACAGAAAACTACTACTTGATCACTGCTTGAAAACAGGGAAGGTCAAGATGAAGGTCATGACAGCAAGGCTGACAAGAGATGTTTCTGATAGTATTTAGAAGGTAGAACTGATGGGACTTGGTCACTGATTGGATATGGCCTTAGGGGTGAGGGAGGATTTTAGGATGATTTCTGACTTGGGATTCCATCTGAATAATTGTACCATCCACCAAAATGCAGAATATAAAAGACACAGGTTTGGGGAGAAAGAAAATTAGAAATAAATTCTCAATCTGTATAAAATGGGAGGAGCTAACAATGGAACCTTAGGGAGCCTCAGCATATTCATGAGTATGCAGAAGAGCATGAAAAAAGTGATGAAAAGGTATATCCCAGGTCACAGAAGGCAGTATGATGAGAATTCTGTGACAGAATTGGTCAGCAAGCATCAAAGGCTGAAAAGTCATCAAGTAACATAAAAGAAATATATGCATCAAGTAGGAAGTCTCTGGTGACCTTTCCAAGAGCAGTTCCCGGAGAACACTAAAGATCCAAGTCAGAACTTAGTACTGTGAGGAATGAATGGGAAGAAGCAGAGAAAGTCAGTGTTCACTATTATTTCAGTGAGTCTATGAAAAGAAGGTGAACATTTGATTGATTAGTAACAGAGGAGAAACAATTTTAAGGAGAGATGGTTTATGGGGTGACTTGGGCCTGTATCTCCTGGCATAGCAAGGTTCAGGGCGGGTGGGGAGGATGACAAAGTAAAGGGATCCATAGGAATGTAGGAGGATGGAGACCGGAACTAGTGGTGGAACTAGTCTTAGACAAGAGGAAGGGCTCCTTTTCCACTGAATTGAGAAGGAAAGATTTATGTTCATGGTAAGATTTATGTTCAAGATAAGTGGTTGGTTGGGGGGGTGGGTAGGTGGTGAGCAAATAAACTTAATGAAGTGCCAATTGAAAGGTAAGACTCTGCTGAGAGGGCAGGGAGCTGATCATGTGAGTTTAAAGAGAGCAGTGAAAGTGGAAAAAGGTACTGATGAGAATGGAAAAGCTTTAATATCTCTGTAATATAATTAGGGACTCCTCTTTTGAAAGTTAATCTCAGTCTACATATGTGGAAATATGGGACAATGATTGCCAAGCAAAGAAATCTGATTACATTTTGCTTTATATAAAACAGTACTTCTTGGCTTCCATGTGGGAGGATGATACTTCTAGCTCCCTCCTGAGGAAGACATGCTCTTCAAATTTTTCTAACAGTAGTGATGGCCTTTTGATCCCCAAAACATTCGTGTGATGATTATAAGGATTTAGAATGGAAGTTCTAGTCTTGGAACAAAGTTTTCCTTCAACATTGCACTGACCTATTCTAAAAGTCAAACTTCAAAAATCTTAGCATATTGGCACCACCACCCATTGCCACGTTTATATATGACAGCATTCTATTTTAAACTATGATCTATGTCAGCTTCTTAAATTGTAAGCTACACCTTGCATGTCAAATTTTCCAAAGGCTTGCATAACAAGCTTATGAAAAAAATCTCATAAATGCTCCCTAGTGGAGAAACTGCACATGCAACTACCTGTTTATATATGCAGTAACTTGAATTATACATGAAAATTCCACATGGATGCCCAGAATCAGCACTGTGTTAATTCAAGAAGTATATTAAAATTTTTGGATGTATTTAGTAGCAGAACCTAAGAAAAATCTGTTCTTTAAACAGGGTTTTCTTTAAAAAAAAAAAAAAGATCTGTTAGTTGGAATCTACTGTTTCAAGGAATCGACTCTTCCTAGAAAAAATAATCTGTAATAAATATTAATCTTACAATACATTTTTTTAATTCTGGGAAACTCCATATTTAGATCTTTTAAAGAGTCTGTAAGTCTGTAAAATTTCCCCTATCCCATAAAACTTAAGAGTCATATTGAAAATAAAATTTAAATGATAAATGTCAGTTGCAGAAGTTATCACCTTTTCATTTGAATGCTGACTTCTATTGGATAATTCTCTTCCAAGAGACCTTCTTGGGAAAAGAGGTGACAGCCAACTCATTGCCTAATTGATTTAGGAACAGTGCCCAGGGAGACAGTCCAATTAAGTTTACAAGCTGGCAATTAGCAGGAAGCCCTCTAAATCCCTACACTGAGAGCCTGTTTACTTTAGTAAGAAGGCAAATGTGATAGAGATAGGAAGAGAAAGCTGTGCTTTTTGCAAAGCTGTTGTGAATAGGCCCACAAGGGAGGGCTGAAGAAAAGCTAGGTATATGTGGGCAGACAGCCTTTTGTTTGACAGGTAACTGGGTAATTTAGAGAGAGAGAGAGAGAGAGAGAGAGAGTGAGTGAGTGTGTGTATGTGTGTGTGTGTGTGTGTGTGTGTGTGTGTGTGTGTGTGTTTTAACAGACATGCAAAACAGCTAACATCCACTTTAATGAGTGTTGTGTATGGAGACATACAACTGTTAAACATGTAGCTGGGCAAAGTAGAACTGGATTATCTTACAATGAATGAGATTCCAAACATTTTTTCTTGGACAACATGAATATTATAGATTTAGCTGCATTTTTATTACAGGGAGAGAATATAGCCCTCATGTTATATCCATTATACCTTTCAGGTTAATCAAGTCATTGTCAATTAGATTTATTTCATGGGTTCAATTTCAGAGGTAGATACACTACAAAAAAAAAAGTAAACTGACAGCTATTTAACAAATACTTCAATGTCTTTAAAAACTTAACTTCATATCACAGAGACAAATCATGCAATGGGTTTTAAAAATATATTTACTTTTCTATGTTTTCAAGTTGTAATAATAGGCATTAATTAAAATCTAGTTTTTAAACTTAAGTGAGGTTCTCTCAAGAATGTTAAGTTATACAAAACTACCTAAAGAATATTATAGGGCATAGCTGGGAAGGCAAAACTGCAAAAGACAAATCATACTAATACAATTTTGTTTTAAAGTTTCCTGGTTGAGGGGCGCTTGCTGGCTCAGTCAGTAGAGCATACGAAACTTCATCTCCAGGTTGTAGGTTCAAGCCCCACGTTGGGTGTAGAGATTACTTAAAAATAAAATCTTTAAAATCTAAAAAAAAAAAAAGTTTCCTGGTTGAAATGGGCTATATTAATACATGATTTTCATAATATTGGAATATCTTTTTCAATATTTTTATCTAAAAGGAAACAAGAAAAGTTATACAACTCTCTGCCCAAATTCTCCAAACATTTGCTTTTTCTTCTTTTAAAACACTTGTCTTACACATTCCAATCTGGGAAGCAATGGATACTTATTATCTAAAATAACTTTTTAATAGAAAAAGTATTTTATTCCTATAACACTTTTTTTTTAAGATTTTTATTTATTTGAGAGAGAGAGAGAGTGAGTGCAAAAGATAGCACAAGTGGTAGAGAGAGAGAAGCAGGCTGCCCATTGAGCAGGGACTCGATTCCGGGACTCTGGGATCATGACCTGAGCCAAAGGCAGCCACTTAACTGAATGAGCCACCCAGGTACCCCACCACAGAACTTTTTAATGGGCATAGTAAGTACTTTTAAAATATTCACATATGTATTTATTTTGGAAAGTATCAAATGTGGAAGTTTAAGCTTTTCATGCATCACAATGGGCAATTAGTGCAATTTCCAAATTCTTCACTATCTACTGTTCCTTAACATTTAGAAAATCACCCACAAAGCTTTCTTAAAGAAACTATATGAGCGCACCTGGCTGGCTCAGTTGGTAGAGCACGTGACTCTTGATCTCAGGGTCGTGAGTCTGAGCCCCAGGTTGGGCATAAAGATTACTTGAAAAAAAAAAAAAAAGAAACTATATGAAATGTTTGAAAGGCAAACCTATTTATGGAATAACATAGAAAACCTCCATTTCTAGAATGGTTTTATTCTCTTAATCATAACGTCATCATCATAAACATTTTAATTTACTTACTCACCAATTTCCTTGACTTACCAAGTTTAAACAAAAGTACACCCAAAGGTCCTCTGTCAAACCTGAGGAAGAGGAGATCATAGATGTCCCCACATTCTGGCTTCTGAGTAACCACCCAAGGAGCTATCCACTGCATTTGAACAAGACTGCTGGAAATGTCAAAGAATTTATTGAACTGCAGAATCTCCCTGGGTGAACGGTCTTCAGCCAGGAGCTGGATGTTAATAGGGGATAAAGCCATATCAAAAATCTGAAGCTCCCCTTGGTTGCTGCCAACTAGTAGAATGGCGCCACTTGGGTGGCAGCTTATTAATGAAGGCAAAAGTTCAGCCTGGGCTAAGAGAGTTACTCTACGGTGAGTTTCATAAAGAATTACTGAAGAATCTTCACAGCCCAGAATCAGTTTGTCTTCAGTAACATTCCTGCAGCAGCTAATGGCCTTTGATCTTAGTGGTATTCTGGTTACTGATATACACTGGATTTTGTTCCGAACATATTCGTAGATGCAGCTGTCAGCCATGGGCTCTTTGTCTACACTGACGGAGCGCTCCACTGTCAACACCTGATGAGGCTGTTTGGTGCCAAAGCGAATATCCAGTGGATCCCATTCTGTGCGGACACAACTCAGAACCTGCAAGAAATGTATCAAGTATGTTCACACAGACCTTGGTTTTTCTTCAACAGTCACACACAGGCCTGCATATTAATCCAGCATCCTATTGAAGAGCATCAATTATCACCCTAACCATCAGCAACATATAAGTATGTATGTGCTATATATATTTGTATATATTTCTCTCACATAGAACATCTATAAATATATATAGCACATATAGAACACAGCTGCAAAATTATAAGATTTTAACATTAACATGTTGTTTTTGAAAGTCTGTAAATAACTTAAAGACAAATATGTTCAATATATAAAGATTAATAAAGTGGCCTTTTACTAAGCAGAATATCTAAAAACATCAGAAGTTTAATTTTTAAAAGAATGAATAAAGGACTTTAAATAATTTAGCTAATCTCATTCCCACCCACTAGCCTTCCCAGTTCTGAAATTTTTGGTAAATTACTTACCAGAATACTTCTAATTAGTAGGGTAGGGTACTAGAACCCTGTTAAAACAGTCTTATAGAAATATTTTACTATCAGAAATGATCTGAAAGTTGTTAAGTAGATAAATGACCAAAAGAAAGAAATGTTATATAATAATATAATGCACTGGTTAAAACAAAACAAAAAAAAATAAGACCTGATAAGTAATATGGTTTGTCAATGCTGATGAAGTAAAATTTTTAAATCATCTTTATTGTAGAAAGAAAAGGCTACAAGGAACACCTGAGCAGAAGAATAAAGAAATAAAACAACAGGCCATTCACTTTATTTTTATGTAAATGTGGGAGGCCAAGAACCTGGGGAGTATTATTTTTTTTTAAAGATTTTATTTATTTATCTGACAGAGAGACAGCAAGAGAGGGAACACAAGCAGAGGGAGTGGGAGAGGGAGAAGCAGGCTTCCCACCGAGCAGGGAGCCCGATGCAGGGCTTGATCCCAGGACCCAGGGATCATGGCCTGAGCCGAAAGCAGAAGCTTAACGACTGAGCCACCCAGGCACCCCCTTGGAGAGTATTATTAAAGAGGAGATTGTCTAACACTTGGTCAAAAACTTTAAAATAAGATGTAGAAACATTAAAAAGCATGTTTCTACACATGTGACAAAATTTTAGAATTCTATACATACACACACAAAAGTGTATGTAAAGTATGATAATATTCAACTAAGTCCTAAGTCAGAGTTAATAGTATTATACCAAGGTCATTTTTCTGGATTTGACAATGAACTACAGTAATGTAAGATACTATCATTGCAGCAAATCGGGGGGAAAGTATAGGGAATTTGCTTTTAGCAATTTGAGCAGTTTCTTGAGAGTCAAACATTTCAAAATTTAAAGTTTTATTGTTTTTTGTTTTTTAAAGCACAAATAGCTATGTTACATAGTGCTTGGGGACAGGAAGGAGGGACTGATGGAATTTTTAAAAAAAATCCATCCTATACATCATCACCTAATCTCCCTAAAGTAAATATTTTCATTCTCACTCCCCTATTCAAAGCCTTCTAATGAATTAAATTTGTACTCCCCTGCTTAGAATGCAAATTCCTGTTGCACCTATATCCAATTCCTTCCCTCCCTCTCACTCTCTTTCCTGCTCTTGATTTTCTTTTTTATCTAATAAATATATGAATATGAGCTATGTGCCAGATACTGGTCCTAGGTCCTGGGGATACAACAGTAAGTCCTCAGTCCCAGAGAATGTGCACTCAAATGGCTTAACACAAGGCAACAATTCACAAGCAAACATACATAGAATGTTAGTGATCCTATATTTGTACTTCCTGAGTACTGAGAAAAATAAAACAAAGTAGGGGGAATGGAGAGTGACAGGAGTGAGAGGGGGTGATATACAGAAGTCGGGACAGGCCTCTCTGATAAGGGCGACCTGAAAGAAGTAAGGGTGAGCCACATAGCTCTCAGGCAGAGGAAACAAACACCCTGAGGTGGCGCTCTCTGCCTGATCAAGGGAAAGAGCTAAAGAAGGAGGAGGAAGAAAGTAGTGGGAATCGGGGAAGGGAACAGATTATGCAGTAGCTTGTAGGCCATTTTAGGGACTTTGGCTTTTTCCCTAAATGAGATGAGAAACCATAAGCAAAGAAGGACATGATCTGACTTGCAAATTCTAGTGTTATCTTCTCCAGTCTCCCCTCATTACTCTACTCTAAATTCAAATTAAAATCTGCCCTGCATTTTTACAGCTCTATAACTTGTTAAATTAATTTAACAAGGAGACCATTAGACTGAGGTGGCTCTAATGCCATGGTGCCTACATGAGCAAAACCAAAGTCAAAGCCTGTAAATGCCTCAAAGTGACAAAATCAAAATGCTAAGGATACCAACCACAAAGAGCCAACTAGGCTTTAAGCTATAGCCAATCAAATAATTTCCTTTCTTCGCTTCTGCACTTTCTCTATATAAGTTTATCCCCTAGTTCCTATCAGCAGAGTTCCTAACCACTTCCAGTTTGTCACTGCCCTGCTGGAATAAATTTTTGCTCAAATAAGCTCTTAAAATTTTAAATATGCCTCAGTTTATCTTTTAACAACTTCACTCATGTCCTTTGCCTGCAATCCACCCAGAGACTCAGTTTTTCCTATCATCATATCCACCCTTGAGGAACTAGAACAAATGCTATTTCAGTTTTTTTCTATCATCATATTCACCTTTGAGGAACTAAAACAAATACTATTTCAGTTTCTGGATTCCTTCCAGCTGGGTGGCATCCTTTCTCTCTTTGATCACACCTACTCTGTATTCCCTTACCCACTCTAACTTAGCCAATGACTTGCTTGGGACATTCAGCCTTCTATTTACTTCTAATATTTGGACAAATGTCCTCCTTTTCACTGTAAGCTTAAAAAAAAACCATCTCACCATCTCAACTACTTTACACTTCTTTTATGTCTTATGTAGCAGCTAGCTAAAAGCTATGCAGGTAGTGGGTATGCAATAAACTTTCAAAACTATGAATTAAATACACACACATAATATAATGCTGGTTGAAATACCATACTTCCAGAAGGCTTAAAGTTTTGTAAAGGAATCCTCTGGGCAGAAAACTGAGAGGCCAACTGACTCTGAATATGGCCTGTACTCACACAGAAACAGCCTAAAAGGAAGAGTCTAGCCAGATGGCAGTCTTGGCATATTACGAATTAGGCTCAAGGACCAGGGAGAAGGGTAAAGGCTTCCTGATTTCCAAGAGTTTATGTCAACCCAATAGGCTCTGTAGTTTCACCAAGAGAAAGGGTAAGTATGACACTGCAATTTATAAGAAATCTATATGTATGATTATTCAGATAACCAAAATATATTTCTCATATATATTTAGTCTTTTTCCACAGTTCCTGGCTCACAGGTCCCAAAACTCTTGGAATTTCCTATGTGCAGAGAGTGAAAAAGGTGTCTATTGTTATGTTAATGAAGTGACTTATGTGCCGTACCTAAGGGTGAGGGTTGGTTGTCAAGGGTTGTCAACCATGTGTTCAGAGGGTTGGAACTTTCAGTCCCACTCCCAGACCTCCCAGAAGGAAGAGGGGCTGGAAGATGAGTCAATCACCAATGGCCAAAGATTTAATTAATCATGTCCATGTAGTGAAGCCAAAAGGGAGGGGCTTGGAGAGTTTCAAGGTTGGTGAATATATGGAGATACCAGGAGAGTGGAAGCCTGAAGAGGGCATGGAGGCTCTGAGCCCTTTCCCCATACTTTGCTCTATACATCTCTTCCATCTAGCTGTTCCTGAGTTATGTCCTCTTATAATAAACTGGTGATCTAATAAATAAAATGTTTCCCTGAGTTCTCTGAGCTTCTCTGGCAAATAAATCAAACCCAAAGAGGGGTCAGAGGAATCTCTGATTTACAGCCAGCCAGTAAGAAGTCCAGGTTGTTACATCAGACTGGCATTTGAAGTCCAAGGAGGAGGCTGTGGGAACCTCCAGTCTGTAGCTGGTAGGTTAGAAGCACAGGTATCAACCAGGGCTTGTGACTGGCATTTGAAGTGGGCGATGGGGTGCAGTCTTCTAGGACTGAGGCCCTTAACCTGCAGAATCTCCAGACAGATAGTATCAGAATTACGATACCCTGCTGGTGTCCAAGAATTGATTGGTGGTATGGGGGGAATCACCCCCACACCCCACCATTAGAATTGGTACCAGAAACAATTCTACTGTCAATCCCAGATAACTCTAAAATGCTAGCTAAGGTCAGAGGATCACCTGCTATCTTTCCCACTAAATAGCTCAAGTTCATTTAAGAAAAGAAAATGATTTACATGGCATAAAGATACATAAAAGTTTAAAGATTAAGAGAGAGTCCAGGAAGGCAGAGAAGTAGGAGATCTTAGTTTCATCTGGTCCCAGGAATTCAGCTAGATAGCTATCAAATCATTCTGAACACCTGCAAATTCAACCCGAGATCAAAGAAAAGAATAGCTGCAACTCTACAAATAGAAAAGTGACCACTTTCTGCAAGATAGGAGGTGAGAGGAAGTGAATCTAACGTGGTATCTGAGAAGATAAACCATGGGGGGAGGAAGCCTCTGTAAGCTGGCTACCGGAAAGTAATAGAGCAGCCGACCACAAAATTGGAAGTTTTAGAAGTCTCCTCCGGTGAGGGACATCCCTGCCTGAAAGGTGCTCAGGTGGCAAAGCGAGGTGGAATCCTAGATGGGACAGTGTGGTCTCAGGATCCCCAGGGTCACAGGAAGACCGGGGTGCCTGAGTGCGGCAGAGTTCCCAGGCATTGGAGCAGGGAAGCTGGCTGTAATCAGCGAGTCCAGAAGTGGGCTCTCAGCTCGGGATCGCCATAAACCCCAAACCACAGCACCACCGGGCGACTGTTCTCTGAGCAGGGGCCCAGCAAGCAGCAGAACTGGGGAGATCCCCCTTCTTCCTCTGGGGAGGAGCAGTGCGGGTGTGTACCACAGGAGTCTGCAGGGTTTGGAGACTCCAAATGGGGTCATGTGCCAGGGATAGAAATGCTCGGTCACAGGTTAGGAGAGCATAGAGAGCAGATGGAGACCAAGGAGACAGGACTGATGGACATCTTTTCCCTGAGGGTGTACTGAGGGGTGGGGCCCTGAGTTTGGGGAGATGGGATTGGAGACTGGGAGGCCGCCATGTTCATTCTCATCCTCTAAAGCAGCACAGAAAGCCTTCAGGGAACAAAAGCCACGAAGAGCAATCCAGAGACTTACTTAGCCTGGCCCCCTGGCAAGGGCAGTGAAATTCCGCCTGGGGCTGAAGACATCCAAATGGCCAACAGACACATGAAAAAGTGCTCAACATCGCTCAGCATCAGGGAAATCCAAATCAAAACCTCAATGAGATACCACCTCATACCAGTCAGAATGGCTAAAATTAACAAGTCAGGAAATGACAGATGTTGGCGGGGATGTGGAGAAAGGGGAACCCTCCTACACTGTTGGTGGGAATGCAAGCTGGTGCAGCCACTCTGGAAAACAGTATGGAGGTTCCTCAAAAAGTTGAAAATAGAGCTACCGTACGATCCAGCAATTGCACTACTGGGTATTTACCCCAAAGATACAAATGTAGGGATCCGAAGGGGTACGTGCACCCCGATGTTTATAGCAGCAATGTCCACAATAGCCAAACTGTGGAAAGAGCCAAGATGTCCATCGACAGATGAATGGATAAAGAAGATGTGGTATATATATACAATGGAATATTATGCAGCTATCAAAAGGAATGAAATCTTGCCATTTGCAACGACATGGATGGAACTGGAGGGTATTATACTGAGCGAAATAAGTCAATCAGAGAAAGACTTGTATCATATGATCTCACTGATATGAGGAATTCTTAATCTCAGGAAACAAACTGAGGGTTGCTGGAGTGGTGAGGGGTGGGAGGGATGGGGTGCCTGGGTGACAGACGTTGGGGAGAGTATGTGCTATGGTGAGTGCTGTGAATTGTGTAAGACTGTTCAATCACAGACCTGTACCTCTGAAACAATACAGTATATGGTAAACAAAACAAAACAAAACAAAAAGAAGAAGATAGCAGGAAGGGAAAAATGAAGGTAGGGGAAATCGGTGGGGAAGATGAACCACGAGAGACTATGGACTCGGAGAAACAAACTGAGGGTTCTAGATGGGAGGGAGGGTGGGGGGATGGGTTAGCCTGGTGACAGGTATTAAAGAGGGCACATACTGAAGGGAGCACTGGGTGTTATATGTAAACAATCAATCATGGAACACTACATCAAAAACTAATGATGTAATATATGGTGATTAACATAAAATAATAAAATTTAAAAAAAAGAAAGAAAGAAATTCCTCCTGGGGCAAAGACACTTGAGAATCAATGCAACAGGCCCCTCCCCCAGAAGATCAGCAAGCCAAGACCACGTTTACTGATCACTGAAAACTGCAAAACTTCACCACTAGGGGAATATAGTATATAGTATTCATGGTTTTTTTTCCCCCACGATTCTTTAGTCTTTTAATCTTAATTTATTTCCTCTTTCCTTTTTCAACCAATTTCTTATTTTATCAACTATTTTTTAAAATCTTTTTAAATTTTCATTTTTACAGTTATATTCCATCCTTTCACTGTATTTAATTTTATTTTTGTATACAAATAAGTTTTTTTCCTTTACAATTTTGGGATTCAGTTTCTTCTAACAGACCTAAATACACCCAGAATCTAGTCTACGGCTCTGTTCTCTTCACCTGTTTGATCATATTCTCTCTCTTTTTCTTCTTTTTGTTTTGTTAAAGTCATTTTCAATTTTCATCTTTACATTTATATTCTATCGTTTCAATGTATTTAATTTTATTTTTGTATATACGTAAGTTTTTCTTTCTTTACAATTTTAAAGATGTAGATACTTCTAACAAACCGAACAACATACACTCAGGATAAAGTGCATTGCTCTGTTCTGTTAACCTGTCTGTTTATATTCCTTCTTTGTTCTTGACTTTTAATTTTCATTTTTACAGTTATAGTCTCTCCTTTCATTGTATTTAATTTTACTTTTGTACATATATAAGTTTTTCTTTATTTACAATTTTGGGACCTAGTTTTCTAACAAACAGATGAAAATACAAACAGGATCCAGTGTATTACTCTGTTCCATCCACCTGTCTGATTACATGCTCTTTTTTTTTTCTCAAAAAAAAATTTTTTTTTCAGTCTTGGGTCTTATCTGATTTGTTTAGTGTATATTTCTCTGGGGTCATTGTTGCCATTTTAGTTTTTTGTTCTCTCGTTTATCTATTCTTCTCTGGGCAAAATGCAAGACAGAAAAACTCATCTCAAAAAGGAGAACAAGAGGTAGCACTGACTGCCAGGGACCTAATGAGTATGGATATAAATAAGTAAGATGTTGGAATTAGAGTTCAAAATAACGATTATAAAGATACTGGCTGGGTTTGAAAAAAACATAGAAGACACCTGAGAATTCCTTTCTAGAGAAATAAAAAACTAAAATCTAATCAAGTAAAATAAAAAAGGCTATTAATAAGGTGGAATAAAAAATGGAGGCTCTAACTGCTAGGATAAATGAGGCAGAAGAGAGAATTGGTGATATAGAAGACCAAATGATGGAGAATAAAGGAGCTGAGAAAAAGAGAGATAAACAACTACTGGATCACGAGTGAAGAATTCGAGAGATAAGTGATACCATAAAGTGAAACATTAGAATAATTGGGATCCCAGAAGAGAAAGAAAAAGAGAGGGGCAGAAGGTATATTGGAGCAAATTATAGAGGATACCTTCCGTAATTTGGGGAAGGAAACAGGCATCAAAATGCAGGAGGCACAGAGAACCCCACTCAAAATCAATAAAAATAGGTCAACACCCCGACATCTAATAGTAAAACTTACAAGTCTCAGAGACAAAGAGAAAATCCTGAAAGCAGCTCAGGACGAGAGGTCTGTAACCTACAATGGTAGAAACATTAGAGTGGCAGCAGAGCTATCCACAGAGACCTGACAGGCCAGAAAGGACTGGCATGATATATTCAGGGTACTAAACAAGAAAAATATGCAGCCAAGAATACTTTATCCTGCTAGGCTGTCATTGAAAATAGAAGGAAAGATAAAAAGCTTCCAGGACAAACAGAAACTAAAAGAATTTGCAATCACCAAACCAGCCCTACAAAAAATATTGAAAGGGGTCCTTTAAGCAAAGAGAGAGCCCAAAAGTAACATAGACCAGAAAGGAACAGAGACAATATACAGTAACAGTCACCTTACAGGCAATACAGTGGTACTAAATTCACATCTTCAAATAGTTACCCTGAATGTAAATGGGCTAAATGCCCCAATCAAAAGACACAGGCTAACAGATCGGATAAAAAAGCAAGACCCATCAATATGCTGTCTGCAAGAGACTCATGTTAGACTCAAAGACACCTCCAGATTGAAAGTGAGGGGGTGGAAAACCATTTACCATGCCAATGGATGTCAAAAGAAAGCTGGAGTGGCAATCCTTCTATCAGACAAATTAGATTTTAAACCAAAGACTATAATAAGAGATGAGGAAAGACACTATATCCTACTTAAAGTGTCTATCCAACAAGAAGATCTAACAATTGTAAATATCTATGCCCCTAACATGGGAGCAGCCAATTAATAACAAAATCAAAGAAACACATCGACAACAGTGCAATAATAATAGGGGACTTTAACAGCCCCCTCAATGAAATAGACAGATCATCTAAGCAGAACATCAACAAGGAAATGAAGGCTTTAAATGATACACTGGACCAGATGGACTTCACAGACATATTCAGAACATTCCATCCCAAAGCAACAGAATACACATTCTTCTCTAGTGCACACGGAACATTCTTCAGAACAGATCACATCCTGGGTCACAAATCAGGTCTCAACTGGTACCAAAAGACTGGAATCATTCCCTGCATATTTTCGGACCACAGTGCTTTGAAACTAGAACTCAATCACAAGAGGAAAGTCGGAAAGAACTCCAATACATGGAGATTAAAGAGTATCCTACTAAAGAATGAATGGGTCAACCAGGAAATTAAAGAAGAATTAAAAAAATTTATGGAAACCAATGAAAATGAAAACACAACTGTTCAAAATCTTTGGGATGCAGCAAAGGAGGTCCTAAGAGAAAAGTATATAGCAATATAAGCCTTTCTCAAGAAACAAGAAAGGTCTCAAATATACAACCTAACCCTACATCTAAAGGAGCTGGAGAAAGAACAGCAAATGAAGCCTAAACCCAGCAGGAGAAGAGAAATAATAAAGATCAGAGCAGAAATCAATGAAACGGAAACCAGAAGAACAGTAGAACAAATCAACGAAACTAGGAGCTGGTTCTTTGTAAGAATTAACAAGATTGATAAACCCCTGGCCAGACTTATCAAAAAGAAAAGGGACCCAAATAAATAAAATCATGAATGAAAGAGATCACAACCAACACCAAAGAAATACAAACAATTATAAGAACATATTATGAGCAACTCTATGCCAGCAAATTAGATAATCTGGGAGAAATGGATGCATTCCTGGAGATGTATAAACTACCAAAACTGAAACAGGAAGAAATAAAAAACATGAGCAGACCCATAACCAGCAAGGAAATTGAAGCAGTAATCAAAAAGCTCCCAACAAACAAGAGTCCAGGGCCGGATGGCTTCCCAAGGGAATTCTACCAGATATTTAAAGAAGAATTAATACCTATTCTTCTGTTTCAAAAAACAGAATGGCAGGAAAACTTTCAAACTTTTCCTATGAGGTCAGCATTACCGTGACCCCAATAACAAAGAAAGACCCCATCAAAAAGGACGATTACAGACCAATATCCCCAATGAACATGAATGCAAAAATTCTCACCAAGATACTAGCCAATAGGAATTCCACAGTACATTAAAAGGATTATGCACCACAACCAAGTGAGATTTATTCCTGGGTGGCAAGTGTGGTTCAACATTCCCAAATCAATCAATGTGATACACTACATTAATAAAAGAAAGGACAAGAACCATATGATCCTCTTGATAGCTATAGAAAAAGCATTTGACAAAGTACAGCATCCTTTCTTGATTAAAACTCTTCACAGTGTGGGGATAGAGGCAATATACCTCAATATCATAAAAGCCATCTATGAAAATCCCACAGTGAATATCATTCTCAATGGGGAAAAACTATGAGCTTTTCCCCTGAGGTCAGGAAAACAGACAGGGATTTCCCCTCTCACCACTGTTGTTCAACATAGTACTAGAAGTTCTAGCCTCAGCAATGAGACAAGAAAAACTAAGAAAAGCATCCGAATCAGCAAAGAAGAAGTCAACTCTCACTCTTTGCAGATGATATGATACTCTATGTGGAAAACCCAAAAGACTCCACCCAAAATTGCTAGAACTCATACAGGAATTCAGTAAAGTGGCAGGATATAAAATCAATGCACAGAAATCAGTTGCATTTCTATATGCTAACAATGAGACAAAAGAAAGAGAAATTAAGGCGCCAATCCCCTTTACAATTGGACAAAAAAACCATAAGATACCTAGGAATCAACCTAACCAAAGAGGCAAAGGATCTATACTCAGAAAACTATATAACACTCATGAAAGCAATTGAGGAAGACACAAAGAAATGAAAAAATGTTCCATGCTCATGGATTGGAAGAACAAATATTGTTAAAATATCTAGGCTGTCTAGAGTAATCTATACATTCAATGCAATCCCTATCAAAATACCATCAACTTTTTTCACAGAAATCCAAAGCTACTGGCATCACAATTCCGGACTTCAAGCTCTATTACAAAGCAGTAATCATCAAGACAGTGTGGTACTGGAACAAAAACAGACACATAGATCAGTGGAACAGAATAGAGAATCCAGAAATGGGCCTTCAACAATATGGTCAACTAATCTTCGACAGAACAGGAAAGAATAGCCAATGGAAAACAGTCTCTTCAACAAATGGTGTTTGGAAAATTGGACAGCCACATGCAGAAGAATGAAACTGGCCTATTTTCTTATGCCATACACAAAAATAGACTCAAAATGGATTAAAGTCCTAAATGCAAGATAGGAATCCATCAAAATCCTAGAGGAGAACACAGGCAGTAACCTCAGTGACCTCAGCTGCAGCAACTTCTTGATAGACACATCTCCAAAGGTAACAGATCCAAAGGCAAAAATGAACAATTGGGACTTCATCAAGATAAAAAGATATAATTCCATATGTGGAATTTAAGAAATAAAACAGAGGATGACAGGGGAAGAGAGGAAAAAATAAAACAAGACAAAATCAGAGAAGGAGACAAACCATTAGAGACTCTTAACCAAAGGAAACCAACTGAGGGTTGCTGGAGGGGGTGGGGGCGGGGAGATGGGGTAAGTGGGTGATGGACATTAGGGAGGGCATGTGATGTAATGAGCACTGGGTATTATATAAGACTGATGCATCGCTGACCTCTACCTCTGAAACCAATAATACATGATATGTTAATTAAATGAATGTAAATAATAAAAATCTAAAAAAACAAATATGTAAATAAAAAGGAAAAAAATAAAGATTAAAAAGCACTTGAGTATGTGTAAGTTTCAATAAAGAATATTCCCACCAAAAATAATATGCAGCAAGAAAATAGATACTATGCTCATCATTTTTCATACATTGTTTTATTTAAACTTTTTAATACTCCAAAGTTTGGTATTACAATCTATGTTCTAGAGATAAGGAAAATGAGTGTCAGACAGATGGTTTAAGAAGTCCTTGATCCCAAGGTTAATAAGTGATAGAGCTGTAGTTTCAAATCCAGGTCTGTCTGACTCTAAAAACCAAGGTCTCTGCAAGACACACTGTGAGCATAGGGAATTAATAAGTTTCCACGAAGGTCCCAGCTTTTCCTCAATGTGATTAGAGGGCATGCATGAGAAGAACCACAGGGCATTAGGAACCTCAAGTGTAGTGGAAGGATCCCCACAGAGCGGAGGAGTGAGAATTAGGTGAATGAAATGAAGAGACAAATTATGCAAATGTCAATGGAGCCTGTTAAACTGAGTATGAAAAAGAGGCTTGTGCTGATGATCTGGGCAACTTTACCTAGCATGATTGAGGAAGTTTGGAAGGCAAGGGTCTTAATAAACTGACTTCTTTTAAAGATGCTTCATTCCTGTATTGACTGAGTTGTACTGAAAATAGACAGCATACTTTGTAAGTGTAAATGTAAAAAATCCCTAAATGAACCAAATACAAACTAAACTATTTCCTCACAACAAAAATTATACAAAAACAGACATCACTGTCAGTTCACTGTCAGTTTTTGCATTTGTTTGTACAGAAGAAGATAAAAAGGAAAACTTTACGTTTCTACTATGATGTTGTATGAAATCTTCTGAAAATAATGTTATGTCATTAGAAAGGGTCCAGTTTATATGACTTAAAATATAATAAGATGACAGCATTAAAATCCAAAATACCTGTAGGCTTAAAAGTATTTGATATAGTTAGGTTCAAAATTTATTTCTAAGTTGGATTTGACCCTATACAACAGCCACAGAGCAACACCACACAGCAGAAGTAGCACATAACAGGGGCTGACTCCTTGTTTTGGTGATAGAGAGCTCTGGAGTCTGGGGCAAGATAACCTCTTGGAACTGTGGTTTTCTCATCTGTAAGATGTGGATTTATTCACCCATGCTGCAGATTGCCGTATGATTTAAAAATAACATACCTAATATGCAGAGGACAAACGGGACTGCAATAAATAGTGGCTATCCTTGTTGTTCCCGAAGAGAAAGTCTTGGAGTTCTTCACAAGAATAGCAGATAAAAAGAAGGAGAGACACTGATCCTAAATAAATTCCAAATTTGGTTATTTAGAATTCGTGGCTGACACTTACATAGTTGCAAACTATAAATGTGGAAGATAATTTTAAACATAGGAAAGATTTAACTTGGAAGTTAATATTAAAGTGATTTCATTTATTTATGATATTTAGTGCTGGGCTTGGTATATGGTAGTAACTTAATAAACATGACTGACTGAATATATTTTAAATAAGATATACAATGTTCATACTTAATTCCAGGATTTTAAATTCATTTAAAATCATACTTATGTGATATTTAAAGATAGCCAATATTATCAGAATGAAAGAAACATTTCAGTCCATGAAAATAAGAAATCTGTACATATAGATACTGTCCTGATAAAGTTATCATGTACTATTATAAACAAGAAGCAGTACTAAGTACATAATGACTTAAGTATATCTTCACAGAGAAATGTTTATAAATAATTTGACTGACATGGCACAAAACCTTATTGCAAAAGTTCAGGTCAATCAGGATTCCTGCAATGATACTTGCATGTTACCTAATGTGATATTAATATTTTTAACTGATAGGAAAAGTGGACTGAGATTCCAATTAGAATTCTGAAGCAAGACATTTTGTTTATAAGCACAGAGAAACAGTAATCATTAATAAAAATGGACTCAACTCAGCTAAAATAAAGCAATGAGATGCAGGAGAGGAAAATTCAGTCATTCAGTTTTTCTGCAAACATGCTAATGTGATGGACCAAGATTATGAAAATGAAGTGTTATACTGCATTTTCAGCAGCCTTTTAAAGTTATTAAAATATACCCTATTGACCGAAGAGCTATATGGAAGGAAAATGTGTCAATACATTTTCTAGCTATAAGATGCTCTGTTAGCCGATCATTTGCAAATAAGAAGTTGAAAACACCAAATGCAATTATACAGTTATTGCAAAATACCAAGAAAAAACAGACTTTTTAAAATCCAAACTTGCATCTACTCAGACATCTCTCATATTCATGCAACTAGTTTTTCCTCCCCAAATGAACTTAGTTCGAAGTACTAGTCAGGAGATAATCAGGCCAAGATATAACGCTAAGATAAAGAAATAAAAAAATGTGGTGTGTAGTGAAGGGAGAAATGTTAAGTGACAATGCCCTGAAGAAAAAAGCACAAAGGAGAGAAAAGAATCCAAAGACATTGGCGGGTGATATTCATGTAAGCTACCAAGATTAATTTGAAGTCTACTATCACCTTCCATAAGGCATGTTTAATGCTATCCTCTACAAACTTCATAATCAAGAATTCCTTTCTCTCACTGAGTTCTTGGCCTTTTTTTCTTTTTATGGAGGTCTAATTGACATATAACATTATGTTACTTTCAGGTGTCCAACATAATGATTCAATATTTGTATATACTGCAAAATGATCATCACAGTAAGTCTCATTAATATCCATCACCATATATAGTTACAAAGTTTTGTCTTATGATAAGTACTTTTAAGATTTACTCTCTTAGCAACCTTGAGTTCTTGGTCTTAATCCTATCTTCAGGCATTCCCCAGATTAGGTGAATTCTGAAATCTAATAACTCTCTAAAGATTCTTAAAATACATATGTCAGGTTTCAGGAACAGATCAGTAGAATTCAAGTGGGAATGGCTGTGATAAAGAACATGGTGAAAAGTTTTAATACAAGCATAATGAAGAGGCAAACAATGAGACAGGGAAGAACAGTATAGATAATTAAGGGATGAAAAAACGAAGACTTTTATAATGTGTGGTGATGGGCTCAAAGTCGTCTGGAAGTCTCTAGAAAAAGATCTCTGCTTTGATTCTAAGGTAACAGGAAGGTACAAAGAAAAGCACAGAAACACAGGCTAAAGGCTATGCAATGTTCCAAGTGCCCAATTAAGAGAGATTGTGACACTAGACAAGAGGTGGATGACCATGGCTCAATGTTTTATTTTTTGTTTGCTATTTGTTTTTTGTGTGTTTGTTTTTTTAAAGAAAACTGTGTGATAAAGAAAGAAATGGTAAGAATTTAAAAATTCAAGCTAAGAAAGGGCAGAAAAGATAAAGAAGAGTCCCAAGGGTCTTGGAATTTCCCAGTTTCAAGGATAAACAAGCTGATAGTTTCCTTCCTAAGAGAACTGTTTTCAGTCAAGTTTAAATCAGTCAGCTTTAAGGTTGAAACTTGTTGAAAAACACACACTGAGATGATTTCATTTTTATTCTTAAAAAAAGCTAAATTTGAAAAAAGTAGACAGAACTGATCCAAAAGTCATCAAAATAGGAACAGTACAGAGGAGGAGAAGGAAAAGCATAAGCAGTCAATATGACTGTTACTGTGTCTGGGAGATATTCTGAAATTAAGAATGTACAGAAAGCAGAAATGCAATTACAGTGAGCTGGAGATAGGCTCAAGATTGTCATGTTTCATGTTTGGCTATAGAGGGTTGGTTCAAACTAAGTGTTTATTGGGGCACCTGACTGGCTTAGTAAGTAGAAAATACGACTCTTGACCTTGGGCTCATGAGCTGAAGACCCATGTTGGGCGGAGAGCTTTAAAAACTAAGTGTTTAAATATGACCATGAATATAGCATCCCTGATTCTGGCAAAGTGGTGATGGCGGCACTATAGTTTTGAATCTCTCTAAATCCCCACACAAAAGAAACAATTCAACTAAATAGCAAAACCAAAAACCCATGGATGACTAGATGAAGATTAAAAGACAGAGAACATTATGTGTAATGACTTTATGCTCCAATAATGTAAATAAAGTACACCTATTTAAAAATGGAAAGGAAAGAAGTGATAAAAACATAGGCAAAAAGTTTCTGAATGTTCTCAGTAATTTATATTAGTGGTAGTATTAGTATGATTATTCTCAGACTGTTAGGTGTATACTGTGAGCTAAAGTAAGCAAGTAATTATGGTATATTATAATTTGTCCCCCACGTCCCTGCAAACTAGGATTTTTGGTATGAAAATGAGGAGATACATGTTATATAGAAGCTGTTAAATTAAAACCCCTGTATCCTGAATTCGAGGTAGAAATAACAATGTGAACTCACTTTGAATACATATATATGTATAAAATCTCTAGCTCATTCTACTAAAGAAACCTGAAAACAATGACGAATCCAGTAACAACAACATACTATCACTAGCTCCCAAACTTGGGCTTAAAATACCATTTTCCATTAAAAGAAACCAGAGCTTATTGAAGAAATGGCTAATTCCAGGTCTGAGGCAGGAAATATACAAGATAAGCATGGGACATATTTGTCATACCAAATAGCAGGAAAGCTACCCAAGACTGCTGAGGTCATGACAAAAAGAAGAGCCAACTTGTAGAGGTTCCCAAACATAAGACAAGTTTGAGCTTTCAAAAGGATAACAGATACAATTTATAAAACCCATCAAGGCAAATATATTTAAATCCATCAATTAATAATGCTACTTGAAAAACAAAAACAAATTGGTTACCTTCAGGGAGTGATAAGGAACCATTTCATTATCTTGAAAACTAGCAAATAAAAGAAAAGAAACTGACATTTATCCTGATTATACTATCTATATGAATTCATCCATTGGGAAAACAAATAGGAGATGAGTACAAGCATCTCTTTATAAAAGTATCCCAATTAATAAATGAAAAAATAATAATTAGAATATCACCATTTTGCAATCCTAATGAATGAATTAATTCAACTAATGAATTAATGGATGTAGGCACCGAGCATTAACAGCTGCTAACATTAAAAGACAGACAACCAAGAGAGAACTTGACATTACATGCCTTCTGATAAAAAGAACACACCGCCCCATATAGTCTTGCCAAAACCGACTAACTTGTAGAATTTTCAAATGATAGAGAAACATGTTGAACCTTACTACGATTATGGAAAAACAACAAAATTGGGACACTGCAGTTTCAAAAGATCAATTTTAAGGAAAAGAGAGGGATGGAGGGGGAACTTGTAAATCAAAAGATACATTAGAGTGGTTTTTTTTCTTTAAGATTTTATTTATCTGAGAGAGTGAGTGAGAGAGAGAACATAAGCAGGGGCAGAGAGAGTGGGAGAAGCTGACTCCCCTGCTGAGCAGAGAGCCTGATGCAGGGCTCGATCCCAGGACCCTGGGATCATGATCTGAGCTGAAGGCAGAAGCTTAACTGACTGAGCCATCCGGGAGTCTCACATTAGTGTTTTAAGTGGATAATATTCAACTTCAGTGTGGGGAGATGCATTAGGATGATAAAAACTACATGGCTATGTAAGAAAGTGATGGAAAGTCATGATAGAGGTTACTTTTGGGGACCAAGAAGGGGTCGAAATCATGACAGTACATAATAGTATTTCTGGGTGCCTGGCAATGTTCCTCTTCTAGACCTGAGTGTGGTTCCAGGGGTATTTCCTTCATAATAGCTCATTAAACTATACATTTATTTTGTGTGGTTTTCTTCATGCATGTTTTATAATAAAGAGATCTTTTAAAAGCTATCACACCGAGAATATAAAATCTTTGTTATTTGGTTGAAAGATAACACAATACATACATGTCTTTGGAAGAGATGTTTCTTAAATATTTTGGCTTTTCAGTTGAATGCATGTGTAACACTTTCTGAATGCTTCTTTAATCAAATTATGCTATATTAAAAGTTGGTCACATTTTTACTTTTCCATTAGTTGCTGCTCCTCTAAATCACCACAAAAATGGCTTTTAAATTTTAGAGGAAAACAGTTATCTTTGTGAGGTTTTATTTCCCTATCCCTGACAACACGTTTTAAGGTTTAATAGCTCTGCTTAAGTGTTTTTGATTAATTTGGTAAACAAATTCAGGTGACCTCTTCTGAGGAATATATCTTGAAATTACGACCATACTCAGAAAGCATTATCTAATCCATACAGTTGAAAAGTTAAAATACTTGTTGAAATACAAAGGTAAGGGAAGAATAAGTTGTGTTGTCATCATATTTTTGACAAAGTGAATGAATTAAATAGTTCTGTGATGATGGTTAAAACTTTCCAAAAGGAAAGCATAAAGCGTATGTGGAATTTAAATAAAAATCATTACCGTGTTATATATGACAATCCACACTTATACCATTAAAAACTGCTTTTAAATGAATTTATTGATAAAAAATTTCTTTTTCTACACACTATCTATTGTATATTTTTCAAAAGGAATTTTTTTTCTAGACTACATAACTCTCTCTGCTTTATGCTTCTAAATAAGATACGTGCTGTTGTTTAGAGCTCTGCGGTGTGAAATTAGACCAGGAGTTTTCTAATATCCATAAAATAAATTAAAAAATGTTCCTCCTCTGAAAGACAGATAATTCAGTCACAGAGAGCTTATTTCTATGTTTCCTTTGTTTTCTTTTTTCTTTCTTTTTTTTTTTTTTTAGCTGCTTGGTAAGCCAATTTTCTACTTAGAATCTACTGTTAAAACTCTCATTTGGTTCAGTATGTGGGCTTTATCCTTTCCATGGTCTGTTATGCAAAAATGATGGCTTTAAATTCTTTTTTTAAGTTTGCTGTAAAGCAGTGTTTCTCAATGTGGATGCACATGAGAATCACCTAGGGAACCTGTTAAAGAATACTGGTGCTTCCTCTCCCTCTGGATATTCTGATATAACTGGTCTGGGTGGGCCCCTTTGTAAAAGCTCTGCAGGTGATTGTAATGTGTTGCCAAGGCTAGGAACCACTACTCTAGGATCTTGTCACTTTCCAACTAAAAGCTTATTATATTTTCTGATTGAACTTGGATGGGAAATGCTTTTTAAAAATTCTATAGTTTTAACAGATGCAAAGATTAAATTTCTTCTCTATGAGGTTGCTACTCTTTTAGTTTGAATTTTAGAGTTTAAGAGCAGATTGTATCTTTTATTCTGATGATTAGCTAAAGAAGTCTATTGGTGGCCAGTGAAAAAAATTTAAAGACATATGCCAGAAAATTACTTTTATAGACTAGTGGCTTTCGTTCATATTCTAAAAAATGTGCTACAATTAATTCATAGTTAAAAATTATGTCTTCACATGTGAAGAAAAAAGAAACAATTATTTCCCTAGAGATTTCTTCCAAAGACGTTCACCTTTTGCATACAGAAGTTCAACGTGAGGTTCTGCAAAAGTAATCTTCACAAATTTTTCCAACAGTTTAACTTTGATAGAATGACTGAAAGGGCCAAATCCAAGAAAAAGCTACTCTTGCTAAAAAAAGGAATTTCTGTATCTTAATATAGTAGGATTGAAAAGGGGGGCATTAACTATGCAATCAGTGGTGAATAACTAAAAATCATGTGCAAGTATCATATACAACTTTATGAAAATCTATTCAAAAACACTTACATGAAATGGATAATTTTCCAGAAATACAAATTTAGGAAAGTGACTTCAAAATTCCTGAAAAAAAAAAGCAGCCCTTAAAACTGGAATCTGTTATTTAAAAAAATCTACCTTCCTTTAAGACACCACACCCAAGCAGTTTTACAGGTGAGTTTCACCAAACGCTCAAGTATCAGATAATTCCTTTCGTTACTGTTTCAAAGAGGAGAAAAAGAAAAAGCTAGCCAAATCACTCCAGAGGGCTAGTACAACCTTTATATGGAACTTAGAAAGGATAGTAAAAGTAAAACTGTTTGCCAATCTCATATTTGAGCAAACTGTAAGGCCTCTTTAGTGTTTCCTCCTATCTCCCTAAGTGGAATCAATCATTCCCCACTGGCTCCTATGATAGCTTGCACATGCTCTATCCACAGCATCCTTTAATGCTTTAGTGCATTTACTTCATATTTGTCGCTCATTGGCTGGACACTAGGATCCCTGCAGCAGGGTTATTTTTGTATTCAGATCCCTTGGAATGAAATACAGTGTTTACTCCATGGCCATGCTCAATAGTTGTTGAATGATGTGGAAACCTAAGGAAGGGCCTTTCAGGTAGAAATACCAGTAATGTGTACAGGCAGGACATGGAAAATAAGAGGCAATGAGTAAACCACTTGGCTAGAAGAACATAGGTTTGTATAAGGAAATACCACTGGAAAGGTAGGTCAGGGCCAGTCAGGGTGGGCTTTCAGTGCTGAAGCTAAGTTTAGTTTCCTATCTACTGAAGGCATTTGAGCAAGCAATGGCTAAATCAGATCCATGGCTTCAGAATCCAGGTGAGCACTTTTTAGAGGTGTCACAGACCTGGAGGTGACCTATCTGGTGGAAATCCATCATTTTAAAAATAGAAAACTAAAGTCAGAGAGAATAGGTGATCTACCCAAGGGCAAAGAACACAAAATTAGCTAAGGGCAGGCAGAAGCTTAGAGGGAGTAAACTTGACTAAGGTTACACAGTTAGCATGTATATGGTCCAACCAACAGGTAAACTAGGTTTGTCCAACTCCAAAGTCCATGATCTAGATGACACCAGGAGATAAGGTATGTAGACCATATGTATACCCTTTAGAACACTCCTAATTTCATGTAATACACTCATTTCAAATAAAGGTAATTTATGTAGAGTATAACTAAATTATTTTTACCTTTATTATAAGGCAGAACATTTAACAGAATTCTAATTAGCTTCATTACAATCATTTTGATGTAGTCTTTTACTCAATTAGCTTCTGAACCCAAGATCAATAAAGCACTAGGCATGAAAAGCAAGTGAATAGGAACAAAGCACTTCCTTAGCCTCACAAATCCACACCTAAAGCATTACAAGTGGTTTTAGTCACTGCAACAAAATTGGAAAAGTTCTAGAAAAAGGTTAATTAATTAAAAATGACTCTGCAGTCTTAAAAGACAGTCTGAAAGTTTATAACACCAGAAGAGGCAGGTAGAGATAGAAAAAACTTGGACTTGGACTTGTTCATTGTATCTCAGAATTAAAGCCTAATAGATAATAGATTTAAAGAAAATATAGAAACATACCACAGTTTTCCTTGCCTTACAATGGAGTCAAGTCCCAGTAAACCCATCATAAGTTGAAAATATCCTAAGTTGAAAATGCATTTAATACACCTAATCTACCAGACACCACATCTTAGCCCTGCCTAGCTTAAACATGCTCAGAAATTTAAATTAGCCTATACAATTGGGCAAAGTCATCTAACACAAAGCCTATTTTATAATGAAGTGTTGAATATCTCATGTAATTTATTGAATACTGTACTGAAAGCAAAACACAGAATGGTTGTAAGGGCAACAGTTGTTTATCTTCATGATTGCATGGCTGACTGGAAGCTGTGGCTGACTGCCACTGCCCAGCATCATGGGAGAGTAGACACATCACTAGACTGGGAAAAGATCAAAATTCAAAATGCAAAGTATGGCTTCTACTGAACATGTATTGCTTTCGTACCATGGCAAAGTCGAAAATACTAAGTCAAACTATGTCTAAGTTGGGACTGTCTATATTTTACTCAGGCAAAAACTTAAAAAGAAATAGGAAAAGTTGCTTTTGTTTTAAATTATAAAAAAGAAAAACAGAATTCCATACTCAAAGTACTGGTACAAGCTGGAATTACCCATAGGTTCACAATAATGAATGATGATGGAACCATGGTCAGGAATAGATAGGATAAATACTGCCCCCCCCAACACTCCTAGATTAACCATTTTGGTGCTCCCATCCAAGGCAGGATACTAGACTGAGAAGGCCACCGCTCTACAGCCCTCCTTATAAATTCTTGCCTCAGCCATGGTTTGGTATCACAGAGTCTTCCACAAAATAAGCATTCATCTAATGTTTGCTGATTCAATGACTGAAGTATAAAGAAGGTGACAGAAAACATAGCTTTGGCAGGTATGAAATTATGGGCAGGCAGTAATGACGCTACTAAAAATGGTAATAACAAGAATCACAACAGTGATCTGTGTTTGGGAGTTTACTATATGTAGGTATTGCTCTAGATGCATGTATTAACTTATTTATCTTTGTTAACTCTATTTTTCAAACAATGAAACCACAGTGCATAGAGCTTAATACCTTGCTCAAGAACAGAGAGCTACACAGTGGCAGAGCTTGGATTTGAACCCAGAAGCCTGTGTTCTTAATCACTGTGAGATTCAAGCCAGCCCTGGAATTGTCTGTTTACCCTATAGATATGATACTTCTAAGGATCCCACTTTACTGTAATTTCCTCTTTTGAGAATTTAGGAAAATAAATTATAGGTTTAAAAAAGTATTCATCTTTATTTCAGAACAGAAAAATTAAGAGTCTTATTTTATTTGCTCTTCAACAAAATGTATATATTTGCTTTAAATTTACCTCCAGTCTTCCTTGAGCATAACCTAGGAGCAGCAAATTGGCTCTGTCCTTCTCAGGAGAAATGGGGGCCCAAGGCCAAGCATCATCACTGACCAGTGGCCACCAGCAAGCAACTATATCCTGAACACAATTGATAGCTAGATGACGCTCTGTTGTCCTGTTTACTGGGCCAGGTATCTCGTAATAGGAAATCTAATGATTAAGGGAAAAAAGCATATGAGAATCATTTTTTAATGCAAAATCCTCCCAGTATTACAAAAATTAAAGCATCTGTAAATGTAGATAAATGCAAGTAAATATGCATGTTAAACATGTGCTTAAGGAGGTGTCAGAATTTACCAAATTCTTTTGACACATATATAAAAAAGACATATGTTCAAAATTCTCCCCATTTTTAGCAGAGGAAAGGAAAAGGAGAAATGTGAGTTAGGGAGGAATTGGCTGTAGCAATCCCAATCAATACCAAAATGTACAGTCATGGCTGCTTGACAGCTTCGACCTACACATAGGATTTAAGACCAGCTATATTAAATGACAAGTTCAGTACTGCTGACCAAGAGTATCTGACTACTGTTTAAGACATAACACGTTAACAATGACTGACAACAATAAAAGGAAAAACAACTTGAGGCAAATATCACTTTAAAGAATAATATATGAGACATATATTCTGCATAAAGGGATAAGACACAGCATCATGCGTAAAAGTTTATGCAGCTTCTGAGAATTATGCTTCTCTTTCTTAGGAAGGATTTGTAGAATTTATTATTCAAACTATGTTATTTTGGAACATGGTTATTTGAAAACATAAGCACAGCACCATCTGGGTGACACATGCCAAGGAAATATAGATTGCACCGTATTTCTGCTTAAGGAATTAATGGAAGGTTGATAGCTTGGAAGAAAAAAAAAACTATCTTGCCATTGCTGGTCAGCAATAATCGAACCACTTTCTGGGGATTAAGCGCATGGCTAAGCCTACTGGACCAGACACTAGCAAAGGGCAGGGGGTCTTCTTATCAGAGAAATGCTTCTGGAGCCAGTCTCACTACATGACAGATTGCTTTCATATTCCTGTCTGCAAGGCAACAAAGGATGGCAGTAATGCGATAATGCCAGAGTGCAATGGGTGTTAAGAACCCGTTGCATTTATGTATTGTATTTAGTAAATAATCAGGCTCATCCAAATTGTGATCTCACCACTCAACCAAGGCCATTAAAATCAAGGTTAATGCTTTAATAATCCTCTGCTATTTTTTTTAATATGGTCAAAAGGAACCCTTTTCTATTTGTATGGCCATAATATTATTGACCTCTTCATCCTCTGAATGCACATCAAAAGGAACTGAAATCAAAGTAATTACCAGTGTTGTTCTCCTATGGTAAACATTTAACTCCTTGCACTGTCCCTCTCCTGTTAAATAAATTGAATTGGATTTTTAAAATGTAGACTGGAAAACTTGTTAAAGGTCAGCAGTTTCAGGATATTTACCCTGCAATTTTCTCTGCCAAAATTATTTCAATCTGAAAGAATTAAATTATGGTACAGCTGTAAAGAAAAGCAGAGTTATAAATACTCTACACTATTTCTTTGTTTTAAAATTCAAATGGGCAATGACAGACAACACAGATGTACTTTAGGCTTCAAAGTGAAAATTCTTATACTTATGCTCTCAATATCATTATTTTAACTACTTATCTTCTTGAGATAAATACCATAATAGACTTGCTAAGTCCTCACAAATAAACATACATTGTTTCGATATCCTATTGCCATGTAAGCATGTTACGAATTTCTAGATGAGAAAATAGTGTTAAGAGACTGACACTTTCAGTCCTCCTATGGTGCAAATCTGAAATTTCCTGTTTCCTGTGAATTTTAATGGCATCAGTATTCTATCATGATGGTCAACAGGGCAAGTAAAGTGAACAAATTTCTTAAATTATCCTTCCAATAGACATATGGCCATTTTTACTAAGTATTAAATAACTGTATTTTAAATACTGGACCAGAAAATGAAATCCATGGGCTTTTCCAAAGGGAAGCAGGTTACTTCTCCAATGTATAGAAATGATGTGGAGTACCCACATTATCCTCAAATCCAAAGGCAGAAAAAAGAAACAAATAAGCAATTCCCTTAAAGTGTAAGAGTCCATATAGTAAGTCTATTTTTCATATCTTTTCATAAGAAAAGATAACATCCTGACAGTTTCTCTCTGATCTCATTAATGGGTAGCTACTATCCTTCAGCTGAGAAGACTACTAAAATATCCATCATAGCTAAGACAGAGGAACTCGTCATACAAAATTTTATATTAGTAGCACTGAAAACATTTTAAATATATTGAGTTAATGCATATTGGAGCATTTCATTAATTTATTTACTTTTTCTATATTGGTGCATTTTAAAGACCAGTATTTGTAAATAAGCAACATTTCAAATAAACCTACAGTTAGCCAATCTAGAAAATAACATCCAATTAAGAGTGCTAATACCAGTTTTTATACTAACCAAAATATAATACATGAATACCACCGACTCGTTAAAGAAAATCAGTATATACAAAATATTACAGAAGATCCACAAGGTTGGCAAAGAAAACCAAATTAGTTTATTACCACAATGAAAAACTCATTTAATATATTTTATCCCATGTCAAAAATCTTTTTTATTAGAATAGATGTTTCTACCAAATAAAATTAAATCCTCCGTATATCACCACCACCTCAATCACAATAAGAAATAATCCCAAAGGGCAAAAGGTTAGCTTAAATACTACTTTTTAAAAAACACACAAAGTTTCAAGCCACAAAGCTGACTTCTAAAAATCTTTGCCCGTATTATAGATAGATATTCTGGGTATGGCATAAGTGTGCATCTTTTTTAAGGAAGCTGTATATCAGCTCTGTTCCCAGTGAACAGTGAACTGTCTCAAATCCACGTCACAGAGGTTGGATCAATCTTGCAAACACAAGTCATTGCTGAAAAGAGGCCTTGAACTGAAACAGCCTGGAAAATGTATTAGATACTCATCCTAACAGAGAGTATGCCTTCCAAGCAGTTAAAATGTAATATGGCAAAACTTATATTAAACACATCATTTAAAATAAAAATCCTGCCTTAACAGATGTAAAATCCCTGATACAAGGAAACAAATTACCTGGAGTTAGTGAAGGGAGAGATACTAACATATGAAGGAGATTTCGTTTTGCATTTTTCTCCAGTTATAGTTGGGTGTACGTGTGTGTATGTGGGGGGTGAGGGGTCTTCCCACTCCTTGTTTATTACACTTTTCTATTAACCTTTGAAAGTGACTTCTTTCTTCTTTCTTTTCTTGTGAAATGGAAGCCAGAGCAGCTATCCTTGCCTAGAAAGATGATATGGGGTTTTAGGGAAAAATGAGAATGGTGTATATCCTGCCCTTAGCAAGAAAACCATTTTCAAATGTGTAACTTGTCTCTATTGTCTATCTTTGATTTCCATAAGTACTTAATAAATTGCTCCAAACATGCCATTATTAGACTCCCATAATGAGAGTAAAAAAGAAAAGGTATGATAGCCACTATTTTCAGTGAATCAACCTTAATCATATAATTAACTCTGGTTTGTCTGAAATCTAGAAATGTTCAAGAATGAGCATAATATCCATGGGATACTCTAGCATACCTTAATAATTAATAATACAATTCTATAAATTGAAATCTCTACCTTATAATCCAAGGCTGAGAGTTTTTCCAGTCTTTTGTTTGTATCAGGAGAACCCATCTTCTTGGTAAACTGAATAAAACATAGTTTGTTTTGTGTCAAAAATGATAAGATGATAAAGTTGTCTGTGAGAAGAGCTAAAAAACAAAAACAAAAAAGATTTGATAATATTATAAAATGCTAAATTAGAATAAAATGATAATGAATTGAGAATTTTCACTAAAATATTACAAAAAGCTATTCTCAAAAGATAAATACCAATTGAAATAACTAGTCTCCTAAATATCATTATTTTGCAAGAATATTAAAGAAATTACAAATAAACAATAATCATCAATCTAGTCATGCATGGATTTGATACTTTCCCTTTTTCCTAATACCATTTTATGATACACTGATGTTTGGGGACAACCACCAAATGAACCAAGGCTAGAAAAGCATAAAATAAAGACTATCTCATACCTGAATGTAAAGATGAAAACATTTACTTTTATTTGTACTTAGCCTTTAATCCTGTGTTTACATGATATAAACCATCTGAGAATAAACTGGTTTTTTAGGGGATACAGATCAGTGTTCTCCAGATTTATTTATTTATTTGAGAGAGAGAGAGAGAGAGAGAGAGAAAGAGTGTGTGAACGCGCTCATGCACAAGCGCACAAGCAGGGGAAGGGGCAGAGGGAGAAGGAGAGGGAGAAGCAGACTCTCCACTGAGCAGGGAGCCCAACACGGGGCTCTATTCTAGGAGCCTGAGATCATGACCTGAGCAGAAGTCAGACGCTTAAAATGACAAGCCACCCACCCCAGGTGCCCCTGTATTTTTTTTTTTTTTTTTTTAAATTTTTCATCAATCAACCTTCTTTTTGAGGGTATACAAGCTGAATGAAATAAAGCATATTATACTCAATATGCACATTATATTAATTAATATCTAATAATGAAGATTAGCAAAAATATTTCTACAGCCTTATTTCTAATGCACACAAGTAGGCAGACAATTAATATTCATGAGTTACATAAAGGATTATTAATGTTATAAGAATTGATAAAAAACTTAGTATATTAGGAACTTGAGAAATGTTTTATATTGTTCCTACCATAAAGAAATTATTGAATGTTTCATATAGTTTTCTTTACTTCCATACCCTGGCTGTGCAAGCAGCAACCAACAGTATATCTACACAATTACAGGAGAATCTGGAGAACTGCCAAGAAATCACATTGTTATCATGGTCTCATGAGAGTGTATTATTTTGGATATAAATAAAAGAAACAAGTAAAAAGAGATATCTCAGAGACACGAATAGTGTTGGGAGTCTCCTTTTAATTCTTATACAGGAGCATCAACATGACAAAATCATCACAGCCACTATTTTATTTGCAGTGTCAACAAAGGGGTCAATTATTACACATATGAAAATGGAACTTCTTCCATAAGAAGCTTCCTTGACACCATGTTCCTGTAAGGAAGAGGAAACGGCACACTTACAATCCTATCCCCAGCTTATTATTATCAAGAATGTTGCTAATTATAGCCATCCTGCAAAGTGCTTTTCTCTAAGATGATGAAATTGGGTCTAAGTTATTCAGAGGTAGCTAGTGATAGCACACAGCAGAAGCAAGGTTTCTGTATTCTCACCTCTGTCCTTTCCACTAGATCACACTTTGTTTTGATTATTCAGTTAAGAATCTGACAATTTTCAATCACTAATGATAATGCAACCTGTTTCTTAAACCTTTTTACCTTCAATAAAAGAATATAACCTTAAAACCTCAGGAGTCAGCACAGTATAGCAGAGAGAAAATGGGCTCTGCAGTTAGAACCTGGGTTCCAATCTCAGTTTGGTTATTTTCAAGCTGTTCCTTAGTATCTCATTTATGGGCATGTTCCTTAGTGTCTTAGCTTCAATTTCCTTATCTATAAAATGGAAATAACTATACCACATAAAGTTTTCTTTTACTTAAATGAAATAAGTAGGTTGACACAGAATTATAGAGCCTTTTAGGGCTCAATAAATGTCAGTATCCTACCTTTTCAATAATTGGCTTAAAATCTTTGTGTGCTTTTTAAAAATATTTATTTATTTGAGCGAGAAAGAGTGCGGGAGCGAGAGTGTGTGCACGTCCATGTGTGTGTGGGAGTGTGAGGGTGGGGGAGGGGCAAAAGGAGAGGAAGAGAGAAACCCAAGCCACCTCTGACTCCATGATGAGCGATAAGCGTGAAGCCCAACTCCGGGCTCGAACCCAGGCTCAATCTCTGACCCTGAGATCACAACCCAATCTGAAACCAAGAGTTGGACACCCTACTGACTGCACCACCCAGGAGCCCCTTTATTATGTGCTTTGTAGCAAGTATATACTGATTGTGGTATACTTAAAAGGATCTGGCTTTATCTAGTATATTTGGCATTGGTTTTTGATATTTAGAAATACTGCCCAAATTTTTTCAAAAGTTAGTATTCATAGATTTTGGTAACAAAGGATCTTCCTACTAGCCAAATCATAGATTTTTTTTTTTTAATTGGTGGATGTGTTGACACATTTGGGTTATTTATCCAAAATTCATTTGAAAATGAAAAATATTTGAAATGTCAACAATAGGGGACTAATTTTGAAAGAACACACCAAAAAAACACCCTCTTTTGAAAATACATTCACATTTTTTAAAGGAAAAAGTGAAAAATACTCAGAGTATGAGCCTAAGGCTTGACAAAATTTTTGTAGTAAATATTAGTCAAAACTTGTATTGGTCCCAGGGGTTGTAACTATGCTATTATAAGTGATTACTTGTGTTTCCAAGTCCCCAGTGGTAATAATTAGTGTACCTGTTGACACACTATTTCTCCTGCACCACTGTTAATGTAGGCACATGGGGGTAATTACCATCACTGATGGAGTTGGAGATGAGCTTCCCCACCAGGCTTCTGTCAATCACCACTTTTTCCAGCTGCGGCCCAGAGAGGCTTAGGGACACCAGCACACCTGAACCAAAGAGGAGCTAAAACCAGGTAAAGGGGTCAGGGGGAGAGATATACTGCGAATTAGAGTCTTTCAAAAATCTCTCTTTAAATGTATTTAAATTATAAAGATATTTACATGAGCATCTACACCATGAAATTATAAAGAGTTTTTCTTCATTGAAAACAATCACTGCCATTCTGAGTAAATAGAAACAGGGGGGCTAAATGATGCACCACAATAAATGCACTGATTAAAGCTATGTGCAGAAACTGAATTTAGACCATGTTTATTAGATGCCTAATCATCAAAACACTTAGAAAACACCAATGTAGAAATAACTGCTTTGCACTGATTTCAAAAATGTACTGTTCTATTAAAATATTTTGAGAGATTACTATTTCTATCAGAAATTAAAAGAAGATTTCTGAAGGTTTGAATAGTTGTTGCTATACATTAAATATAGAAAAGATGCAACCATTACAATATAAACAAAACAATATAAAAAGTGAATGTTACAATTTATTTGGAATTTAAACCCCACTTCTACAAATAAAGATCTTGTCAGTTTAAAATATTAAATACATGTAATCAAGTCAATTTAAGTAAAATGTTAAACTTTAATATTCACAAACAAATAGTACATGTCACAAACAATTTCTCAAAAAGAGATAAACACAGTAAAGTACCCGGGCTTTATCAATATCAGTGTTCACCCAACCACCAACAAAAGATGACTGGATATCACCATTATGATTTTATACTGCTCCTTTCCATTTGTGGCAGCATAATTCATTCATCTCCAAATGTTTAAAACTTCTGAAAGGACTATGCATATGCGTATGCTTGTTATCTATGAGATTATGAAATATCAACATTGGAAGAAATTGTTTCACCTTCAAGGCAACAGACTCAAAGCTGATGAATCATGGAAGAGCATATGGTATAAGAAGAAAAAAAACCAATTGTCAGTAAACTAATCATGAACATGCTAGCCAAACTCAAAGACAACTATGATTTTAAGCAAAACAGGGGAATTCCCCACCTACCTAGGAGTCGTGTCCCAGCTAGAAAGGATGATTCTGTGTCAAGACATATTTAGACATGTGTGAAGGATGAGCAGCATGAGGGACCAGGCTAATATAAAGAAAGACTACTACTTCCCCACTGCCTAACAGATTCCAGGCACATGAATAGGAAAAGAAACTGAAGGGTCTCACATGACTTAACAGACTGTCCTTTTAATGTCAATGCCCCTACACAGGGCAGAGGGCAGGGAAGAGGTTACCATCTTTATTCGTTTGAGAGACTAATAAGAGAAGAACATTTGTTCCAAGAATTTCAAAATATTCACAAACTAATCTCTACTGAATTACATCCAGCCCTGCAATACACCTTGATGGCAAACACTGATACTTCTCTTTGGGGAATTCTCCCATAACAACATAACACATGGTCTTTACTTCTAAGTTCTCCCTTTTCAGGCAGGTAATTTTAGGGTCATCTTTCATACCCAGTTCTCCCCTATGTCACAGCTTTTTCCCCCTCCCCCATTTATTCAAAACATCTCTAAAAGCTGTCCTTTTCAGGGCGCCTGGGTGGCTCAATAGTTAAGCGTCTGCCTTCGGCTCAGGTCATGATCCCAGGGTCCTGGGATCGAGCCCCACATCGGGCTCCCTGCTCCACGCAAAGCCTCCTTCTCCCTCTCCCACTCCCCCCTCCTTGTGTTCCCTCTCTCACTGTGTCTCTCTCTGTCAAATAAATAAAATCTTCAAAAAAGATATAATAAAAAATAAAAGCTGTCCTTTTCTATTTATTTTTATCCACTAAGACTTTACACCTATATTCCTGAGCATCTCTTTTCTTAGTTATCCACTGACTACTAGCTCTTTATGGATATTGGCTAGGCCACTTTTATCTTTGTATCTTCAATGCCTAAATCAATGCCAGGCACACAGTAGGTGCTAACTAAATGTTGGAAGAAAAAAATCATAATTAACTCATTATAGGATTAGATTATTCATAGTTAGAAACTTAGTCTAATCTTCCACAATGACATGAAAGTTCCTTCTGCAGCATCCCTTCAAGCATCCTTAAAGCATTCAGCCCATGCTTGAATACCTCTAGTGATCAAGAGCTCATGATCTTATCACTGGACAGTTCTAATTGACTTAGAGATCATTTATTCATGTTTTCCATTCAACAAAAACTGAATGTTGATTATATGCCAAGCACTAAACTAAACTTAGTAGCTCAAAAGAGAATAAAGTATAATCCTCAAAATAGTTGAAAGATACGTTAATAGAAAGAGGGATACAAGCAAGTGTACTAGTGCTATTACAGGTTCTATTATTGGAGTACATACTGGGGAGACTGGGAAGACTGAGTAGGAGATGGTGGTGCTTGAGCCTGAGGTAAAGGCTAATACTGCCTTCTAAGAACTTCTATAATAATCTAAAATTTTCTTCAATAGCACACTTTAAAATTTTAAAAGATAGTAACATAGTGTTAAGCATGGACTCTGAATCAGCATGAAATCAGCATTGGCTCTACCTCTTACTAGCTGTGTGACCTTGTGGGAGTTACTTAACCTCTCTATAACTTCATTTCCTCATCCAAAAAGATAGGGTAACATCTACCTCATAGGATGAGCATTAAATAACTTTTTACAAACAGTATTTAGAATAATGCCTGCCACGTAGTAAATGTTTGCAATTACTATTACTATTATTCAACCATTACTCATATGATGTATGTTCACTATACTATTTGCCATCTCTGAACACTTTTTTTTTTTTGTCTTTCTAAAAATCTTGTGCCCAGATTGGACTCAATACTAGACAGAGTGCATTAGACTCCAGGTGAGTTATCACCAGTACAATCTTTTGTCACCTTTCCCATTTGCTACAATTTCATAAGTATATTGTCTCCAAGATATTTGCAAGTTCCTCCAGAACTCTGGAATTTAATTTGTCCAAGTTTCAAATTTCCTTCCTTACTTTCTGCTCTCAGCACCACTATCATGAACTAACCCTCATGTCCTAAGAGCAACTGCTGTTTCTATGTATGAGCATTTGTTATCTTAGAAAATGAATTCTAAAAGACCACTTTTGTGGGATGGAGATGTAAAGTGCAACCTGTGAGAGTAGGTAAAAGAGGGACGTAAGCTGGAAAGGATTCGAAGGTGAAGTTTTGAAGTACAGTAAGAAAGCATGCATGTTGCAGTAGATAGCATGGAGATTGGAGCAGTGATTTGGGAACTGTGAATCCTGCCCAGCGAGTTTCAGCATTCCTTCAGAATCTTTCTTTGAAGGATAGGTGCAGCCACTTATTTACATATTCATTCATTCATTCCACAAATCTATATTTAGTATTTTGTATGAGCCAGGCCCTGTTCTAGGCACTGAAGATACAGCAGTGAACGTAACCAACAAAGTCCCTGCCTCCCTCACCTCAGGGAGCTTGCATTCTAGTGTGGACACACGCATAAGCAAATAGTTTTGATATAATGTCAGATAGCAACAAGAACTACAGAGAAAAATAAAGCACAGTAAAGATGGGGATTTTAGGAGAATGCTCTTTTAAGCAGAATGACTAATAAATAAATAAAAAGATCTCTCTAAGGAGATGACATTTGAGTCATTTGACCTAAATGAAGTTATTGAACAAGCCATCGGATTATTTGGAGAAAGGGCACTTGAGGTGGAGAACAGCAAATGCAAAAACTCTAAGGTCAGAATATGCCTGGAATGACTGAAGAAAGCTAGGGCAGAGTAGCTAGAGGGAAATGAGTGACAGTGATATTCACAGAGGATGAAATTAGAGAGGTAGCTGCGCCAGGTTAGGTTGATGAGAAATCACTGGGTTTTAAGCAGCAGAGAATTACAATCTAATTTATGTTTTAAAGAGGGGTCTGGGCAAGAGTAGAACCAAGGAGACCATTCAGAGCCTGTCGCAGTGGTCCAGGTGAGAGAAGATGATGGCTTGGACAGAATGGCAATGCTAGAAGAAATGATATGTGGACAGATTTGAGATATATTTTAAAGGGAATCAACTAGGACCTGCTGAAGGATTGGATGTGGCATACAAGAGAAAAACTCAAAAAATTTTGGGCTGAGCAACTGGATTTAATGAGACAGGGAACACTCAAGGAGACACATATTTAGGGGGAATCAAAAGTTTGGTTTTGGACATGTTAGTTTATGGTGTCTATGGACATACAAGTAGAGATATTGAGTAGACAATTAGAAATGAGTCTGAAGTTCAGGGTGAAGTAAGGGCTAGCAATATATATTCGGGAGTCATCAAGAATATAAAGATAGTGTTTAAAGTCATGGAACTGGATAAGCTGTCCTGAAAAAATGAGTAGAGAGGTCATATGGTTGGGGCCCTAATCCACCCTGACTGGTGTCCTCATAAGAAGAGGAAGAGACAACAGAGAGCTCTCTCTCTCTCCATGTGCACGCAGAGAGGAAAGGCCATATGTTAACATAGTAAGAAGACTGATGTCTCTAAGTCAGGAAGAGAGGACTTACCAGAAAGCAACCCTGACAGCACATTGGTCTTAGAATTCTAGTCTCTAGAACTGTGAGAAAAAAAAAAACAAACAAAACATTTCACTCAATCAATCAACAAAGTTGAAAGAGAAAGAGGACCATGGTCTGAGGTTTGGAGCATTCCAAACTTTAGAGGTATTAAAAGATCAGGTTAGCCCTCTTACTGAAACCTAGGTTGGGTACTCATCAGGATCAAGGTATGTCCATCATTATAGATCTCTAAATGTCTTGTGGCCTAGAGGTATCTCTGACACCAGATTTTGAAATAATAAGATACAAATAAATTAATATGCGAATCAATGCATTTTTATAAAACAACCTGTGGGAAAGCATAAAGTTTCCAAGTACTGGTGTCAAAGATAGTCCTGGATATAGTAATGGAGATAACCAGAATCAGGAAAAAATAGTCTGAAGTTCAGGAAAAGAATATTCCAGTTCAGACAAGAAAGTGTTTCCATCTGTTTCCCCAAAAGGTTTGTTCTTAAACCCTCCAAAATGGCCTATGTAAGATTTGGCACGACAAGAAGAAAAAGGGGCACTAAGATACTGTCCCATCCTACTGCAAGCCGTTGGAAAATTCTGACAGCTCAGAAAATGAAAAAGAGGAGAGAAGTAAAGCGAAGCCACTACAGAGCAGATTTGAGCTTGAGGCTAGATCCACAGGATGAATCAATGGAAGGCCCATGAGATTTCCCAAAACTGTTCTAATTTTAATGTTGTTCTTTTTGTAGAACATGACTAAGGCAAAACAGGAACGGAAACTTTTTCTTTTCTCAGACGGTCTCCTAGGCAGGAAGTATTTCTGCTCTTTCCATGTTTCTTTCCATTGCCTTTATCATTTCTCCTCATTTTCTCCAATAAGCTCACACCAAAGAGGCTTTCTCTTTAAGAAAATGGGAAATGATTCCCATAATCTTCAAATGGCTCTTCAAATGGTTTCTGCTAACCTTAGATTCAGTACTTAATTGGAGGTGAAACGGCACCGGGAAAAGAAAAAGAAAATTGTATCAGATGATACCATTAATCTACACAAAACATAAACAACCACAAGAACCTGAGTTTCATTTCATTCACTAGGTCAAAATATGTGAGTGCCTCCTATATAATCCAAGTATATAGATGGGGATACAATGGTGAATAAGGAAGACACATGTTAGTAGAATATATATAGAATACAGGAGAAGACCTCATTTCAGAGAGAAGTGAAGGTTTTGGTTAGGATAAATGGCTGTTACCTAGAAGAGAGAGTTCAATACCACGGAGAAGAGAAATGCATCACACTTGGTCTCAAGTATTGAAGAAGAACTGGTGCAGTAACTGTAAATGAGCTATTTTATAATAGTGATCACAAACAATTCCAGTGAATTCAATATTCTCATTGGTTAAGAAAACTCTCCCCAAATCCATGTGACTATTATTGCATCTGAGGAGAAAATGAAAAGTAAAGGTATGCAGGGTCAGTACTAAAAATCAACAATGAGTGACAGGTTCAATCCATGATCTGAAAATTAAGTCATGAACAGGCAGCAAAGTCTGATTCCCAAAATCATTAGCAGGCATGTGGGAAACAGCAGGTGCTGAACACCACAATCCAGAGAGACAACAAAGTATTAGGACCACTGGAGTGAATTCTAGGGCTGAAGGAAATATTTAAAGTATTATAGAGCCACTCCCTTGGAGGTCCAGTGAATTTACATCACGATGGTACCCAACAGTCACTCAATCCTGCCCCCAATCCAAACCATGGGATAAATTCTGGAGAAACTCTGAGAGCTATCGATAGTTAAACAATTTTACATTGGGGAAATCTATAATGAAGAGTAGAGTCACTGATCATTTTAGCAGATAACCTGCTGGAAAAAAGATAACGTGTCTTCTGTAATTTATTCCTTCATTCAGCAAACATTTGAGTATAGAGGGAAACCATGCCTGACTAATCCATTAAAGTGGAGAAACAAAAGTGAATGCAGTTAAGACAAGGACAAAAAAAGTTTAATTGACTTTTCAGAGGGAATTGACTTAAGGACAAGAAACAAAAGGACAAGAAGTAAACAGGTATTTTTCTGGATAGAGAAGTGTTAACAATGGGGTTTCCCAAAGATTTGTATAGTGCTATTCAATATATGGAATACATACATGCCTAGAAATTTGCCTGCTAAGTCTATTTCAATATAAGAAATCTCCTTTTCTCATTTACTATGAGTAATGCTACTTTTTAATCCCTAATGTAATTTTCAAGCCACCTCTTTTATGTTTATATATAATTATTACATAAAAGTGATCATTCCTAGAAAATATTTATAATCATGGTGAAATTCATACACACATAAAAAGTACAAAGGTAAATCTCCTATTTGCCAGTAGTTTCAAAGATCAAAAGGGATAAAAGCATTGGTAAGAAGTAAACAGGAAATCATACCAGATAGCACAGTACTTTTGTACAAAATTTTACAATTTACATAGGACTTCTATACACATTATAGTGCATGTAAAATGACAGTACAACTCCGGTATCTAATAAGTATACAAGTTAAAAAAAATAATAGTAACAAGGTTAATTCTCATACTAATTCATGACCAGGAAGGTAAAGCAACTAACCAAAGGTCTCATAATTAGTGGAAAAGTAGAGACCAAGACATAGGACAAATTCAGTATTCTTTCTCACACCACTGAGGAACTAATACCCTGTAATATCCCATCCAGTTTTCCTCTCTTCCTCTCTGTTGCTCACTCTTCAATCTAACCCAGTCACCCTCTAAACCAGTGGTTCTCAACTGGGACTGATTTTGGCCACCAGGGGACATATGGCAATGTCTGGAGACACTGGTGATCACAGCTCTATCTGTGAGTCGCTTCCACAGAGGCTCACCCGAAGAGAGTGCTCGTAAATGAGCTGCTATGATGAAGGTTCTCCCTATCTGCATCAGGCAGATTTGGGGGATCCTCAAATTCTAATCAACACTTTCCTCACATAAAGAAAGGGTAATGTCTGAACACCTGGTCAGATATCGTAAATGGAGTGGTGAGCTGTGCACAGTTCAGATCAGGAGCCTGGACGAAGCCTGTTCTGTATGCTTCTCACCATGTTCAGGGCAATGAGTGATAACTAATGCCGGTTGTCAAGACAGAAAGAGCCCCAGGGCAAGTCAGAGAGCTACCATAGCTTGAGAGAAATATCCTGTAAGAACACCTCCTCACTTTTGTTCTAATTCTTAGCTCACCAATCAGCCTTCTTATCTATAATTTTGTCTCTTGAGTAATTCAGCCATCAGGTGGGAATGCCCCAAGCAAATGAACAAAAATCTATGATGCCAGATATTATGACACTATAAATTAATAAACTGACATACCAGTTAATAAATCAGTAGCTTATGAGTTTGGTTATTGTGAATGTTGTTAGTACAAGAAAACAAATAGAGATAACATAAAAGATAAGTTTATTTAATCAGAAGTTTTCTGCCCAAGTCTATGATACATTGTTGAGTAAGGGGTGTGTGCAGAATTTCTAAAAGTTGCAGACCTGCATGAAGAGCATCATCCCATTTTATTAGGAAAAAAGTGCTGTGGTATGTGTGTGTATATATATGCATGTAGAAATTATGTGCATAAATACAAGATAATGTCAGAAAGAATATGCCCAAAACTGTTGACACAACATACCTCAAAGAGGTGAAATTAGGAGCTAGAGGCATGAATTTTAACTTCTGGCCTCACACAGTTTTTAAAAATTGGGATTATGGATGATTTTTTAACTTTTTATATGTTTTTGGTATTTTTCTATAAAACTTTTTAAAAACAAAGAAGCACTCTTATTTGGTCACAAATATATTTCTTATTTTATGGTTTTAAAGAGATGCTTTTATGCCACAAAATCTGTTTGTAAGAAGTCAGACTTTAAATCATACTGAAAATGAACTACAACAGTGGATCCTTACTAAAAGGATCAAGTAGGAAACTGGACTGAGTCCCTCTCCTCTGCAATTTCACTTACTAAAAATAAAAAATCAAAACACTCTTTTTTCTTATCATAATGCTTTATTAGATTGTCCATCCATGTCCAATTTATTTACTTACAAAAAAGAATATCACTGTAAAGTATGGTAGATCCAAATTATGGATTATTATGCACCTACTAAAAATAAGGAGGTAGATGTAGATCATTGACAGGTATGTTATACAGTTATGTGAAGCAAATTACAGAACAGTATGTACAGAGTAATACCACTTATTTTAAAAACAAATGTATATGCATACATAAACACAGAGAAGTGTTTGTAAATACATGGAGGAAGGACATAAACCAAACTGTTAACTGTGGTTATCATGAAGAGGGGAAGTTAGCTTGGGGTTGGGGGGTACTTTTACTTTTTACTATATACCTGTTCTTATTGTATGCCATTTTAGAGTGGTAAGGAGTCATTTTAATTATTTTAAATTTTATTTTTTAATTTTTTATCTATTTTTTATTTTAAGTAGGCTCCACACCCAACATGAGGCTTGAACTCACAACCCTAAGATCAAGAGTACATGTTCTACCGACTGAATGAGCCAGGCACCCCTAATTATTTTAAATTTTACTTTATTTTTTTTAAAGATTTTATTTATTTATTTGAGAGAGAGAGAATGAGAGATAGAGAGCACGAGAGGGAAGAGGGTCAGAGGGAGAAGCAGACTCCCTGCTGAGCAGGGAGCCCGATGTGGGACTCGATCCTGGGACTCCAGGATCATGACCTGAGCCGAAGGCAGTCGCTTAACCAACTGAGCCACCCAGGCGCCCATTATTTTAAATTTTAAAACATTAAAACGGAATAAAGATCACCACTAAATCTTTTTTCAGTTCCTTTTGTTTGAATTTACCATTTTTAATTGGTCACCTTCACCCAACAGATTTCAAATTCACCAATATGCTGCCGATTTTCTTCAATTCTCTAAAATGTACCATTCTTAATATAACTCCTTATCTGTTCTCTTTGATTAGGACCATACTCAACAGTTGCCCCTGAAACATTCTGCTTCTCCTTCCCTGTAATAAAATACTAATATAGCATAAATCTAAAAGAGCATTTCCCAAGGCATAGTCTGGGAAATATTAATCTCTGAAGATGTTCCAGAAAAGTAAGTTTGGAAATTTTGTATATACGTCACCTCTTAAAGACTGACAACAGGCACTTCCTGAGTTAATTCAAACACACACATACACACACTCACCCTTAATATGCAGTCAGATACCTTCCTAATTTAACAACACAGAGTATGATGCTGGGCTTAAGCACAGCAGAGATTTCTTAGGATTAGTATCGTTAAATTGTTACTACTTCTTTTTGTTCAGCTAGAAATATAAAACCACAAAAATCTTTAAAAATAAAAATCTATCACAAAATACTGA
This sequence comes from Zalophus californianus, assembly GCF_009762305.2. NCBI lineage: Eukaryota > Metazoa > Chordata > Mammalia > Carnivora > Otariidae > Zalophus > Zalophus californianus. The sequence goes on along the minus strand of NC_045602.1, from coordinate 58,722,445 downwards.
GCAGTTTTATAACTTCTCCCAAATAGTTTATAACTTTGCTCTAATTTAACATACCAAGCACAGTCCCTGCCCCCCGGAACTTTTTAGTCAAATCGGTGAGGCAGATAGTAATTAGATGGTCATATAATAAATGTAAAACTGGAAATACAATGAGTGCCAAGCAGTACATGGTCTTGTAAAAGCACATAATAGAGGACAGAACTTGTCAGGGAAGGCTTCCCTACAGAAGGGATAACTGGTGGTCTGAGATGTATGGATAGCAGCGTGTTACCTCAGTGAAAAGGGGAGCAAAGGGCACTTTAGGCAGAGCTAGGAACAGTTTAGGCAAAGGCCCTGAAGCAAGAGAAAGCATGTAGAGCATGAGGGACTGACAGAAGCTTGTGTGGCTGAGGCACTGAGATTTATTTTGTTTTGTTAGGGCACTGAAATTTTTTTCTTAAATTTTTTGAGAGAGAATGTGCATGTGAGCGGGGGTGGGGGAGGGGCAATGGGAGAAGGAGAGAGTCTTAAGCCAACTCCACGCCCAGCACAGAGCCCAACTTGGGGCTTGATCTCACAACCCTGAGCTGAAATCAAGAGTCTAACACTTAACCAACTCAGCCACCCAGGTACCCCAATTTTTAAAAGAGAGTATAGTAGGGGATGAAGTTAAAAAGGTAAGTAGACTAGGAGTTCAGTCTAGCTTTTAAGAGTAGTGTGATGCTATAATTTTTAAAATTCAATTTATTGATTTAATTTTTGGAATGGATAATACATTCATGTAGTTCCAAAAGAAAACAACAACAAATTATACAGAGGTAACAGTTAAAAGTCTTGTTCCTGGGGCGCTGTGGGTGGCTCAGTCTGTTGAGAGTCCAACTCTTGATTTTGGCTCAGGTCATGATCTCAGGGTTGTGAGACTGAGCCCCATATCAGGCTCTGTGCTCAGTGCGATGTCTGCTTGAGATTCTCTCTCTCCCTCTCCCTCTGCCCCCCACCTTGTTCTCTGTCAAATAAATGAATAAATCTTTTTTTTTTTAAAAAGTCTTATTCCTTTTCCTGTATCCCTCCCACCCATGCTCCCTTACCCCTGCCCTAGTTAATCAGTTTTCAGTTTCCTGTCTATTCTACAGAGTTGTGGGAGGGTTTTAAAGAGAAGAGTGACCAGTTTGCCTTTAAAAAATCATTTTGGCTACAGTGTGGAGGGTAGACTGATGGGGAGCAAAAATGGAAGCAGGTAGAACATTTAGGAAGTGTTTAAGTAGTCTAAAAGAGAGATGAAGTGAGGTGGCTCTGACTAAAGTTATTAGCAAAGGGATGGAAAGTCTCCAGTCAGTGTGAGAGAGATTTAGGAGATAAAATCAACAATAAGAGTTCAGTTAGACATGTGTGTGGTGGTGGGGGGAGTTAGGTAAAGAAGAAGGTAATTTCTAAGATAAACAGGAGACTTCCAGCTTTCTGGTTTCTGTAAGTGGAAGGAAGGCAGAGCTATTCACTGAGACTGGAATAGCAAAAGAAGAACAGGTAAAGGGCTCTGAGTTCCATTTTAAAGATACTATGTTTAGGAGTGCCTGGCTGGTTCAGTTGGTACAGCATGTGACTCCTGATCTCAGTGTTGTGAGCTGAAGCCCCATATGGGGGGGGGGGGGGTGGGTAAAGTTTACTTAAAAATTTTTTTAATTAAAAAAATATATACCATGTTTGAAATATCTTTGAAGTATCCAAGGGGAGACATTAAGTAGGCAACTAGATTTATGGATTTGGAGCAAAGGGAAAAGGTCTGAGCTCTATAAAGAAGCCATTAAAGCTATAGATATAAATTTGATAACTCGGGAGTTCAGAGGAGAGAGGACAGGGCTTAGAATTGGGCCTTGAGGAATTCCAACATTCAAGGACACAGGAAAGGAGTATGGGCCTGAAAAGGAGGCCAAGAATGCCAGAGAGGTAGAAAGAATATGGGAAGAACAAAGTATCAGGAGAATTAATAGGAAAAAAGCACTTCAAGAACAAGGGAGTGGTGCAGTGCTTGGGTGGCTCAGTCAGTTAAGCATCCAACTCCTGATTTCAGCTCAGGTCATGATCTCAGGGTTGTGAGACCGAGCCCTGCATCAGGCTCCGTGCTGGGCGAGTCTGCTTAAGATTATCTTTCTCCCTCTCCCTCTGCCCTTCCACCCCACTCTAAAACAAAACAAAACAAAACCAAAAAAAAAAAAGGGGGGGGTGGTCAGTAGTGTTGAATCCTGTGTATTTAAGATGACGCTTTAAAAAAAAAAAGTTCATTGCATTTAGTAATATGGAGTTTTTTGTGACCTTAATGGCAAGTTTTTCAGCATAATAATCAGGACAAAAGCGCAACTGGAGTTGGCTGAACCCTGAGTGAGCAATAAGGAAAGGGAGACTACAAATAGGGACAATTCTTTTGAGAAATTTGCTTTTGAAAAAAGCAATAAGACCTGGTAGTACCAGTGATGAATAAGACTTGTGGTTATTTGTTTAAAAAGAAAGGAGTTGCGCCTATTTAAAAGCTAATTGGGAATCTCAGGGATCCCAAATAGCCAAAACAATTTTGAAAAAGAACAAAGTTAGAAGATTCACATTACGTGATTTCAAAACATATTATAAAGCCACAGTAATCAAAATGGTGTGATTCTGCCATAGAGACAAACCTATAGATCAATGGAACAGAACAGGGAGCTCAGAAATAAACCCTCACAAATAATGCTCAAAGTGATCTTCAACAAGAGGGCCAAGACCATTCAAGAGGAAAGGACAGTCACTTCAACAAATGGTGTGGGAAAAACTGGATATCCACATGCAAAAGAATGAAGGTGAACTCCTACACATACACAAAAATACCAAAATGGATTAAAGATCTACACTTAGACACAAAAGTATAAAATTCCTCAAAGAAACCACAGGGAAGCAGCTTCATGACATTGGATTTGACAATGATTTCTTAAATATAATACCAAAAGCATAAACAAAAGAAAAAATAGACAAATGGAACTACATCAAACTTTAAGACTTTAATGTATTAAAGGACACAATCAACAGGTAAAAAAAGGCAATCCACACAATGGAAGAGAATATTTGCAAATCATACATCTGATAAGGGGTTAATATCCAGAATATATGTTTTAAACTCCTATAAATCAGTAACAAAAAATCATATAATCATTAAAAAATGGGCAAAACACATGAATAGACATTTCTCCAAAAAAAATATACAAATGGCCAACAAGCAAAGGAAATGATGTTCAACATCACTAATCATTAGAGAAATGCAAATCAAAACCACAATGAGATATCACTTCACACCCATTAGGACAGCAACTATCAAAAAAAACACAAAAAACAAAAAGTGGTGAGGATGTAGAGAAACTGGAACCCTTGTGTACCATGCTAGGATTGTAAAATGGTACAATCACTATGGAAGACCGTATGGAGTTTCCTTGAAAAACTAAAATAGAACAATCATCTGATTCAACAACCCAACTTGTGGATATATATCCAAAAGAAATGAAAGCAAGGTCTTGAAGAGATATTTGTACCCCATGTTCATAGCAGCATTATTCACATAGTCAAGAGAAGGAAGCAACCCAATTGTCCATCAGTGAACGAACAGATAAACAAAATGTGGTATATACATACAGTGAAATATTATTCAGTCTTAAAAAGTAAGGAATTCCTGTCACATGCCACAACATGGATGAACCATGAGGATATTATGCTAAGTGAAATAAGTCAGTCACAGAAGAACAAATACTGCATGATTCTACTTATATGAGGTATCTAAAATAGTCAAACTCACAGAAACAGAGAGTAGAATGGTGGTTGCCAGGGACTGGGAGGAGGGGGAAAGAGGATTTGTTGTTTAAGGGATATAAAGGTTCAGTTTCTCAAGATGAAAAAGTTCTGGAGATCTGTTTCACAACAATATGAATATATTTAGCATTACTGAACTATGCACTTAAAAATGGTTAAGATGGCAAATTTTATCTTTTTTTACCACAATAAAAATATTTTTTAAATAAAAAAATCTTAAGTTGATTCAAAAGATCTAGTTAACAGAAAGTTTAAAAAGCAGGTCTGTGCCAGAAACTAAACATTTTATATATTTTAACTTCTTACAATAAACTTATAAGTTTTTATCTTCATTTTATAGTTAAATAAACTCTGGCACAGAGAGGTGAAGTAACTTCCCAAAGTCACACAGCTAGTAAAGCCAAGATTTGACACCATGAAGAATGAAGCAGTTTGTGCTTTCCACCATTATGCTACATATAAAACAAATGACAATCATTTGGGGTCCTGAGAAGGCCAGAGGGCATGGGATCCAAAATCTAGGCCAGGGGCTCCCAAAGTTTCTCATTTCATGGCATCCTATATGTCTCAGTAATCTTATGGTGCCCCCAGGCCAAATGTAACTGCAGTTCCATTTAATAAATAGACTCCAACAACTTAATAGGTATTTACGTCCCAACAACTTAGTAGCCATTTGAAAACATAACACAAAGAGATTGAAAGAAAAAAATTAATTCCTCAATAACCATAGTTACTTTCTAATAGGATGTGTGAAATATGAAAATCAACAAGAGACAGATTATTCAGATTTTGAACTCATTTAGCTTTCCATATATTTACTATTAACTATAACTGAATATATGAGGGAAATTCACAATCCTGAACTAGCTTCCTTTGGGGCAAAATACCTTGAAGCTTCCAAAACATTATTAGAAATGAATGCCAAGGGCGGAGGCAGGGAAATTACAAGTTTCTTTAAAGAAATGCTTTAAAATGAAAACAATTAATAAAAGAAAAGAAAGAACCATTTATGAAAAGAACAGGAAGGAAATGTAAGTTGATGATACAAAGATACATTATTATAAAGATCAAAATTTTCTTTGTGTCATAACCATGTTCCAAAACTGGGTTCATATCTTACTGTATTTTTAAGAGTAAATATTTACTGTATCAGTGAATTGTCATAGGTCATTAAACTCTGGATTGAGATCATCAAGCTATAATGTAAATTTTCTGTTTTTCCTGGAAAAGAATTAATTTTTGCCTAAGAAAGAGTAATTATTAAGGCATGATATTAAATTGGCTAGCTGAACATTAAGATTACTAAGGTAGAGTATTGTATATGCGCAAATATAGAAACACATGTTCTTATTTTTAATGTAAATCTGTGGGAATGATGGCCATGGATGTGCAGTACTCAGAGATTCTTCAGGAGGAACAGAGGCTGGGAACCTGTGTCATAGCTGACTGACAAAAGCTACACTTTCCCTGGTGGCTACTGGCCAATGTTTCAGCATGGTCAGGTGCTAGTTCAACAGGGGACTCCTCTAATGAGCAACTTTGGCTCAGGGACTCCCCATTTATCCTCCCTGAAACTTTCTCAGCACCATGCTATAGCCTGAGGCCCTTTATACACAATCTGCACTTTCTCCTTTCAGAGTTCAGACCAGTATCCCAGTCAAAAGGCCCTTCCCACCTACTTTTGCTCCCCTCCCGCTTTCTCTTTCACATCTCCCCCATAAATCTCCTGCATTCCTAGTACATCTTCTTTTTAATCTTTATTTATTTATTTTTTAAGTGATCTCTACACCCAACATGAGGCTTAAACTCCTGACCCCGAGATCAAGAGTTGCATGCTCTACTGACCGAGGCAGCCAGGGGCCCCTAGTGCAGCTTCACATCTGCTTCTTAGAAGCACTCTGGGCATGTTTAAAAAAGACTTCAATTAAAGGGGCGCCTGGGTGGCTCAGTCAGTTAAGCATCTGCCTTTAGCTCAGGTCATGATCCCAGGGTCCTGGGATCGAGCCCAGTGTTAGGCTCCCTGCTCAGCGGGGAGCCTGCTTCTCCCTCTCCCACTGCCACTCCCCCTGCTTGTGCCCTCTCTCTCTAATAAATAAAATCTTTTTTAAAAAAAGGTTTCAGTTAAAGAAATACACGTATAAATTGTTAAAATGTTGAAGAATACCTGGAATTAAAACAACTGTTTACTGCCTATTCCCACGATAGCCTCTCATCCCACTTGCAAATAAGACCATTTTTAACTCTTAGAGTAGCTCCTTCTGGTTCTATGCCCACATTTCTAAGCATGTTTTGTCACTTAGAATTGCATTCAGGTGCATGTAACAGAAACCTAAAAAATAGAGAACAAACAAAGAAAAAACCCAATCACTTAATAGAATGGGTTTGTTTTTCCTCACAGAACCAGAAATCTACAGTTAGGCAGTCCATGCCTGATAAGACAGGTCCATGGTTTCATCAGGTACCAGGCACCTACTTTTCATCCCCTCTCCCTCTATTAAGTGGCTTCTTGTGAACATTACTTGAGCAATTAATTCTCCTCTTTCCCCAAATCAGTTTTTCCCCTCTCTATTGGGTCATTCCCATTAGCATACCAACTAGAAATAGATGTTATTTCTCCTATCTAAAAAAGAAATAAGAACCTCTTTTGACTCCACTTCTCCTTCAATCTCCTGCCCTATTTCTCCATTCTCCTTTATAACATAACCCCTTATGTTGTTAATTCCTAATTTCTCCCTTCCCATTCTCTTCAATATATTCCAACCAGGCTCCTGTCCACACCATCTACTGAAACTGCCTTTATCCAAGTCACTGATGATCTTTGTGCTATTCCATTCAATGGTCTATCTCAGGCATCTTGCTACTGGTTTCTTATGTAACAGTAACACTTCACTTTCTTCTTGAAACCTAGTTTCCAGGATATACACTCCTTCCAGTGTGCTCTGGCTACTCCTTTTTAGTCTCCTTGCTCCATATCTCCCTTTCTCTATCTCCAATCCCCAAAAGCCAGAGGACCCCAGGACTCAGCCCTTCAGCTTCCGCTAGTTCTGTATCTAAACTCACTCCCTTGGTGATCTTCATCAATCTCTTGGCTTTAATACCATCTGTGTGGCTCCCTCCCAAATTCATCTTTCCAACCCAGACTTTTCTCTCAACTATTTGACTTTTCCACTTGAATATCTAATGGCCTTTCAAACACTGATGTCCAAAACTGAGTTCTTGATATTTCCCTCAAAAATGTCACTTTGGAATCTCTCCCATCTCAATAAATGGCAACTCCATTCTTCTAGCTGTTCAGAAATTTTTTTCTATCTACCACATTTGATCCATCAGCAAATTCTGATGGCTCAAAATTCAAAATATACCCAGAATCTGGCCACTTCTCACCACTCAACCACTACCATCCAGTCAAGGCCACCATTATTCATCTGGACCATGGCAATAGACTTCTAACCTGTTCCATCTTCATTTTCTTCAATTCGTTCCTATCATAATGCCCAGAGTGATCCAACTGAAAAGTGAATTAGATCAAGTTCCTCCTCAGCTCAAAACCTTTCAAGGGTTTCCCATCTCACTTAGAGTAAAAGCCAAGTCCTATCAAAGGCCTAAAAGGTCCTATATAACTAGTGTCTAATTTCTTCTGATTTCAATTCCTGCTACTCTTTCTCCTTGCTCATTCCATTCTAGTCATGTTGACTCTTTCCCATTCTTCAAACATGTCAGGCATCCTCCCATCTCAGGGCCTTTGTATCTGCTGTTCCCTCTACCCGGGACTCTCTTTTCCAGGTATCTTCCATTGCTTGCTCCTTCATGTCTTAATCACATGGTATTTCAGTAAGGCCTTTCCTGGTCACCAAATATCAGGCCCATCATGCCCCACCATCCTCCACACTTAAATCCCTATCTTTCTTGCTTTGATTTTCTCTAACAGTTTTTACTTTCTCACATACTCTAAATTTTACTTATCAATATTTTCAGGACTATCTCCCTACTGGAATGTAAACCACAGGGGAACAGGAATATCGGTCATTTTGTCTTTTTGTTCACTGGTATCCTCAGCATTGAGAATACTCTCTGGCATATAGTAGACACAAAATATATATATATATGCCTTGAGTGAAAAAAAATGGTTAAAAGTGGGCCCCTGACCCTCAAGCATATCTCAGATCCAGACGAGAAGCAAGCAAAGAGCAGAAACTGAAAAGGCATATCCCAGGCGAGTCTGGCCTCTTAGTAAGTTTTCTTGTAAGTCCTACCAGTGACCTGTGCTTACTTTGGCAAGAGCTACTTCATATAGCCACCTCCAGCTTCATAAAGGAAGAGGGTAACTGAGTGCTTTAAACTGGTCACACTGCCACTGGGAACATCAGGGCCTGATCATAAAGAAAAATGGATATTGGGCAAGTGACTAGCAATGTCTTCCACATATTATTTATTTAGTCATTACTACTGATTTCCTATTATCATGAATCAAGATTTAATTCTCTTCTATCCTTTATTTCTTATTTATTATTTTTTTAAGTTCTGTATCAGATCAGATATTAGAATTATCAGTTCCTTTTCTTCCCTCCCTCCCTCCAACATTCCTAGTAGAATCTTCTGTCCCCTGCCCCAATTTGGACTAGTTGCTCTCTAGGCCTAAGGCACAGTTACCATCCTAAGATTTCTCTTCACTTCTTTCTTATGAAAGATCCTCTATCCTTTTGTCATTCTGTTCTGCAGTACAGCGATATTTGAACTTTCTCTTTCAATTCTTCTATTAGTTTTTCTATTTAAATGATGTCATATTTTTAATTCCCAAGAGGCCCTTCCCTTTTCCCCAAGTATTCCTTTGCTAAAAATAGGTTCCTATTCTTGTTTTAAAGATGCAACAGCTCCTTTTACATCTCTGTGGGTTAATTTTAATTCCCTGAATTTAGTTGTTTATTGCACTGTCCCTGATTCTTTATCTTTAGTTTTTTTTTAAACTCACACACAAAGGGGTGCCTGGGTGGCTCAGTTGGTTAAGCGACTGCCTTTGGCTCAGGTCATGATCCTGGAGTCCCGGGATCGAGTCCTGCATCGGGTTCCCTGCTCAGTGGGGAGCCTGCTTCTCCCCCTAACCCTCCCCCCTCTCATGTACTCTCTCTCTCTCTCATTCTCACTCTCTCAAATAAATAAATAAATCTTTAAAAAAAAACTCACACACAAAGATCTTGGATTTACAGGTGGAGAATTTCTTCAAAAAGTATCATAATCTCTAGCTCTCTGGTTATATTTAAAAGTAAGTCGCTTTAAAAATTTAATGAGAGCATTTTATGCATTGGTAAGCTTATTAACTTATAACTCCACTATAAGGATATTGGTTGGCCCATCTACCTTTTCAAAGGAAACTACCAAATATCAGTATCTATAGCCATTGTGCTGGGTTGACAGGTGGGGGAGGGGAATAATCTACTTTTTTTCAGAGAAGGATCCCTTAAACAGGTTACACAGAGACTTACACCTCACAGCTAGAGAGGGGAAAGAGCTGAGGAAGATCTCACCATTCCAGATACAGACTCTCACTCAATCCCCTTATTCTCAGTCTAGCCACCTCACTTCTACTATGTATTGTGCTTAGCATCTTCAAATCCAGAAACCCTTTGGGTTGGTGTTTCCAGAAAATAATTATCCTATCTCATTTGTTCTTTATACAAACTGCCTCTAGTTTTCCTGTTTTATCCTACATCTTAATGCCATGCTAATCTCTATGGTTTCTCTCTAAACTCTTACTATCTTTTCACTAAACTTTATTATCTTTTTACCTGGTATCCTACAACTTAGTACTCTTTAGTGTCTTAGTGATTTCATGTATCTATATTCCTTCATTAGGTTATACTGGGGACTCAGCCCACATCTTACACTTCCTTAGTGCATCCCATAATGGTGGCACTCAATAAATACAGTGTAATAAGTTTTATATAAGTAATATGCTGTTTCTAATAGTTGTAACTTAAAGTCATGGTTTGTCAATTATTATTTTATGAGAAAACCAAACTGATTTTCAATACAATTTGATGAAAGGAAAGATCAGCTAATGATGCTATCAACTCTACAACTGAGGAAATTATGATAAAATGAGTTCCATGCACTCACAATTTATCTGTGGTAGGCTTAAAAAATAATTTATATTCTTACATAGCATGTCAAGTAATTCATTATATGAACCAAAAAAGAAAACTATCTTTTCTTGGCATTTTTTAAAGATATATTTATTATAGAGAGAGAAAGCATGAGCAGTGGGAGGAGGGGCAGAGGAAGAGGGAGAGAGAGAATTCTCAAGCAGACTTCCATCTGAGCACAGAGCCCAATGCAGGGCTCCATCCCAGGACCCTGAGATCATGACACAAGCAGAAACCAAGAGTCAGCCGCTTAACCCAACTGAGCAACCCAGGCTCTCCACTGGCATTTTAAAATTGTATCCAGAAATGTGGAACTGTTACAGAAAGAAATCAGGGTACAGCTAACTATATCATATACTTTTGTAGCTGACTATACATATTTGATTCAAATAATTTAATCTAAAATTGACATATATGATGTTATATCTATCTTAATAACTTTGCTTTTAAATTATGCAATAACCTGTAAATATGAATGTGACTTAAAGCACAATAATTAAAAGAATTTAAAAATTCCACCATAGTGGTATACAATTTAATAGTCTCCGAATGCTAAAACTATTATTCCCTTTGTAAAATATTTATAAAATGAATAGTTTGTAAAATGGTTTAAGAAATTCAAAGTGGAAATTATTAAACACTTTCTTATAATAAAATGATTTTAGGAAAACCAAAAAAAAAGAGAGAGAGATATTTTGATAGCTTATGAAACTAAATCTCTAAATTACATCTCATACTTTTAATGCATTTCAAATTAGGAATAGGCATAGCCTGAAAAAACAACTTTAAAAAACAAGTTTCATACAGAGCATATGTACAGGTAAATCTTGATTTATAAACTTTTGAATTTGCAAGTGGAGGAATTATTTTTAAATGGTATAATTTATAGGTCATTGGATCAACAACATGAACTAAGCGTTGGTTATGATGACAACCTATAAAATCTCATTATTCAACAGAGGGAAAAACCTAAGCTCAAAATGTATCCTCTGAAATCCTTTATGTCTCTGTAGTTGCCTGGCTGATTTCCAAACAGTTAGACCTTTTGAAGAAATAAGGATCCCGTAAAAAGAAGAAAACCAAGATAACTTCCATAAGTCTTAAATTTGCCATTTTGGGGGGTAAAAGATTTACAGTAGTTGAGGAGTGGCCACAATCAAAGACTGAGAGTTCAACTATGTTAGCACCAACTTTAATTTCACCCCCTTTTAAGAGTATGTTGTGGTCAGTTGTCACCATTTTAGGGCTAAATATATGGGGAAAACTACTAATAGAAATTTAAGCCTGTGTTATGGTGGAGCCACCACACCTCACAAAAGGAGGACCCTGGAGTAAATTGGGGAGTACTTATTTTGTAACTAACAAAAGGTTAAGGGGATCCTTTAAAAAACTAAGCACCAAATTTTTAATTTACTATGATATTAGAGATCTTTATGATAATGCACATACACACATATTTTTAGAAGAGTTAGCTCATAGTCTTGTTTAGAAATTGAGGAAGTGGATAAATAATGTTAGGAAGTCTCTCAAAGGCCCTAAAGATTTGCGGACTAATCAGGATGGGCAGGGTGGAAGTCAAGTTATCTTATTAAAATATACCATCACATCAAGAATGTGCTGGTAGTAAAAGGTCTATTTTAGGAATAACTTATCAATCACACAAATAAAGCACAAAATATGACAGAACATACAGAAAGAGACACTTCATTGGAAATATTAAAAGGGACTCATTGGTACAAAAGCCTAGGAAACCACTGTTGTCAGTTTGCTATAAATTACAGAAGTAATTTTATATATATTCTATCATGAAAATTCCTTTTCTGCATTGAAGTAATAATGAGGGACGTCCTCCTCCTTATTCCTCTATATACAAATACATACAAACTTGCTTAAAAATTAAAATGCAATAACATCTATTTATAAAGGATTGCCTAGGGGCGCCTGGGTGGCTCAGTCGGTTAAGCATCCGACTTCAGCTCAGGTCATAATCTCGGGGTCCTGGGATTGAGCCCCTGGTCAGACTCCCTGCTTAGCAGGGAGCCTGCTTCTCCCTCTCCCTCTGCCTCTCCCCCTACCTGTGTGCTTTCTCTCTGTCAAATAAATAAAATCTTTTTTAAAAAATTAAAATAAAAAAAATAAAAAGGATTGCATACTGGGATGCTTCACTGCATATTTTAAGATGCCTGACATGTTCCAACTTACCCTGTGCAATGGTAAGGGTGGAGGCCACAAGACAGATCTCTTACTATGGGTAGTAGGCTTGCCCTCCAGTCAAATTATTTTGAGCTTGCTTTTAAGGTGAGTAATTGCATTGAGACGTACAATGAGTTTTACTAAGTTTAAAACTTCCTGGAGCATATTTTGTATTAAAGTTTTAAAGTTTGATTAAAACTTTAATGAAAACAAATTATGAATTTTTAAATAATCTCATTCTTTTGGATAGAATCCTAAGTCAAATTTAGAAAGTATTATGCTGCTGATAATATTAATTCAGCCTTGCAAACAGTCTCTGGAAAAAATAATTTACGCCATTTGAGGAGGTAACTAGTTACCTTCATGAATAAAAGTAGGCTTGTTTAAACAAAAAATGAGGAAAAACTAGAGTCCATTAAAATGATAGTCTATATTCAAATACTCAATTAAGATATGCTCATAATAATTACAAATTCAATGTTATAGATTTATGGATAGACCCATAGGCCTAAACTTCAAACAAGAATAGTTAGACCTAAAATAAATCACATTATAAACAAGTAAGAACTTAAATTCATATAGGATATTCAATTCCATAAAACTTAAGTTATAATTATTAGTAGTGTTAATGTAACTTCAATTACACACATGAGTAGAATATGACTAATGATTCTTTTAATCACAAACAAGTAAGATTTTTCTAGGCAACTAGTATTTCTTAAGCCTATAAACAAAGCTAAGGCATTTGTCCATTATTCTCTGATCAATGGTCACTAATTATTATGTCCTGAACCTAGACCCATTCAACATGCAGCTCATGTTGTCTAGGCCCTAACTGTGCTAACAGAACTTTCCGTGATGGAAATGTTCTTTATCTATATATGACAACATGTGGCTATTGAGCACTTAAAATGTGGGTAGTGTAACTGAGGAACTGAATTTTTAACTTTCTTTAATTTTAATTAGTTTAAATTTATTTTTAAATAACCACAGGTGACTGGTGGCTATTGTATTAAACAGCACAACTTAGAGGGTTCAAAAAATAAGAGCAAATGTCTTATGTTAGGTCTAACTCTAGTCTGCTTGTTGGTTTCCATAAGCATGGTACTCACAAATGCTTATTAGAGTAATATGCCAAAAAACCTTCTGTCCTGTGCTTTTATCTTCACTCAAAAATATGATTAAATCTATGCCAGGAAACATCTAATACAGCATTCAGACAAATCTAAACAAAAAATACCATTTTTATTAGTGTTCATAGTGTCAGTACAACTATATTGATTAATGAGGCAGCCTGGTGGGTGTGTCAATCTGTCTAATGTTAGTTCTAGAATGACTAGAATTCAAACTATGAAATATCCACTCCTAAAAAGTTTTTGTCCATTATCTATCATAAACACAAGAATACCAATTACTGCATAGTTTTCAGCTCCATTGGTTAAACACTGCAAAAGTATGTCAGACCATTTTACCTGACAGACATATTTGTTCTTCCATTTGCTCAGCACACAGTGACTGTTTTGCATCAATTCCTGAAGGAAACAGAAAAAGAGAGAGTGCAGTTGGCTATACACATTGTTGTTATCAGAGTGCTTCTGATTTGCAAGCACCAAAAAAAAAAAAAAAAAAAAAAAAAAAAGATCAGCATGCCACACAAAGATGCAACTGTTTTGGAACTCCTCAGTAGACAAAAGCAAAGCTATCATCACTAGGAGAGTTGATCCTTTATGAAAATTAAAACTGTTGAAAGATGTTTTAAAACAGATTTGTTTGTTGCCATTTTTGAAACTTTTGGAAAGATACCTCCAACTCCTTGAGTGAGTCTCGAAGTTTTTCTGGGCGTCTATTTTTGAGTGTCCACGGATAATCTCGTGCTGGCAAATGAAATATGTACTACAGTTAGTTAAACAAGATTTAAAAAGGAAACTCTGCTTAGCAGTGTGCCTTAGGAGGATTAAAATAAAACACCTCCTTAATTGAGAGGAAGTGGGCTTCATTTCCATCATCAAATAACAGCCTTTTGAAAGGCTTTGTCATAGGAACAGGATTTTTACCACAAAACAATCTTGGTGATCATAATTTTATGATGACAACCAACACGGCTCAGAGAACCCCTGGGAAAGTTTCCTAGTCTTGTGAATCTAGTACCTAGTTGTAAATGACCAACTCTTTACCAGAGAATAACTTTCCCATATAAATAATTAAAAGTTCAATCCAAAAGAAATTCCAAAATCTGCAAATAACTCTCTCAGACCTGAAAATTCCTACAAGTGAATGGATATACTGAGGAAAGAAATAAAACACAAAATATGATGCGCAGAATATAAATTTAAAAGGAAGCATCACCTATTAAAACTTTTTTATTTAAAATGATCCTCTTTGAAATGTACACAATTCAATAATGATAAGCCTTTGTTTTGTTTTAAATGCATTTAAAAGATAAAATCATTTAGTAAAATCTCAATATTAGCCTAAGACAAACTAAAAATAGTTTTATTTCAAAGAAAATGTTAAATTCATTTAACCATATCTATTTCATCATGAAAATTCATCTTTGAATTCTCCTAAATAATAATTCTAAAAAAAGAGTTGTATGTATGTGTGTATGTTCTGTGTGCATACTCATAGTATATACAGACATTTAAATTTTACAGTAGAATTACTATATATCTTATTTCAGCAAATTAATTTCATTCTATAAACATAATGTATGATGTATATAGCATATATGCAAGTTTTTAAATTTATATTGTAGTTACTAATATAGCATTGAAAAAAAAATGTCAGCTTGCCCATTTAAAACAAGGGAACAAGTAGGACTTTCAGCTCCACCTGTATTCCAAATAAAAGTTAAATTATATTTAATTTCAAGTCATTAAAGCCATCTTTCATTGTAGCCATATTATATCTATATATCCGAGAACAGAAAAGACGAGAAAGAATAAAATGCTAATACTAGTCATTACAAATTTTTTTTTACAAGTTTTATTTTCTTAAAATGGGTAAAACATAAACAATTTAGGCACGGTGTGTGTAACAAAATGTTATCAGAATTTAAGTATGATACACTTATTTTAAATATATTAAATGATATAAATATAGTTCATTAAGAAAGTTTATGTTTACACAGGCATATATCTTATTAAAACTGGATAGAGATTTCAATGGTCTAAATTAGAAATGCCTACCACATATAATTCTCACTCATATGTTTATATACCTAAACAATGGGAATTTATAATTTTAAGATATTTGTGCAGAAAGCTTAAAATATTTTTTAAGACTGAATCTTCCGGGATATTCAAGTTCCAGTTTTATAATAATTACAAAAAAGTATAAAGTAAGCTTACATTCTGCCAGCTTCTGCTTTTCTTCTAAGTTACCATGCTCTGTCACTGATACTATGGCAGGAGAAAGAAGGAAAGAAGAAAAGTGCAAATTATTTTAATTAAAATACTTTGTATTTTAAATGCACACATATAATGTATATTATGCACATTGCTGAGTATTTCCTAAATTTGTAGTAAAAAGGCTTACACAGCACAACAGGTGGGCCAATATCCTGAGCTCACAATCTCATCAGATAGGGAAGAGAAGAACTGCAATGGAGTCTAGACAGAAGCTGCTTCAGGCTGTCATCAGAATCATGAAGTTAGCCTATTAACCACCAAGCTAAGCACACAGGATGCCCACACAAGCCCCACTTCAACAGAGACCAAAACAGGAAGTAACTAGCTAGAAAGACCTTTTGGCCCATCACGAAACTTCTGGGATTAACAGGATTAATCAGATAAAGAAAATTGATCATTCACTCAGAAATGCCTATTTCAGATATCAGGTAAGGATCCAGGAGGCCAGCAACAGTGGGACCCATGCATTAACAATGCCCTCTACTGGGACACTGATAGATAAACGTGAATAGACTGTCCAGTTATCAGTTGGATCGGCAGGAAAATGAAAATTTTCATGTTCCTCTACAGTATTTTCTCGATATTGCTTTATTTTATATAAAACAGATTTCAACCTCAGTATTTTTCTAAAGAACTGAAATGACTTTTTTTAACTTTAGAATTTATCTAAAGCTCAAAAAAAGAGTTAATGGTCAGTATTTTATAGTTTAGAATATTTCATTTATAAAAATTAGTTGAGTAGAATAGACAGTTTACCTGGTGGGTCTTTCTTGTCATAATACTGGTAGATCCCTATGTCTCTATCTATGGAAAAGAAGAAATAACATTAGATTATGGTAAAAAGTTCTGGAGAATAAGAAGCCAAACCGTATTATATGATACAGCAGGACTGGGGTTAGGGGGCGGGTAGGCAAGGACAGAAACAATCTTTTTATGTTACTATAAATAAATAAGTTCAAAAGTATCTTGACATGAGTTCATCTATTCTAGGGACATGCAGGAACTGGAAGGTTTATCAATCTAATTTAAAGATTTACACAAAACTACAAGGGCATGAGGAAAGGAGTAGTAAAAAAAAAAACTGAAATCAAGGAAGACTAACTTTTTTCTTTCACACTTCCTCTGATATTTTTCACAGGGTGCTACCAAAAGGAACTGCCACTAAGCAATGCCAAATGAAATAAGAGGATGGAAAAAAAATGCCCTGTTTCTGAGCTATTGCTTTCTCTTCCCCAGTTTAGCTGGAAGCTAGTATGGTGCTTGGGGGAAATTTGCAGGAGAGGAAGAGAAAATTAGAGGAAACATACGTATGGTTAAGTTAACTGAAGCTTGTTTAGACTCAAAAAACCTTCAAAACCCATTCAAATTCAGGTGCTCTTCCGGCGGGGGGCGGGGGGGGGGGGTCGGGTACAAAAGCAAAAGCAAGGCTTCGCAGATGTTGAGAGTGATTTAACCAAGAACTCTGTCCTTGCAATTGAATTACAGGAAAACCAAATAATCGTATCCATTTAATTCTTATCTGTGAATACTGAAATATCTTTTTCTTTGAAGTAATAGTTGTTTCCCTCCTTGCAAAATAATTCTAGTTACTAACAAAAGGATACAACTGTTTCTAAAGTAGTGGAAGCAGTACAGGCTGCCCCCTAGTGACTGACTGCTCCAAACTTTCTCAAACTGAAACATGAAACTTGAAAAAAAAATGTATTACAGCTATAATTTTTATTTTTATTATTTTAAAGATTTATTGATTTATTTACATAATCTCTACACCCAACATGGGGCTCAAAATCACAACCCCAAGATCAAGAGTCACATGCTCCACCAACTGAGCCAGCCAGGTGCCCCATATAATTAACTTTTCAAATAGAGTTTTTCAAAAGAGTCAATCCTGTGTACTTATTAAAGCTCCATTCTATTCATCATGCCACTAACTGGGACATATAATTTTTTTTTAAGATTTTATTTTTAAGTAATCTCTACATCCAATGTGGGGCTCAAACTTACAACCCCGAGATCAAGAGTCACATGCTCTACCAACTGAGCCAGCCAGGCACCCCAGGACATATAATTTTAAAGACTACAGTTTATTTCTATTGGATAGATTGAAAATATATAATAAGGGGTGACTGGGAGAGGTCATAAGTAGCACTCCTAAGATACTGACAATATTTTATTTCTTGGGTGATGACTTTATGGGTGTGTTCATTTTTTGATAGTTCAAAACATACCCTTATGATCTTTATACTTTTCAATACATATGCTATACTTCAATAAAAAGGTGTTTTTTTAAAATCTAAGAACCGTAAGCATTATAAACACAGGCAATATTCTCTAGCATAATAATCCATCATTAGGTGCAGCCAAATTATTTACAACTCTAGAACAGCACTATGAAGAACATAAAAGGCCTTGAATTCTTTTTTTTTTAAGTTTTTGTATTTATTTAAACAATCTCTATATCCAATGTGGGGCTCAAATCCATACCCCGAGATCAAGAGTCACATGCTCTACTGACTGAGCCAGTCAGGCGCCCCACATACTTCTTTTAAAAGAATATTTGCATTGATACTGTTTTGAGCTTTGTAGAAAAGTATCATTAATTATGATATTACCAATGTCTTTGGGGGTATAAAAAGATTGCTATTTTTGGCTTCCTATCTTTTTAAAATATCTAATTCAAACATGGCAGGGCTTTAAAAAATTCAGGTATACTGCTCAAGTCTTTCAACATAAGCAACACTGCCACACTGTATATCTTCTAGCCCTCAATACCTCCTCCTTAGAGATAACTATTTTGAACTATGAGCTGTTTCTTCTGTATATTCCTCCATATTTATAGTTTTCTCACCCTATTATTTTTTGATTCTTCAGTTGTAGATATTATCTATTGCCTATCCACTATGGAAATTGAGAATTCAGTTATCTTTTACCACTGTGTACCCCTCCCTACCTACAGACACTTAACTTACACTTCTCCCCATCCTCCCAATATAATTAGAGCACAATTTTTGGTTAAGTCAGTGCTTACAATATTAATGAATACATAAACACTATTCATAACCAAAGCATGGGGTAGGTACACTATATGATTGCATTTCCTTTTTTTATACAACTTCCCTGATGTTAAAAATTGCCTTGTTTTTTATTTGCTTTAAAAGAATGTTAACACAGGTGCCTGGGTGGGTCAGTCGGTTAAGCATCTGCCTTCAGCTCAGGTCATGATCCTCGGATCCTGGGATAGAGCCCCACATCGGGTTCCCTGCTCAGCAGGGAGTCTGCTTCTCCCTCTCCCTCTCCCCCTCCCCCCGCTCATGCTCACTCACTCTCTCTCTCTCAAATAAATAAAAGCTTTTTAAAGAATGTTAACACTAATTAATCTCCAATATACTCTCACATTTCAATGATTAATCAGTATAATTTTTTCATTGGCAACATCTTCCCTAGAGCCTTATGATCTGGTACTATTTCTGGACTGTCTAACTTCTAGGTCTGATGCACAGACACTGTCTATTTTCCTGACTAGACAGGTGTGCCTTCTCTCTTGGATTAATTCCCTTGTTTGGCAAGACACATATGCTCTGGTAGTTTAATGAGAAAAGGAAGGTAAATTTGGTGAGTATTTACAAAGCTGAAAATGTCTTCTGACAACTGACTGACTAGCTGGCTGGGAAGAGAATACTAAGTTGGAAATAATTTCTCTCTGAATTTTGAAGACATCATTCCATTGCTTCATAGTGTCCACTATCAGTGTTAAAAAGGCCAAGGGCAATCTAAGTTCCAACCCTTTGTATGTAATCCATTTGTTCTTTTTTTGCTATATCTTTTTTTTTTTTAAGATTTTATTTATTTATTTGACAGAGAGAGAGGGAGATACAGTGAGAGAGGGAACACAAGCAGAGAGAGTGGGAGAGGGAGAAGCAGGCTTCCTGCTGAGCAGGGAGCCTGATGCGGGACTCGATCCCAGGACCTCGGGATCATGACCTGAGCCGAAGGCAGACGCTTAACAACTGAGCCACCCAGGCGCCCCTATGTCTTTTTTGATCTCTGGATTTTTTCTTTATGCTCAGTGTTCTGAAATTTCACGCTGATGGGCCTTCATATATGTCTTCTTCGATTCATTGTGTTCAGTACTTACAGGACTTTTCAACCTATAAACTCATTTTCTTAGTTCTAGGAAAATTTCTAGTAATATTTCTTTGATAATTTCTTTGCTTCCTCTTTGCTGCTTTTCCCAGAATTAGTAATTGAGTATAGAATTCGTATGTTGAGACTCTACTATTCTTATTGCTCCTGTTTATTAATCTTATCTTTTGTCACAGCATTCATTTCACTTTTTCCTATCAGATTTTCTATCTATTGTTTTTGAACTTTCTCTAAATGCAATCATACTATTTGTACTCTTCTGCAACTTACTTTTTTTTTTTTTTTTGCCCAATATTATATTCTTGACATTCACTGATGCTGTTGCATACAGCTATAACGCATTCACTTTCTCTGTTGCATAAATCCATTCTCCTGCTGGGTTGTTTCTAGTTGCCTACGTCATAAACAGTACTATTATGAACATTTTGGTACATGTCTCCTGGTGCACAAGTGTCAGGGCTTTTCCTAGAGTATACACCCAGGAGTGGAATTACTGGTCAATAGGTGACATATAGCTCCAACTATACTAGATAATGTCAAATTGTTTCCTAAAGTGGTTGCACCAATTTATACTTTCACTAGCAGTGAAATAAGCTGAATTTCTTCCTGTGGGTTTTTTTTTTTTTTCTCTTCTATTTTCGGAGAGAATTCTTTCTTTGTTGCTCTTTTGAGTTTAAAATTTTTTTCTGCTATTTTTAATTTCCAAGAGGTCAGAATCACTTTCCAGTGTTTTCTGAAACTTCTGTATTTTGTTTCTTGCTCTTCATATTTCAAAATGAGGCACTAGAAAACTGATTAGAAGCTCTGTGTACATGAAGAGGGCTTGCCAACTGGTGGGCTTCACCGATCAGCCAGGGACCAGGGTGTTTCACTGGAGGAACCCCTCAAATGTCAATGTCAATAGATCTTCTCTTTGAGGTCATGCAGTTGCTCCAGGGCCTCAAACTCCTTCTTTCTTAGAAAGTACACAACTGGCTGTGACACATTTCGGAATCAAGTGGGATTAAGAGGACTTCACCCATCAGTAGGTAGGTTTTCACTTCATCATATTTTCACGTCAGCACCTTTCCCCTGTCTTCTTTTCCTGGGGCTGATGTCTCCAAGTTTAGAGCATCTCTAATTAAATACTTCCACATGTATGAGAGGTGTCTCACCACTTCATAAGCAAACTTTCAAGTCCCTTTGTTGTCACCCTCATGCTGAATCCCCATCCTTCTGCAGTATCTGGCTTCTCAAATTTCTGTATCTTTCTAGAATTCTGAGACACAGAGTGGCTGTCTTTGCAATTCTCTTCTGTAGACATTTGATATTCAGATTTTTAAGTTTTGCTAATTCCTCCATCCATCTTCCAAAAATTGCCCAATTGCAATTGTCTCCTCTCCTATTCTCTTAGTCCTTATGGGTTTATGCCTTCTTTAATTCATTTATTCTCATTTTAGAAGAATTTGGGGAGGAAGCAAATGTGTGTTAAATCTACCTTGTTTTACTGGAAATTCTATCCTTAGCACATTTTAAGCAAAGTAAACTTAGTGAAATTATAATTACATTTGCCAAGGCAAACCATCTTCTTAGTAATGATGCTAAAGGCATATAAATAAAAGTCTCCTAAATACTAAAGTTGTTTTGGATAATCAAAGAGGAAAAGATATTTAAAAGTTATTTCCTAACAATACATACTTTATGCTAAAATACTAATAAACATCATTAAAACGTCCCCCAAAATGTGAAATGAAAGAATATAAACATAATTAATTGTACATCTTAGCTGTATGTTTGAAATATTATCTTAATATTGAATAGAAATACCCTTACCATTAGCTAGCCTGCAAATATTTATGAATATATATCAGTCATTATGAACAATCCCAGGAAAAAACTGAACATGTATGTATCCTAAAAGGAAACAAATATTAGGCCAATAAAATTAATTTCACAACAGAAAATCTAACTCAAGTTGAAAAAAATAACTTTTTCAGAGTAACTAAAAACAATTATTTTTCATTAACCAATTTTTCATTAAGTATAAGAAAATAATGCAATTCTAGCTAAAGAATCCAGGCTCTAACCTTTGCTAGTACTTACTTATAACGTTATAACTTATATTTGAAAAATACTGAAATTAACCCAGAGCTCACTTACCCCCAATGTGTAAGGTATTCTTCAAAGACCACAGGTGCAGTTCAGTCAAGCAGAAAGACATCTGATGGCAGAAGAAATCTCTGTCCTGTTTAAAAAAAAGTTAAAAAGAGATGCCAATTAATTATTGTCAATAAAACCAGATCCCTTAGAAAAATAACAGAATCATTTGACACTACTCATATTTGAGATATGGCATCCATTAGAATAAACATATTTTAACATATCCTTGGTTAACCATCCAGAAATAAACTCTAGAAAAAGAAAAATACACTCTTCCTAAACATAGTATGCCATCTCACTGAGAAATGTGGTAAGAAGAATGTATGTATTTGAATTTTCAGTAACTTGTTTGATTTTTAAGGCTCTGAGTATATTTAGAATTATTTAGTATTTAAGCATTTTTAAAACATTTTAAGAAAAGGAAAGATCTGTTAGGTAATTATTAAGTACAAACACCTTTTGTGGTGTATTTTTAATATACAAAGCAAATATTTATGATCTCCCACATATAAACAAGCTAATTAAAATGGAATTTGCAAGGCAAATGGTATACAGTTACTATTATCAGAAACATTTACTTAAAGGTAAACTGTAAAACCACATTAGCATTCAGAAAAGTTTGTTAATCTGCATGTCATGATAGATTCAGATACTCTACTCTAAATACATTAAGATGGAAAAAACAAGATAACAAAACAGTTCATTGAGTATTTCCTCCTAGTTTTAATATCAGGGGCTAGTGATGGATATTACTGATATTTTTTCATGAAGTAGTATGTCATTAATTTGGACTAATTGGAGAAAGGCCAATATGAATCAGAAAAAAAAGTCAACATTTTACAAATATTTTATAACTTCCAAATGTTTACTTAGAAATACATGTAGTACTATACTATATGTATAGTTCACTATATATTAGAAATATGTAAACTACTGATACTTTCTTTATAGAGATAATAAAAAAATTGCTCTTTCCAATAAACATGAATAACAAAGAAAGCTTGAAAAATATTTTATGACATCTCTAGACAGAAGAAAAAGCCCCCAGCTTCTTTAATATTAGGAGAGACTAAAAATATTTCCCATACTATTCATATGGGTGATAACCCAAAATAATTTTATTTTATTTTTAAAGATCTTATTTATTTATTTATTTATTTATTTGACAGAGAGAGAGGGAACACAAGCAGGGGGAAGCAGGGAGCCTGACGCAGGGCTCAATCCCAGGACCCTGGGATCATGACCTGAGCCGAAGGCAGATGCCTAACGACTGAGCCACCCAGGCACCCCCCAAAATAATTTTAGACATAGTACAATCTTCTTTCTTCCTTTCTTCACCATTACATTTGATGTCACTGTATTTACAATAATCAAGAAAGAGATGCATGTTCAAATAACAAGATGTAGTGTGCCAATACTGAGATGGCAGAGTGAACAATGTGGCAGCATGGAAGAGCCAAGCCCGCCTGCAACAGTGGGGCTCTGAGAAAGCTACAGAGAAGTTGTGAAATGTTAGCAGGACCTCAAAGAAGCATAGGATTTCACCAGTTAAATGATGATAAAGAAAATGATGATGGGGCACCTGGGTGGCTCAGTTGGTTAAGCGACTGCCTTCGGCTCAGGTAATGATCCTGGAATCCCGGGATCGAGTCCCGCATCAGGCTCCCTGCTCAGCGAGGAGCCTGCTTCTCCCTCTGGCCCTCCCCCCTCTCATGTGCTCTCCTCTCTCTCTCATTCTCACTCTCTCAAAATAAATAAATAAATCTTAAAAAAAAAAAGAAAATGATGATGATAACAGGCAACAGGCAATATTTCCTAAGTACTGACCTCATTACAAGCACTGTTCTAAACATTTTATATGTATGAACTCATTTAATTCTTAGAGCTACCCTTTGAAATACTACTCCCATAATGAGGAAACTGAGGCACTGAGAAGCCACATAGCCAGCAGGTAGTTGAGGCAGGCCTTGAAAAAAGCAGACTGGCTCCAGGATCTGTGCTTGAAACCAGAGCACTCTTGAATACTGGGCTATGTAGAGGTGTGAGAGGGAGAATAGTAGTAAGGTGAGTAAAAGGATGGCATATGCCAAGCAAGGAGGTAGATTAAAAAGCATGGTAGAAAGTGATAGAAAAATGAAGCTGAAAATGGGTAACAAGGAAACAGGCCATAAAAATAATAGAGATAGGGGCGCCTGGGTGGCTCAGTCGTTAAGCATCTGCCTTCAGCTCAGGTCATGATCCCAGGGTCCTGGGATCGAGCCCCGCATCGGGCTCCCTGCTCCGCGGGAAGACTGCTTCTCCTTCTCCCACTCCCCTGCTTGTGTTCCCTCTCTCGCTGTGTCTCTTTCTCTGTCAAATAAATAAAATCTTTAAAAAAAAAATAAGAGAGATATTTGGATTGATCTGAGTTCACTCTCCTCCTTGAACTAAAGTGCCTTAAAAGGCTAGCTATAAAACAAAGGACCCGTCAGTCCCCAGATCTATCCTGCTGTCACCAGAAGCTGGCTGCCACTGTATACAGCTATGGGGCAGAAGAGCTAGTGGACCTCATTACTGTGAAAGAGGATGACGTTCCTTATCGGCAGGCAATAGAGAAAAAGTGATACTAAGCTAATTACAAGTTTTTCAATTCAATTGGGCATTATCTCAGAGTTGTCTCCTTGGGAGTGATTCTAGTGATGCTGCTATTACTCAAAATATTTCCAAACCCATATTTTTTGGAATTGCTTTCAGTTAGTTTTATGAGGCTTATTTTGGGATTATTACTTTAGGGTTATACTTTTTTTAAAACCAAAATACTTACTGTATTAGAATATGTAAAATGCACCCTTCTCATTTGGATGAGGCCTGGAATGTTTGTTTAAAGAAACACTTAATAAATAAATAATAAATATTATATATTTATATATAAATAAAACAAATAAATAAATATTTATTTGCATTTAGTAAGCTTAATGTATAGGTTCTACACTCTAACTGCCTGGTTTCTTATTCTAACTTCTCAGTTTACTAAGTAACTTGGACAACTAACTTATTTCTCTACGTTCCCCCCAGATATAAAATGGGTATAATAAAGTACCTACCTCAGGACTATTTTGAGGGCACTTTTGTTCAATTAATTTATTGTTACCACTGTTGTTGCTGCTACTGCTATTACTCAATATCTCTAGCATTATGCAAATTTATCTGGAAAAAACACAAGAAGTGTATTACCTACAATCTCTCACCTTAGATAGTAATTTCACAAGGTGAAATGAATAAAAGAATAAGTACAAAGTACAATAGGGATTTTATGAAGGTAAAACATCTAGTTTCTACACAAGAGAAAGTATTTGAATTAGGACATGGAAATGGACTAATATTTCACTGGGAACAGAGAGAGGATGTGATGAAACAGGAGCATATTTCCTCTGATATTGAACAACAGAAGTCACAACTTTTAGACTACACTAGAAAATAAAAACTCACATTCTTAAATTTAGTGTTTACTCAACACCAATAATTAGAATTTATGACAATATGGGCAAAGAAAAGGCTGAAGTTTAGTTGTTAGTAGCTAAATTAAAAAAACTTTTATTATGCAAATTAAATATGAAAATAATTTTATAGTTAAAGCCAAAAGGGCCACACCTTTACTTATATATCAAAAGCAGACTGCACTTGAAACTCTGTTTCTCCATTTAAGTCAATTCAATAATAAAGAATTTGTCAACTTTCCCCTGATAACAGAAATGGAGACTAAAGAATAATTTTCCTTGTAATCCACATTGTTTTTTTTTTTAAAGATTCTATTTATTTATTTGTCAGAGAGAGAGAGGGAGAGAGCACAAGCAGGGGGAGTGGCAGACAAAGGGAGAAGCAGGATCCCCACTGAGCAAGGAGCCTGATGTAGGACTCAATCCCAGGATCCTGGGATCATGACCTGAGCCAAAGGCAGCTGCTTAACTGACCAAGGCATCCCCACATTGGCTATTTCTTTTTTTTAAATAATTGTTTATTGTTATGTTAATCACCATACATTACATCATTAGTTTTTGATATAGTGTTCCATGATTCATTGTTTGTGCATAACACCCAGTGCTCCATGCAGAATGTGCCCTCTTTAATATCCATCACCAGGCTAACCCATCCCCCCACCCCCCGCCCCTCTAGAACCCTCAGTTTGTTTTTCAGAGTCCATCGTCTCTAATGGTTCGTCTCCCCCTCCGACTTACTCCCCTTCATTCTTCCCCTCCTGCTATCTTCTTCTTTTTTTTTTCTTAATATATATTGCATTATTTGTTTCAGAAGTACAGATCTGTGATTCATCAGTCTTGTACAATTCACAGTGCTCACCATAGCACATACCCTCCCCAATGTCTATCACCCAGCCACCCAACCCCTCCCACCCCCCACCACTCCAGCAACCCTCAGTTTGTTTCCTGAGATTAAGAATTCCTCATACCAGTGAGGTCATATGATACAAGTCTTTCTCTGATTGACTTATTTCACTCAGCATAACACCCTCCAGTTCCATCCACGTCGTTGCAAATGGCAAGATCTCATTCCTTTTGATGGCTGCATAATATTGCATTGTGTATTTATACCACATCTTCTTTATCCATTCATCTGTCGATGGACATCTTGGCTCTTTCCACAGTTTGGCTATTGTGGACACTGCTGCTATAAACATTGGGGTGCACGTACCCCTTCGGATCCCTACATTTGTATCTTTGTGGTAAATACCCAATAGTGCAATTGCTGGATCCTATGGTAGCTCTATTTTCAACTGTTTGAGGAACCTCCACACTGTTTTCCAGAGTGGCTGCACCAGCTCGCATTCCCATCAACAGTGTAGGAGGGTTCCCCTTTCTCCGCATCCCCGCCAACATCTGTCGTTTCCTGACTTGTTAATTTTAGCCATTCTGACTGGTGTGAGGTGGTATCTCATTGAGGTTTTGATTTGGATTTCCCTGATGCCGAGCGATGTTGAGCACTTATTCATGTGTCTGTTGGCCATTTGGATGTCTTCTTTGGAAAAATGTCTGTTCATGTCTTCTGCCCATTTCTTGATTGGATTATTTGTTCTTTGGGTGTTGAGTTTGATAAGTTCTTTATAGATTTTGGATACTAGCCCTTTATCTGATATGTCATTTGCAAATATTTTCTCCCATTCTGTCAGCTGTCTTTTGGTTTTGTGGACTGTTTCTTTTGCTGTGCAAAAGCTTTTTATCTTGATGAAATCCCACTAGTTCATTTTTGCCCTGGCTTCCCTTGCCTTTGGCGATGTTTCTAGGAAGAAGTTGCTGTGGCTGAGGTTGAAGAGGTTGCTGTCTGTGTTCTCCTTTAGGATTTTGATGGACTCCTGTCTCACATCTAGGTCTTTCAACCATTTGGAGTCTATTTTTGTGTGTGGTGTAAGGAAATGGTCCAGTTTCATTCTTCTGCATGTGGCTGTCCAATTTTCCCAACACCATTTGTTGAAGAGACTGTCTTTTTTCCATTGGACATTCTTTCCTGCTTTGTCGAAGACGAGTTGACCATAGAGTTGAGGGGCCATTTCTGGGCTCTCTATTCTGTTCCATTGATCTATGTGTCTGTTTTTGTGCCAGTACCATACTGTCTTGATGATGACAGCTTTGTAATAGAGCTGGAAGTCCGGAATTGTGATGCCGCCAGCTTTGCTTTTCTTTTTCAATATTCCTCTGGCTATTCGGGGTCTCTTCTGGTTCCATACAAATTTTAGGATTATTTGTTCCATTTCTTTGAAAAAGCTGGATGGTATTTTGATGAGGATTGCATTGAATGTGTAGATTGCTCTAGGTAGCATTGACATCTTCACAATGTTTATTCTTCCAATCCATGAGCATGGAACGTTTTTCCATTTCTTTGTGTCTTCTTCAATTACTTTCATAAGTATTTTGTAGTTTTCTGAGTACAGATCCTTTGCCTCTTTGGTTAAATTTATTCCTAGGTATCTTATGGTTTGGGGTGCATTTGTAAATGGGATCGACTCCTTGATTTATCTCTCTTCTGTCTTGTTGTTGGTGTATAGGAATGCCACTGATTTCTGTGCATTGATTTTATATCCTGCTACTTTACTGAATTCTTGTATGAGTTCTAGCAGTTTTGGGGTGGAGTCTTTTGGGTTTTCCACATACAGTATCATATCATCTGCAAAGAGTGAGATTTTGACTTCCTCTTTGCCGATTTGGATGCCTTTGATTTCTTTTTGTTGTCTGATTGCTGTGGCTAGGACTTCTAATACTATGTTGAATAGCAGTGGTGAGAGTGGACATCCCTGCCGCGTTCCTGACCCTAGGGGAAAAGCTCTCAGCTTTTCCCCATTGAGAATGATATTCACTGTAGGTTTTTCATAGATGGCTTTTATGATATTGAGGTATGTACCCTCTATCCCTATACTCTGAAGAGTTTTGATCAAGAAGGGATGCTGTACTTTGTCAAATGCTTTTTCTGCATCTATTGAGAGGATCATATGATTCTTGTTCTTTCTTTTGCTAATGTATTGTATCATGTTGATTGATTTGCAGATGTTGAACCAACCTTGCAGCCCAGGGATAAATCCCACTTGGTCATGGTGACCAAGCCTTGCAGCCCAGGGATAAATCCCACTTGGTCATGGTGAATAATCCTTTTCATGTACTGTTGGATCCTACTGGCTAGTATTTTGGTGAGAATTTTTGCATCCATGTTCATTAAGGATATTGGTCTGTAATTCTCCTTTATGATGGGGTCTTTGTCTGGTTTTGGGATCAAGGTAATGGTGGCCTCATAAAATGAGTTTGGAAGTTTTCCTTCCATTTCTATTTTTTGGAACAGTTTCAGGAGAATAGGTATTAATTCTTCTTTAAATGTTTGGTAGAATTCCCCTGGGAAGCCATCTGGCCCTGGGCTTTTGTTTTTTGGGAGATTTTTGATGACTGCTTCAATCTCCTTAGTGGTTATAGGTCTGTTCAGGTTTTCTATTTCTTCCTGGTTCAATTTTGGTAGTTGATACATCTCTAGGAATGCACCCATTTCTTCCAGGTTATCTAATTTGCTGGCATAGAGTTGCTCATAATATGTTCTTATAATTGTTTGTATTTCTTTGGTGTTGGTTGTGATCTCTCCTCTTTCATTCATGATTTTGTTGATTTGGGTCATTTCTCTTTTCTTTTTGATAAGTCTGGCCAGGGGTTTATCAATCTTGTTAATTCTTTCAAAGAACCAGCTCCTAGTTTCGTTGATCTGTTCTACTGTTCTTTTGGTTTCTATTTAATTGATTTCTGCTCTGATCTTTATGATTTCTCTTCTCCTGCTGGGTTTAGGCTTTATTTGCTGTTTCTTCTCTAGCTCCTTTAGGTGTAGGTGTGTGTTGAGTCGGGCTCCCTGATCAGCAGGGAGCCTGCTTCTCCCTCTCCCTCAGCCTCTGCCCCTCCCCTGCTTGTACTATCAAATAAATAAATAAAATCTTTAATTAAAAAAATACAGACAAAAGGGGGAGAGAGAGATTTTGCTTTATAAAGGACCTCTTTGCGGCCCCCATAGGGAACATTTGGTATAAAAGTAATGTAGTGGCTATAGGGGATGATACCCAGGAGAAAGTAAGCAGGACTGGCAGCCCTTTGGATTAACATACTCAGCAAGAGTGGTGGTATCCAGACAAAATGGATCCACACTCAGCAAAAGTAGACAGGGTGGCCAAGGAGTAATCCATAAAACCTGGAGAAATATCAGCAATAATCAGTTGATGGAGCAAGCCTAGCAAGTAGTAGGTGAGGCAAGTGAGAAGAAAATAGCCAATGTCCATTAGTAAATGATTGTACTTGTTTATGAGCACATGTGACAAGTCCTGCAGACTTCCCAAAATATATATAATTAAGGAGGAGGTTTTGCAGGAGTCATGCTATAGCAGGCTGGCCAAAAACAGTCAAATTTGGGTTATTCATCCTTCTCTTCCCCTGAACTGTAAATATCTGCTAGTACGACCATATAAAATTAAAGAGAATTAATGGAGTAAATAAAACAACTTTATAAAAATCTAAAATAATAACTAGACGGGCATGGTGAGAGGAGACCAAGGCAATATCCTTTTTAGTCCTCAAGATATTTTGCCATCTTTACACTGTGCAAGTTTTTGTTTTTAAAGATGCAGACCTTTAAATCTTGCATCTTACTCAAGAATGCCGCCAGTTAAAAAGAATGCTGGTTATTTCCTTGTTTGAAAAATCTGCCTGGAGGAAGTAGTCAAGACTGAGCTCGTATTATTCAAATATTGTATTAGTGCATAAATAGTTGTTTTGAAGGAGGAAAGAAAAGAATTTCAGAAGAATGCTGGATTTTGCATTGTGGGATCAGGGTGTGAGCAGGGATTAAAAGGGTAGAGAAATAGGGAGTGCCTAAAAAAGTTAGCTGAGAAAGGCTGCCCTTACTCAGTGTCCTTGTGCATTTCTCTGGGAATAAAACCCAATGCACAATTTAGAACTAGAACAAAAGTGGCCATTTAAGGGGAAATATGAAAGAATGAATGAATGAATAGGAAATATAGAAAAGAATTATCCAAATGAAAAGAACAGAAGGAGAAACTTAAACAACCAAATGCCCATATTTTTTATTTCAAAATAACTCTTAAACTTTTACAATTTTCTATTTACTTTAATTTTGTAAGGTAGTTGGTGACAGTCCCAGATGTCTCAGAAGGCCATTCTGAATCTGAACTTCCAGTCTCCATAAGAGAATAAGAAGCATGATTTAAATTAATCTTGACATAAATCTGGATGATTGCTCCCATAGGGGGCAGGATCTATGATAGCCCAAATTTTGAGGACAGAGATGAGAGGATCTTAGAGGTCCTTCTTTTTACTCACATTTTTAAAAGGTTTAAAGCCTTCCCCCCAAAACAGGTTACATAAGAAAAAATTAATATTTATTTGCCTTAAGAATAATTGTTACCATACAGACTAAATTTTAAGTAACATGCAAAATAAAAACAGTTGTGCTAAGATGCTGTAACCTGTTTTGCTTTTGATAATTTTCTTTTGAAAAATAAAAACTATGTTTTAGAGGTACAGATTTCTTGCCACTAAATAAATCTGCAAACTACTTGTCTTCCATGGTTTCTTAAGTCAGCTATTTTGACTGCTTTGGGAAGGAAGTTTGAGGGCAAATAAAAACCCTAATGTAAAATATGATGGGAAAGGAAAGAATTAACAAATAGAAGACACTGCTGCTGTGGTTTAACAAAGATAAATGATACCAGGTGCCAACAAGACATTTAAAATAAATGTGTATCAGCACAATACCTCAGAGAGCCTAAGGGAATCTTTCTTGGGCATAATCCTAGAGCATACACTTGTTATTTATTGCCAATAGACTTTCTGAGGAATCTATTCACCAATTCAAAATGTACAAAAATAAAGACAACTAAATAGCATAAATTTAAGATAAACCACTGGTTTAATTATATTAGGTGTTTTAGTCATCAATAGGTAATTTTCAAATTACATAAAATACAATGTATCCCCCCATAATCTCTTGTCAATAACAGAATTATACTAATACCTGTTAAGCATATACATGAACATAATCAATGTCACATTATCAGAAATTAAGATTTTAAAAAATATTTAATATTTAATTTAATATTTAAAAATATTTTGAAATATTCAACACTAAACCAAACAATTAGGCAGTGATAAAATTTGTGTAAAAGGACAGGAGTCTCAAAATACAAAGACCTCAAGCTTGGATTGAACCCACAACAAAAAAGACTAGAGTGTTAGAAACACTGGGTCATTAGTACCTCAGAGAGTCTTATATTAATTATCAACTAAATTACGTTAATTAAATATTACCAATATTTTGAGCACCTTAGGTGTATGACATTTTACTGTGAGTCCTAGATATGAAGACTTACAAAGTAGGGTCTCTACTATCAAACAGCTATAATCCAGTGTAACAGATAAAATAACCACAAAAAATAATGAGGTTTGTGGTAAGTGCTAAAGGGCCAGGGGTGCTCAGTAGAGGCTCTGGTTTGATAATGAAGAAATGTTCTTATAAAATAGACGGGCATTTGAGGATTATTAGATTTTGAGAGGGGTGAAAGCTAAAAATGAGGGAATAATATACAAAAGCATAAGTTGCGAGGCTTATTGGAGAAATAATAAGCAATTGGTTTGGTGCACAAATTGAAGAGAGAAATCAGGGCCACACTAAGGAAGTCTGAATGCCATCCTTAGCCGTCAGGACTTTGCATCTGCTAGGTAACTAATGAGGAAGAGTGACAAGTTTCTGATCTGGTAAGGGATTTTAGAAAAAGTAATCAACAGATCAGAATTGTTGTTGGAAGATTAACTGGTAGGTGGGAATATTGGAGGAATAGAGGAATACGATACAAGTGACCTGTTTGAAATGTAATACAGTAACAGGTAACACTAATATTAGGTAACAAGAACTTGAAATGGGATGGTAGCAATTGGAATGTAAATAAAAAAACATTCAAGTCATCTTTTGAAGAAAGAATCAACAGCCTATGGGGACTAATGAATTGTAAAAGTGAGAAAGAAGGAAGAGTCTGGAGTAACCACCAAGGAATGGGGATCTGGTCACTGCTCTGATAGTGACCCTTGCCTTGAACATGGCTCCACTGAGCAGGCATGTCTATCACATGTACCAGTATATTCTGCTCATGACTGCCTTAACTACTCAATCCATAAACCTCAATCCTCCCAGCCACTGACATGGTTACTCGGTCTCCTATTTTACTTTTCCCTTGCCCCTCAGTTTATAACTCTGGCTCTTCTTCCTTAGACTGTAATTCAGCTTCCTCACTCTGGTGAAGGACTCACAACTACCATTTTTCTTAGCCACACCCAGTTCACAAGAACCCCTTAGACCTTTCCCTACCTTGTTTATTCTGGTTTCAAGAACAGGAGTTGGAATAAAACATATACAGAAACAGGTTAGTCTAGAAAAGGAGGAAGTTTTGCCAATGTAGGCAAATTTTTGACACAGTGGGAATTTAAGGTAAAAGTAGATATGGGTAGAAATGTCTAGCTGGTAGCTAGAAATACAGAAAAGGGACCTAGACTGCACAAAAACTATCTTGGGATTTTCTGAATACAAAGTTAAAAACCACTGAATAAGACCCCAAAAGAAAAATAAAGTCAAGGATAGATATTTTGGTAATCCTCCAATAGGAAAACAATGAAAAAGAGATTAAGGCAGTATAGTGTCAAAAAAAAAAAAAAAAAAAAGAAGACAACACAATGTCAGGAAAACCAGGGGAGAAAAAATGGCATATGTGTGGTTTTTTTTTAATGGTTATATAGTGATGATCAAACTTGTTTCTGAATTTCAATGTAGACATGACCTCAATATAGTTTAATGAGAAGTAATGTTTTATCAAGGACACACAGATTAAGTCTTCTAAAGAAGGTGTGGTTCTACTGTTCTGAATGCTAGGCTGTGAGGCAAAACTGCCTCAATTCTGATCTAGCTATGACAAACTTACCCCAAAGCATTCAATCTCTCTGCCTCAATTTCCCCACTTACAAAAATAGGGATAATGATATTGACCTACATTTATAACAATGTTGTAAGGATTAATGCTGTATAATGCTTTGAAGATGAAAAGGACTGAGCATTATTAGTTGGAATTGCGTAAGTAATTGCCTATAATACTGAAAATTTTATTCTTTAATTTTATTCAAACAGCAGTTATCACATAAATGTTCTAGTTCCCTTAGTGACATTTACCTTCAAATTATTATTTTTAATGTATCGAGATCTTTTCTATATTATATAATACATGTTATTTCATGGTATATAAAGATTTGATCAGTTCGGAAGTCTAGAACAACTTTTCAACCTAAATGTTAAGTATAAATATTCAGGACATATTTATTTCCTAATAAGCACCCACTACAAGTATTCAATAAATGCTAAAAGGTAATACTTTAACTATGAAATTTTAGATTTAATAAATAACACTAAGCAATTATATGGTAAAGGCAAAATACAAAAGCACAAAGCAGTGTGTTAAAGACACAGTCTATGATGTCCTTATTTCTAAAACAACCTATACATCTAAAAGTGTACAAAAAAATGAAGAGAGAAAGTTGTAAATCCATTAGACAATGTCTGGTTTTTTGTTTCTTCTTGGGTTTTTTAAAATCACAATACTAATACATGCTCATTGGTTTAAAAAATGCAAATATGGAAATATTTGATGTTAAAATGACTCTGTTCTTCTCCCAGCTGCCCTCTCCACTGTGAAGAGAGCCACTGCACAGCATAGCATGTGGCCTTCCAGATTTTCTTGATGTACTTACAGTATGTCCACATCCATACTTACTTGTTTCATGTTTTTGTAAAGACAAGATTTTATTATACATACCATTTCCTTTTTTCACTGAACATCACAGCATGGGTATTATCTGTCAGCATACACAGATTTACTTCATTGTTTTCTAATAGCTGCAAGATGTTCCACTGGATAGTGATCATAATTTACTTAACCACTTAATGTACACTCTGTTTCTCCTTTTTGCCTTATAAATAATACCTTGAAAACATATATGCACACATTACATTTTGATAGATAATGCCAAATTGGCCTCCAACATGACTGTGCCAACTTACATTTCTACCAATAACATGACTTTTTCTCTGTATCCTCAGTAACATGGGGAATTATCAAAGTTTTACATTTTTGCCAATCTTCTAGGTGAAAATTGGATTCCTGTAGTTTTCAGTTTCATTTTTCCATTTATTATAGAGCTCAAACACCTTTTCATGTACTTTTAAGCAATTTTGTTTCTTCTATAAATTACTTGTTCCTATCTTTGTCCATCTTTCTACCGAATTCTTTATCCCTTTTTCTGTGTATTAATAATATTAATCCTTCGTTATATAAATTGGACAAATTTAGCCCTTTTTAAAATTTTTTCATCAACTTTATACCTGAAGAAAATAAGAGAATATACGATTCACGTTGTTTTAAAAATTGGGCATAACCTAACAGAAAGCTTTTTGAACTCCACTCAGCTCTTGCTGTGCAAAATGCCTTGGCCAGAGGTGGTTCTTCACAGCTGTTCACAATTGGTCAGATGATGCTATTTCTAGATGAAACAAAAGGCAATAGATTCCTATGTTCAGGAAAAACTGTGCATCATTCTTACTAAAAGAGGTTAGAGGAAATTCTATGCCTAGAAAGAAAAGTAGGAGTCCCTTCACTTTCCCAAAATAAACTGTGGCAAAAATCTTTACAGATCTCCTGTTCTGCTTAAATTTGGAAAATATTTCTCTAGGGCATTGTTTAAATTGTTTAATGCATCTAGTTAAATAGATTTTTGTCAATTTAACATTTTCCATACTGTATGCAGTTTTGACATTTAATTTATCAATGGCTTCTTTATTGTGGCCTGTTTCCTTTTCTTTCTACTCATTACATGCAACAAATTAAATTTCACTAATATTTAAAGATCAGTGTTGACCTTTGCATAGCTATTTTCTAGGTTCCTGTTAATACAAACACCTTGTTTGCTGATGCTCATTTTGAATATTTTGCTGTACACACACAATTTCCATTATTCCAAAGAGACTTGTATCTAGTTGAAGTACATTTTTCCATGACCTTGCAAAATAACTGCAATGGCTTTTTAGGGAAAAAATGGCATTTTAGGAAAAAAATGGCATTTTAGGGAAAAAAAGGTATGCTTGCATAAGCAAATAATAACAACAATAATCTTTGCCTACCACCACCTCTACCATATGTACCCACCTTTCTTATCGACAAAAATATGGACTTAATTCTTCCCTTTAGGATGTATTTCAATCACAGCAATGAAAAGACAAGAAAAATAGAAATGTTGGCAATGTAATCATGATAATTAATTTGAGATTATAATTCCATAAATATAGTTATATGCTATACTTGGATAGGAAGAAATGGGACTTTGAGGAGAGAATAAACTGAATTTCAGGAATAATTCCTAAAGAGCTGAGTTAAAGACAAGAGAACGCCGAAATGCTCTTATCTAAACCAATGCTAACTGCTGAAATAATTTGTCAATTTAGATTACTGTTTTAAAAAGCATATAAATCAAAGACTGTTGCAAAGTGAGCAAGAATGAAAAAAGATAGAGATCCTTTCTCTTCAAATAGCAAACACAGTGAAAAAATTTGAAGTGGCCTCCAGCTATACCACCTCAACCTTGTCAGATTTCACTTGTCAACACTTTGATGACAGATTGCCACCCCCTCCTCTAAAAAACAAACCCTAGTAACTGTTGAAAGAAATGGCTTCTTATAAAAAGTGGAATATCTCATGCAATTTGATAGTTGTATACTTTAAAATCTTTTTTCCTCAAAAGAGACTTGAAAAACCTTTTTCTGTGGCTTTTATCAAAGCTTAAAAGCTAAAGAACCCTCCCAGTGTGGGGAAGAAAAGGGGGTATAACATTTTTAAATACCTACTTATTAATGCACTTTATATTCATTATTTCATTTAATCCTCACAGTAACCCTCTGAAATTATGTACTAAATTGTGCACATATCTGCCTGCATATGTATGGTGTGTGAGTGCATAAAACTATTTTTCTGGGCAGGGAATAGCAGTTTCTCCAAGGAGTCCATTTGTCTCCCCTCCCCCAACTCAAGTCAACTCTGATAGACTCTAAATCTCTTAATTTACAGATATGAAAACTGAGGTCTAGGGAGGTAAAGTAATTTGTACAACTTCAGTCAGCTTATTACAGGAACAGTTAGGGCTAGAATTCCTGTCCACAGATTATCAGTGCAGTGCTCGTTCTACTCTACCTCCCTCTGCCTAAACACTATGCTAAATACAGCCTTTTAGTTAAGCTTCTGCTTAAGTACCTGAGACAGGTGTCAGTTTAGACTTGTATAATTAATCCATGGCGAAAGATACAAATGAAACCTATTTTCTGGCCAAATTTAATTTATTTTGCTTAGAAAGCCCTTGGAGGAAGTTATTTGAATGACGATTTAAGGATTATTTTTAATTAGTATATCAATAGTTTGTAAGTAAACTGATATATCTAAAACATCTGATTAAAACTGGTATTTCTTAGGCACTAAAAAATCTTCACAGTATTTACTTAACAAACTTCACAGATAATACAAAAGTAAGCTCCAACATGAATTATTAATGTTTTACAGCTGATTTTAAATACATTAAGGTCTTCTTTTTAAGTTACTGCATTACATCAGGGAAGGTTTATTTCTATTTTTACTACCCTTATTTGGTAGTGACTCTCATTAAGTTCTCAGCTCCTCAATCTCTATGACAAGTTCTTAATGAAATGTAAACAAGTCCTAAAACCTCCCAGTTTATAAGAATTCTTCAGTGAATCCTTTTATATTGTGATTGGATCTTCCTTCACACTCTTTCTTCCCTGATTGGTTATTTTCACCTTTACTAATGGTTTGTCACAGCATCACTTATATAATACTTTTAATGTTTTGTTTCAGTGGTTGAATGGAAAACCAAAGTAGGTAACTTAGGGAAGAACAGCCTTCTCTTATTGAAATGAAGGCTGTGAATAACCACCAAGTTCCCCTGAGAAGGGATCAATTTCACCTTAATATATTTAACACAGGCATACATCATCATGGCTTAAAATGTTAATAATTCCCTAACGAGTAGAAAATTATTAAATAATATTTAAAATCAGTAGAATAAAACAAGGAAGATTCTAGATTATGATCATGTTTTAACCTAAAGCCCAAACAAATCATGGATTCATAAAAAATGTTTCCCATGCTTTTCAGACTGGACCCTATTTTACCAAGTAAATAGGATAATGTATTTGAAAATATGTGGCAAATGATCATTGTTCAATAAATGTCAGTTTCCTTTTCCTGAATATTCAATACCCATAAAATAGAGCCTGATTTCAATAATAGAAAAGGAAAATATACTCTGATTATTTTAGCGTTTCACTGGGTATCATTTCATCTTCAAGTTATTTTAGTTTGGTTCAACCTAAATTTGCAAAGCAACTACCAAGTGCCAAATTGGGCCATGCATTGTTAAACCCCCCAAGAACTTGCACTTGAGGAGGTGACAACTTAGTAGGGAATGGGGTAATGGTTAAGAGAAAAACGATGAATACAATTACATCTGAGTACGGAAAATAAAATAGAACCATATTCAAGGAAGAAAGTACAGAGAAGAAAGTTATTAATTCTAAATCTAATACAATCCCAGCCACAAAAATTGAAATCATAAATCCATTTTCAGAACCTGAGGCCTCTTTTAGAGAAAATGAATACCTAGCATATTACTGGGTCATATGAATCTACTGTATGATTCACATTTGATGGTTCTGAAACTTACGTATCTTAAAATCAATGTATACATTTAATATAGTGTTGCTTTTTTATCAGAATTTGATATTAAATCAATAGCACTTCATAATCAATGATAAATTAGAATCAAGGAAATATGGTATCTATCAAGTTTGACTGGTTTCTTTTGGTAGCACAACCAGCTCCAAGAAAGCTGGCAACACACACAAAAATCCTGCATAGAGGACCACTCTAATAAAGATAGGGGATTGAGAACGTAAAGTTACCTTCACTTCCTTCCAAACCTACACTAAAATGACAATAAACAATAAAAAGAAAACTCTCGAGGCAAAGAGAATTAGAAGACAACAAAATAATTATCAACAAAATTTTGGAGAGTAAAAAGCAGATGGACAAAAGGTAACTGACAATAGATTCAAAAAAGTAGAAAACCAAGTACATATGGACGGTAGATGGCTGAGAGACAAAGAGTTCATGCACTGGAACTCTAGAAAGGCTCAGAAACTGGAGGGACCAAATACTTTTAAAGGAATGCCTATGCTTAGGATTGAAAACAAGGGATCTGTTTGAAATTCTTTGTAAATAATACTTAGACTTTGAGGTGCTTTTCTCTGCCAGCACAGCTGGGCAATCCTTTCCTACCATAGAAGAAAACTGTAAACTGACTCTTGAAAGGTTGTATCAGAGCAACTACTTAAGAAAGAAAACATTACTGAAAGTAGAAAAGCTACTCTGAAAAGAGGGACAAAAGGAACTCTTGAAAATAAAAATATGTGAGCCAAAATAAATAATTCAAAAGAAGATTTGGAAAATAATGTTGAGGTTATCTCCAAGAAAGAAAAAGAAATGCATACTTACAGACACATGCATGCATGCACACACATGTGCAGAGACAGAGAAAGAAAAGGAATTTAGAGAAGCAGTCAGTTTAATCCTAACTTACAAATATGACTAAGGAAGAAAACAGAGGCAATGGAAGGAAGGGAAGAAATTACTAAAGAAATAATACAAGAAAATTTCCCAGAACTGAAGTACATGAGTTTCTAGGTTGAAAGAAATTGCCAAGTACCCAACACAATTATTTGCAAAAGACTCACCCCCTAGGCACATCATTATGAAATCTCAAAACATTGGAGATAAACAAGTCTTAAGTTTCCAGAGAAGAAAAAAACAATGACAAAAACAGGTCACTTAAAAAGGATCAAGGCATCAGACTTCTCAACAGCAACACTGGAGCTAGAAGACAAAGGAGTACTGCTTTCGATTTCTGAAGGAAAATTATTTCCTACCTATAATTCCGTATGTAGCCCAACCGTCACCTCAGTGTGAGTTAGAATAAAGATGTTCAAAGAGGTAAAGTCTCAAAAATTAATTTAATTAATTGTACATTTTTTTTTACAGGAAATTACTGGAAGATGTGTTCCACCAAAGGATACAATAAATCAAGAAAGAGGACAATACGGGATTCAGGAAATAAAGGATCTAATACAAAAACAAGGAAAAAGAATTTCCAAAATAGCAATGAAGGGAAATCATACAAGGGTAACTATATCTAAGGCAGACCGAAAGAAGATAGCAAACTCCAAGAATATTGCCAAGAAAAAATAAAATTGAAAGTTAACAGATTACCTAATGCATACAAATTTACTGAAAGATTTACACTTCTCCTGGGGAAGGTGGGAATGAGGAAATAATAGGTCTATAAAAAATAAGCAAATTTGAAAAGTAAGGCAAGTTTTTACTGCGCAAAAAAAAATTATATAAGAAAATGTAATCTTAGAACGTTACGTTGCTAAACTTTGATTATATACCGTTAGAATACTGTAGACACACAATTTGGATTAACCAAAAACCATGGTATATCTGTGTTGGAAGGGAGAGAAGTGTGTATGGGAGGGGTGAGTGCTAAGGTGGGGGTTAAGTTCTCTTCCAAAGTAAGAAGTTAGTACGTTAAAAACTAAAATTTTCAAAATGAAAAATAAGTAAGGCATGTTGTTTACAAACAGAGAGGTAAACACCAGAAGAAATAACTAAAGAATTTTAAGTGGTGGTCTGTGGAGAGTGCTGAGAAATGCAAATGGCGTTCATTGTTAGTGATAAGCCTTGTAGAACTCTGACTTTCTATACTATGTACGCGTGCCACTTTGATTTAAAGAAAAAGTTTCCCACCTCCTCCCACGTTTATTCAGAACACATATGCAGATGGAAACAGCAGTGAATGCTGAGTAAATGCTTCATCCCCGGTGCTTCACTCACTCCTGTGCTAATGCCTTTAACGTCTTGGTGGGCATCTTTTATTCTCCTTCAATTGATACTCTGTTTAACCACTGCAATAGCAACTAATCCTACTACTTCAACAGGCACTCACCATGAATTTTTCTGGGATAATTCACCACTTTGACTTTGCAACATTCCGTGATGTCATCTGGCATTTAAAAATAGGTGCAAAACTGCTGAGCTGCCCACAGTTAGCATTTATTATTTAGGGATGAATATTCTGCAGAGTGTCAAGCTAACTTAAAGCATCAGGTAGACATTAAACACCCAACTACAGATATGGAGCTCAGGAGGGAAATCTAAAATAAAAATATGGGTTTAGGAGCCAATTATGTGTTTGAAGCCATGAACGTGGATGGTGAGAAAGGGTGGTAGCTAAAGGAGTTTCAAGACAGAGGGAGGGTTTATTTTTTAAGAGAGAAGAGACATAAACTATCAATTATTCTCATCACTCCTGCATTTGCAAACTCTTCTCCTATCTCCTCCTTTCCAGAGGAATTAGACAGGGCCAGGGCTGCAAAGAGCACAGCGTCAATACTTGGTTTTGGTGCCAACTCAGGCTGCAGCTGTGTGTCTGTAAACAGTACAGTTCAGAATTTGTCACAGATGGTACCAGCCAATGAGAAGGTGTCTAGGTATTCAAAGCAGGGTTTGCTATTTTTCCAGTAGTTAGTAAATATTATATGTCAGTTATTTTCTAACAAAAAAAAGATATACATATTTTAATTACAAAATATTTTTTAAATGTATGGCTCATACACTCACAAATGAGTGCATGGTGGATTTGGCATGAACACTGGTTTAACTGCATCCCCTTCTATGAACATCCCAATGTACACTTATATAAAGTACCTAATTTATTAGATTGATGTTTGACATGATTTAGTTATTTCAAACATCAGTTTTATGGTATGACTTTGTTACAAATTATTCAATATGTGGCATACTCAAAAAGTGCTTTAAATTAAAGATACTCAATAAAAGGCTTAATACTCTTATAAAACAATGGTCAATTCCTGAAAACTAAATTTGTGCTGGGTGTTGTTAACCTCCTATATACAAATCACTGATTATGCAAATAAGGAAATATGTGTAATTTGCTTTAGAAATTGCATTTACTTGTTTTTACATGAAAAATCTCTACGGTTTTAAAGTTATTCATTTTATGTTTGATCAAGAAGAAAGTTTTCTTCTCAGCTAATTAGAGTGTGCCTACTGTATGGTGAGTGCTTTATATGCATTTTCTCATTTAGACCTTAACAGCAACCATATGTGGCAGTATTTTCCTATTTTATAAAGTAGAAAGGTGATGAGCTATATTTATTTAATTTAATTTTATTATATTATGTTAATCACCATACATTACATCATTAGTTTTTGATGTAGTGTTCCATGATTCATTGTTTGCATATAACACCCAGTGCTCCATGCAGTACGTGCCCGCTTTAATACCCATCACCAGGTTAACCCATCCCCCCCCCCTTATAGAACCCTCAGTTTGTTTCTCAGAGTCCATCGTCTCTCATGGTTCGGATGAACTATATTTTAAACACAAATTTGTCTAATCCTAAAATCCATCATTTTGTCAGTACATGCTTCTTTCATTGTAGGGTATATTAAAACCATTTTTTAAAAAGTTCTGACTGCCCTACCTCATGTTTCAGCTGCTACAGCTGTCCATGAGGCTCAGAACCTTCCTCTGCAGATGCCTGTCACCCCTAAGCCAGAGGGAGAGGGTGTAGCCAGAACCATGTCGTGAAGACATTCAAACAGCCCATGAAGAAGACCACTTTGGGGGAGGGAAAGCTGGCGCCCTGGCAACAATCAGCACCCCCTTGCCAACCAGATGCTTGCGCCTCCTGGGACTTATATCCATGAGTTCCAGACCAGCCATCAGATCACTTCAATCTCTTGAGAGATCCTGAACCAGAACTGCCCATCTAAGCCACTCTCAAATATCTGATACACACAATGAGGATAACAAATGCTTATTTTTTCTAAGTTCTGATATTCTTTTATTAAATATATAAGCAATTCATTTTGAATGTGGGCAATCTTTCCAGTCTTACCAACAACTCCTTTCCCTTTCCCTTTCACTAATTTTCAAAGTTTTTTTCCTGGTAGACCACTTTTCCTTCAATAAAATATTACACTAACTCCAACATATAAAACTTGTAAAAGTAGAGATGCTCTGGTTGAAGCAAGGTCCAGAGGCCCATCCCAACCACTACTACCAACAGGCCAAATGGTTACATGTGGGGGAACAGCCTTTATTTCTCAATTTCTAGTTATACTGCATTGCCTGGATTGACCTTCCATGGCTTAACTTCTTTCCCACATTTTGTCTTTTAACTCTGAGAATATTTCTTTGATTTTATCTTCCAGATTACTATTTCAGTCTGTAGTTAGATCTATTACATTGTTTTGCTCTTCTGATAATCAGAAAGACATATCTTGAACAACACAGGTTTGAACTGAACAGGCCCACTTATACCCGACGTTTTTCAATAAACACAGTATAGGGATGCTTGGGTGGCTCAGTCGGTTAAGTGTCTGCCTTCGGGTCGGGTCATGATCCCAGGGTCCTGGGATCAAGTCTTGCATCAGGCTCGCTGCTCAGGGAGCCTGCTTCTCCCTCTGCCTGCCTCTCCCCTGCTCCCCCTGCTTATGCTCTTTATCTCTGATAGATAAATAAATAAATAAAATTTAAAAAAATAAACACAGTACAGTTCTGTGAATATATTTTCTCTTCCTTATGATTTTCTTTATATATTTTCTTTTCTCTAGTTTACTGTATTGAAAGAATATAGTATATAATATATATATAAAATATGTGTTAATTAACTATTTATGTTATCAGTAAGGTTTCCAGTCAACAACAGGCTATTAGTAATTAAGTTTTAGGGGAGTCAAAAATTATACTCAGATTTTCAACTGTGCAGGAGGTCAGCACCCCTAGCCCCCATGCTGTTCAAGGGTCAATGGTATATATTTAGAGTTTTTTATTTCATTTTTTTTTTTTTTATTTTAAGTGGGCTCCACACCCAATGTGGGGCTTGAACTCACAACCGTGAAATCAAGAGTTGCATGCTCTACCGATTGAACCAGCCGGACACCCTTATATATTTTTTTAAATTTTAAATCATATGTTTAATTTCAAAGATCTTTTTCTCATTGCTTCTTTTGAATCATGGTCTATTCTTGTTCCATTGTCTTCTGGAATCTCTCAAAAATTATTGATTAGAATATATTGTATATGCTCTTCTGTTTTTTGAATTATATGTTTCATCCAAATCAGTGGTTTGTTCATCTTGGCTCTTCTTTTTCCTGCTATTGGTTTTCTTAAGTGTCTGATGATCCTTGGCTATCCATTCATATTTCTAAACAAAAAGCTAAGTTTATGAATATACACAGCTGGCCCAGGTTTTCTCTATAGCCATCTAGATATCTACCCCATCTGGTCTCTTTCCTATACAGGAAGACTGACTGCTGGTATATTAGTGGCCACAGTCACATTAAGATGTGTAGGCTAGCCTACAGAGGCAAGCTGAGGAGGCTCCAAGTGACAAAAGAAGAGGAGTTTTACTCTGATTATGGAGTACTCTAACATACTTCCCTCGTGGGCGGAACTATCTTTCATTTTTCCTCCCATCCACATCTGTAACATAGATAAGTCCTCCCAAGTTACTTCATGTTCTACTCTTATCTTTTTTTTTTTTTTTAGGATTTTATTTATTTATTTGACAGAAAGAGACAGAACACAAGCAGGGGGAGTGGGAGAGGGAGAAGCAGGCTCCCCGCTGAGCAGGGAGCCCAATGCAGGGCTTGATCCAGGACCCTAGGATTATGACCTGAGCCAAAGGCAGACGCTTAACAACTGAGCCACCCAGGCACCCGTTATACTCTTTTCTCATGTCCCTACAGCCACACTGAAAGCCTTTCCCAGATAGGTAGTTTATCTTATGTATGGCTTTTGAATTTCAGAAATGGACAAATGCCACTGCTGCCTGCTATCACTAGTGTGTGTGTGTGTGTGTGTGTGTGTGTGTGTGTGTGTGCGCGCGCGCGCGCGCAAGAGAGAGAGAAAGACAGAGAGAGACAGAGAAAGGGAGAGAGGAAAGAATGGAGAATGCATGTGTATGTGCCAGATTTGAGGAGAAAGAACTGGGCAAGGAGAAATACTGTCTTCCGATTTAAGGCACATACCTTTAAATAATTACCCCTACTAGCAAGAACTTTAAACTTTTGAGGGTTTCTTTTCAGGGTTTCCTTTCATGCACAGTTGTTTTCTGTGCCACTCTGGGCTGTCATTTTCCAGCCTTCTGCTTTCTGCCTCTCAGGAATTCCTCACAATTTCTGATGGCACTATTTCCTGTCTTCCAACAGTGTTGAGAATTTATCTTTTAATTT
The DNA here is from genome assembly GCF_009762305.2 of Zalophus californianus. Classification (NCBI taxonomy): domain Eukaryota; kingdom Metazoa; phylum Chordata; class Mammalia; order Carnivora; family Otariidae; genus Zalophus; species Zalophus californianus. Next base: position 58,677,611 of record NC_045602.1, on the reverse strand, counting down.
TTCTGGTTTTAAAGAATTTGGAAAAGAAAGGGAAGTAGTGGCATCTATTCAAAAGTTATTTAGAACAGGAAAGACCCCTAGAATATCTATAAATTTAAAAGGTATAGGGCGCCTGGGTGGCTCAGTCAGTTAAGCATCAGGTCATGATCACAGGGTCCTGGGATCGAGTCCCACATCGGGCTCCCTGTTCAGCAGGGAGCCTGCTTCTCCCTCTCCTCCCCACTCGTGCTTTCTGTCACTATCTCTGTCTCTCTCACATAAATAAATAAAGTCTTTAAAGAAAATAAAAGAAAGATATAGTGGAGTAACGAAGGTTATAGACAGAACAATATTCAATCCTCTTGTCATGACCTACCTCTCCAAATTCATCATTTACCACTGTCCTCCTTAGCTCACTACAATCTAGAAACATGGGCTTTTTGTTTCTCCAAAAATGTCAATCTTATTCTTACTAGTTTTTGTGCTCTTCTTTTATGTGGAGATCTGATTCTTCTCATAATTCAGATCTCTGTGCATATGTCACTTCTTCCTACAATCTTCTCCAGTGATCCCCATATAAAATAGGACCATCCCAGTTTGTCACATCATTCTTTTTGATTTTAACTTTATTGAGCTTATCCTATACTAAGATAATCTTGATTATTTCTTTGCTTACTTGTCTGAGTACCTCGACTAGCATAAGTGCTACATAAAGCTGCTTTGTAACATCTTGCATTGTATCATATAAATATTCAATAAATATTTGATAAATGAAGGTTTGAGAAGACATAGCCATGACACAAGATCTCAGAAGTCAAGAGAGAAGAGGATAAAAATCAAAGTTGAAGAGTTAGCCATGAAAAGAAATGACTTATTTCTGAGATATATAGAAATGAAAGAAGGATAGAGATTAAGATGTTCTGAGGTATTGAGAGACAATCCTCTATAAGTCTCCCATTTCTGTAAAAGAGGCGCTGAGTGTCCTTTGTTCTAGACTATCTTTTCAAGGATAACAAATAGCCCTGGAACATATAGAATGTTTCTTATGGATCAAAGAGCAGGCATGCTTACTTCCCATTATAAAAAATTTAGGTTCCCTAAGCTCAGGGTTCTTCTGTAATGCAACCCACTGCATGTACAGGTGTCATCTGACACTCTTCATGTCACACTAAAGAAACTGGGGTTCAGGGAACCAATGTAAAAATGCTAATATTTCAACTGCTCTATTGCTTTGAATAAAAACTTAACCTCTGGCTCAGGAATCTCATGTTTTCTACCAGCATCTATGAAACTGGCTAACTTACTAGTCTGCAAGTAAGGTAAAAATCTCAGACTCTTCATGCTTCTTGATGTAAAGTAGGGACAAAAAAAGTGAAACATTAAAGCTTGATAACTTATTTTTTCCTAATGAAGAATGAAGAGAGGTCTTCTGTTGAGGAAGGCAAGGAGAATAGGGGGAGGCTCAATATGATGATTTTAGATAAAAGTCACTGTGAGAAAAAGGAAAGAAAGCAAACTGGAAATGAACACCTCCACTTTCCCTGTTCCTTCCACCAGTTCACAAATACTGTTGACTTTTTTGCCCAATTTATATTAATTTCCTATCCTCTCCAGTGCTATAGTTTGATTTGGTTCTGGCCCTGTACTTCTTTTCTGGACTATTTCAATAATCTCTCCAAAGAACTCTCTTTGCCTCAACCTAACCTACTAATAGATTAATCTTATCATATCATTCTTCTATTTACAAGATACTGAAAATTACAGTAATGGCATGATCACTTTTTTTAAAAATTGTGAAATATATTATACATCCTAAAGTATAAGACATATAAGTACTATTTAATGAATAAAATGAATATCCTGTACCCACCATTCAGTTTAAGAAATAGAACACTACGAGTACCGTAAAATGCTCATGTCCCCTCCCACGTCACATCCTTCCCGTTCCCTCCTCCAGAGGTGACTTGCACCCTGAATTTTGGGTTACTTTCTTTCCTCAAAATAGATCACTACCTTATACCTATATATGTATCCCTAAAAAATATACTGCTGATGAATGGATAAACAAGATGTGATATATCGCACACACACACACACACACACACACACACACACACAATGGAATATTCTTCGGCCTTAAAAGGAATGAAATCATTCTAGTTAAAATCCTCCTATGGCTTCCTATTGCCAAGAGCATAGAACTTTTAGCATGTCAATCATGGCCTTCATAATCATTTCCTTCTATTACCTTTCTAGTCCTACCTCTAACACCAACCCTAGAATTGTATGTCCCTAGCTGACATACCACTTGTTACTCCTACAGCCTTATACTTTCCTACCTTTTACTATGTTGCCCCTTTACCTGGAATATATTCCCCACCATTCAGTAGCTTCTTTACATGTGCTTTTCAGCTCGGAGGTGGTAGGCTGCTTCAGGATGAAGCTGAACATCTCTCCCAGATATTGGCTGACAGAAACCTATTGAAGTGGATGATGATCGCAAACTTTGTGCCTTTTATGAGAAGCGTATGGCCACAGAAGTGGATGCTGATGCTCTGGGTGAAGAATGGAAGGGTATGTGGTCCGAGTCAGTCCTGGCAATTACAAACAAGGCTTCCCCATGGAGCAGGGTGTCTTGACCCAGGGCCGTGTCTGCCTGCTGATGAGTAAGGGGCATTCCTGCTATAGACCAAGGAGGACTGGAGAGAGAAAGCGCAAATCTGTTCGGGGTTGCATTGTGGATGCCAATCATAGTGCTCTCAACTTGGCTATTTTAAAAAAAAGGGGGGAGAGGGATATTCCTGGACTTACTGATACTACTGTGCCTCGTTGCCTGGGGCCCAACAGAGCCAGCAGAATCCAAAAACTTTACAATCTCTCTAAAGATGATGTCTGCCAGTATGTTGTGGGAAAGCCCTTAAACAAAGATGAGAAACCTAGAACCAAAGCTCCCAAGATTCAGCGTCTTGTTACTCCACGTGTCCTCTAACACAAACGTCCCTGTATTGCTCTGAAGAAACAGCACACTAAGAGAAATAAGTGGCTGCAGAATATGTTAAACTTTTGGCCAAGAGAACGAAGGAGGCCAAAGAAAAAGACCAGGAACAGATTTCCGAGAGACAGAGGCTGTCCTCTCTGAGAGCGTCTACCTCTGAAGTCTGAGTCCAGTCAAAAACAAGATTTTCTAAGAGTGACGAATAAATAAGATCAGACATCAAAAAAAAAAAGTGTTTTCAGATGTAACCTCCTCCATGAAGCATTCCTGTTCCCTAGCCAGTCAGAAAAGATCTTTCCTTCATCCAAAATGACACAGCACTTCACCTGAATTTCCCATATAGTGTACATTTTCTACCATTATATTTCTACTCTAACTGCCTAATAACCTTTTTAATCACTTTCATCTATTGGTTTCACTCTCCTCATTTTCAACCTATCTTTCTCTAGCTGCCACTTCTTAGTATTTTTCACTGGGTTTTCCTCTGTCCATCTCTTAAATATTGAATTCTTCAGGGTCCTACTCAGAGTCCTCCAAGATCTCTTCTCTTTAGATCCTCCCTGCAAAACACCCCATCTACTCCAATTATTAGCTAACATGCTGATGACTCTTAAGTCACTAGCCCTCCTTTCCCTCCTGAGCAGCTAGTTTATACATCTACCTTCTATTGGCCATCTTCCACATTAACATGAAGTTCACCATTTATAAAACTGAATTCATATTCTTCCTTTTCTGATTCCTTTCATGATTCCAGTCACACTGAATGGAAGCACTATCCACCTAATTACCTAAGTTAGAAACTTGTCAATTTTACTACTATTTATTTCTGCTACAAACTCCACATCCTATCAATCATCAATTCTGTCACTGTTACTAGTTAAAATTTCAAAAATTCATCTAGTTCTTTCCAACTCTACTGCTACCAAAATAGTTTATGACTCAAACACATCTGAATAAATTACCCAGAAGGTCCTTACTTTGTATCCTTGTCTCTAATCTAACTTCTTCTAACCCATTCTCCATACTGCTGCCAGCAAAAACAGCAACAAGAATCATGTCATTTCTCTGAAAAGTCTTAATGACTTTGCATTGCACCAAGGATGAAATTCCAATAGTACATAAGATCCTGCAAGAAATACTTCTTACTCACACCTCCAGCTTCATCTCTGAACACTGAAGTCTTAGAGTCCCATGAGTCATGCCACGTTCTCTAGTTGCTCTTTGCCTTTGTACATACTTCATGTGAAATGCACTTGCCTAGCCACACATCTAGTTCCCTTCTAACACATCACGGGGGTAACCCTTATACATGTTATGCCTCAGGTTAGCCAAAACTTTCTCCAGTAAGCTTTCCCCAACACCAGGCTCCACAAAGATTTGGTTAGATGGCCAAACCTAATTCCACCACACGTACTTTCAGAGTACCCTGTACATTCCCCAATCATAGTACTAATCAACTTACATACTTAGATTTTAATTACCTATTTACTTGTCTGTGTCCCCCACAAGACTGAAATCGACTTGAGCCCTGAGAGGTAACTTAATTACTCTTATAGAACATAGTAGATGTTTTATAAATATTTGTTGTCAAATCAATGAATCAATGTCTTATCTCTGCTAAATAAGAAGGTATGTCACTCAGTGGCAAAATCTGAGTACGATAAATCTGCAATCACCATATACTATGCTCAAAAAAACAAGAATTTAAAATAATTTCACAAAAGTCAAATAAGGCTTAAATTTCAAAGAACATGATCTGCATTCAAAATGATGGTTCAAAATGCTAAGAAAGGAACCCCAAGAGTCACACAGTCCAAACTCCTGTCTTTAATCAAGTAAAATAAAATCAATCCCTCAATTATATATGACCAAGTATTTATAAATTGTTGTTAGCAATATTATTTAAAGTAACATGTGAAGTTACAAAATTAGATATATAGAATCCCAAATAAGATGTAAAAATAAAAATTGACTCTAAGAGGCATCCATATTAGGAAAGAAATTAAACCGTTACTATTTGCAGATAACATGATATTATACATAGAAAATCCTAAAGACTTCACCAACACACTACTGGAAGTAATACATAAATTCAGTAAGATTACAGGATACAAAATTAATACCCAGAAATTGGTAGCTTTTCTATACATTAATAAAAAAGTAGCAGAAAGTGAAATTAAGAAAATAATCCCATTTACAAATGCACCAAAAAGAAAAAAATACCTCAGAACTTAACCAAAGAGGTGAAAGATCTGCCCTCTGAAAACTACAAAACATTGGTGAAAGAAACTGAAGACGACCCAAACAAATGGAAAGATATTCCATGCTCATGAACTGGAAGAACGAATATTGTTAAAATGTCCATACTACCCAAAGCAATCTACAGATTCAATGTAATCCCTATGAAAACACCAACAGCATTTTTCACAGAACTAGAACAAAAAAATCCTAAAATTTGTATGGAACCAAAAAAGACCTGGAATAGGCAAAGCAATTTTGAGGAAGAACAACAAAGCTGAAGGTACTAATCCCAGATTTCAAGATATGCTACAAAGCTGTAGTAATCAAAACAGTATGGTACTGGCACAAATACACATAGATCCATGGAACAGAATAGACAGCCCAGAAATAAACTCACACTTTATCTAAGACTAAGAAGATAGTATACAACAGGGAAAAGAGGCTCTTCAACAAATGGTGCTAGGAAAACTGGACAGGTATATACAAAAGAAAGAAACTGGACCACTTTTTTACACCTTTCACAAAAATAAACTCAAGTGGATTAAAGACCTAAATATGAGACCTGAAACCATAAAAATCCTACAAGAGAACACAGGCAGTAATGTCTCTGACATCAATCATAGTAACATTTTTCTCGGCATGTCTCCTAAGGCAAAGGAAACAAAAGTAAAAAATAAACCATTGGGACTGCATAAAAATAAAAAGCTTTTTTACACAGTGAAGGAAACGAACAACAAAACAAAAAGGCAACCTACTGAATGGAGAAGATATTTGCAAATGACATATCTGATAATGGCTTTATATCCAAAATATATAAATAACGTACACTACTAAACACCAAAAAACCTCCAAATAATCTGATTAAAAATGGGCAGAGGACCTGAATAGACAGTTGTCCAAAGAAGACACATAGATGACCAACCGACATATGAAAAGATGCTCAACATCACTAATCATTAGGAAGATGCAAACCAAAACCACAACGAGATATCACCGAACTCCTTTTATCAAAAAGACAAAAAATAACAAATGTTGATGAGGATGTGGAGAAAAGGGAACCCTCATACACTGTCAGTGGGACTGTAAACTGGTGCAGCCACTGTGGAAAACAGTATGCACGTTCCTCAAAAAATTTTAAAAATAGAAATACTATATGATCCAATAATTCCACTGCTGGGTATTTACCCCTCCAAAAAAACTCAAAAATATTAATTTAGAAGGATACATGTACCCCTATGTTTATTGCAGTATTTATAGTAGCCAAGATATGGAAGCAATTCAAGTGTCCATTGATAGAAAATGGATAAGGACAATGGGGTGTGTGTGTGTGTGTGTGTGTGTGTGTGTGTGTGTGTGTGTGTTATAAATAAATACATATATATATATATTTCATAGCCACAAAAAAGATGAAACTGTGCCATTTGCAACAACACAGACCTCGAGGGCATTACGCTAAGTGAAATAAGTCAGATGAAAAAGACAAACACATTATGATTTCACTCATATGTGGAATCTAAAACAATAAACAAGTAAACAAAAAACAGAATCAGGCAGAGAACTGATGGTTGCCAGAGGGGAGAAGGGGTGGGAGGCATAGGCAAAATGGGTGAAGGAGAGTGGGAGATACAAGTTTCCAGTTATGGAATGAATAAGTCATGGGAAGAAAAGGAGCAGCATAAGGAATAGAGGCAATGACATTGTAATGGTGCTGTATGGTGATGGTAGCTCCACTGTGGTGAACACAGACAGCATAAAGTATGAACTTGTGGAATCACTATGTTGTACCTGAAACCAATGTAATATTGTGTGTCAATGATATTCAAATAAAATAAATTAAAAATAAAAACTGACTCACTACATATGAACTGATTCACTAATATGCTCGTGTAGAAAAATAAGAAACATTGAGAAAAGTGACTATCCTGTAGAATTAAGTTCACTGTAATCTACTTGAGTTTAGAGCTTTTCATCTTAAAATACTTTAAACCATCACTTAAAAATTAAAAATTCACTTTTGACAAATTGCTTTGGGTATTCAAAGGGAGAGAAATTCATACAAGCAAGGTTATCCAGCTGTGAAGATGATTTCTATACCCCAACAATTTTAGCATTTATTACTGACATATGCCTGCCTTAACTATACATCATCCAGTGTATTTTCTTTATAGCTTAATATCAGTCATCAAATCACTAGTGTCAACACCTTCTTTAAAAGCATTCATTCATGTCTCATTCAAGGAAAATATTTTTAAAGCATGTATTATTTTGACGTGTATTTTCAAACCAACAAGATTTCAGCAATTTATTAAGGGTTTACAGTTTTTAAAGCAATAAAGCTAGCAGAAAAGATGAAACTAGCTTGATAGAATTTCACTGTCCAATGGTTCTGAGAGTCAGAATCGTATTACTCCTAATGAAGTTAACATTTAAGAAAAGTAAATTATGTATTCATGGAAATCAGTCACTTTTATTTTGTTCTGAGATATCATATGAGGTGAGATGCAAAATATTTGTACAGTTAGTGTATGTTTTCAAAACAATACAGGTTTAGTCATTAGAATTCATGGGCTGGGGGCCTCTGGATGGCTCAATTGGTTAAGTGGCCAACTCTTGATTTCATCTCAGGTCATGATCTCAAGTCCTGGGATGAAGCCCCACATCTAGCTCTGTGCTCAGCAGGGAATTGGCTTAAGGATTCTCTCTCCCTCTTCCTCCACCCCTCCCCCCACACACTATCAAATCAATCTTAAAAAAAAAAAATTCACGGGCTGGTGTCTATTTCTCAGACTTTTCTGAATTTTCCTCTTTGCAATTCCTGAATACAAGTCTCCCAGAACTTTAATAAACTACTAAAGAATATTGTTTTAACATCTGTTGCTGAAATATTTAAAGGAAACCTATTTTTGGCAAACATAGCATTTGATGAGAAGTGAAACTTTCCCCAAATATATGCAATTATTAATTTTTAAAAAAATTTGTCTTTTCTTCTAAGACAGTGAACCCACAATTTACATTTATATAGAAAACTATGTTATCTCATTGCAGTCTTGCTAATTTTTCGACACCGAAAGCCCCTCTTTTCACTTGAAGTAAAAAGTGAAATAAGTTGGATGCAAGGTATATATTGCAAGGTAAAAGCAGATAAAACTCTTTCACATTGCCAAAATCTCTGTAACATATATTTAGAATAAACTGAGTATGCTGAATAAAATCTGCTCCACAAATAATAGTTAAAAATGAACTCTGGTAATACTTTGATTACTCCAAGTATTATCAAACTAATTTTTAGTAGTGTATTTCTTTCTAATAGTTGATTATCTATAGGCAATCAGAGAATTTGAACCAACAATGTCATTTATTGATAGATGAACAGATTGGTAGATAATAGCTAATAAAAACTTCTTGAGTGATTCAGGACATGCTTTGTATTCCCTATTTCTTAAATACTCTAATAACTTCATATTTATTGTTATTCTAAATAGAAGCAAGTCTTTCTATTAAAAGGTTATGTTCCAGTAGCTTTGTAGTAAGTGCTATTTTGAAAAGCAATTAAATTTTAAAACAACTAGACTTTAAAAATCTATATATTGTTTTCTGTATCACTATTCAAGGTGGCTTAAAGATGATGTGCACAATTCTATTCAATACAAAGACAGGTTTCTTATATTAAGAAATAGTATTTGATTTACAAATTATTTTTATAAGTAAGACATAAATATTTGTCTATTTATTTGACCTCTGTTAACATTCCTCTAAAACATCAAAGTACTTCTTTTTCTTTTATAACTAGGTTAAACTCCTACAAAGTTAGGTCACTAACAGCTAGTGTAAACAAATTAATGAATTAAAAGAAGGTACAGAATTCAGAAAGTTCATTACATAAAATGTTCACTTTTGGAGCAGATAATTATGTACACTCTGTTCAAGTAAAGCAGAAGTAGAGAAAGCAGCTTGTTGGCATCAAAGCCTCCTCTTACGGTTGGCTAAGGAATGGACATGGTACTTGCAAGAGGCACCTCTAACCCTTCAGAAATAAAGGAATGCTAATGGTGGGCCAGAAAGCATGTAAGTGTGCATTTTATATTAGATATGTTAATAATTATGTCTCTATATGTGATTGTTTATGTTAAATACAAAATGAAGAAAAGCAGCAAGTTTATTTTCCTAATTAAAACATGATTAAATTCTGTATTTCAGTTTTTAATTGGTCCCATTTTTATTTAATAAGCATTGAAACTCAAATGGGTTTCAGGAATGCTTTATCATTTTCCAACTGCACCAAAGAGTTCTTATTGTCAGGATTTATAATTCAATACAGTATGTAATAAAGTAATAATCATACATGGTCTTTTATTTCACATAATTCTTAATTGTATAATGTTGAAAAAACTTATTTCAGATTACTTTCATATTGTTCTTATAATAATATTCTTTCCTGTTCTGTCAAAATCATTTAACATTATGGAATATAGAGAACAAATATTAAAATATATAGCAAATATTTTGATTTTGCCTCAGTTGGTATTAAAGTAGCAAATGCTAGGTTTCTGCCCTTTTCTTCCCACCTTCTCTGATAGACAAATACATTAAGATGTTTAAAAGTAAGGGTAGAAGAGTCTTGTAAAAGCCAGATGAGTTAATAATTTCAAAGTAATGAGACCATGATCCAATTTTTTTTTAAACACCGCTGTCAAATCTCTTTGGGCTAAATTTTTGGTTGCATGTGAAAATTAGCCATAGTAATCCCATTACCCTAATGAGTATTCTATATGTAACTCCCCACGCATTAAATATAAGTCTTGCACAGTTTCTTTCAATTATCTAAATAAATATGTATATACATAACACAAAATCCAAATTCTTTATAAAACTTTAACAAGCTTATATAATGTACATAGATACGTATATTTACATATCAGTAATATATATACACTACATACACACACAAAAACACATTTATATCTCTACACTCCACCAGTCTTTTACATAGCTAAGAAGTTGAGTTATAGTCATTAAAAGGATTATCCAAAATAAGTGCCTGCATAGCAATATCTTGAACGAGGTCTGAATGAACTATATATTTAACAGAGCGTGTCAAATGTGAGGATTCCTATTCTTAAGACTATATGTATTACTTAAATGAAACGGTTTGAAGCTTGAATACCGCATTCAATAATACAGGCCTGGGAAGGAAGCACTTTTTTTTCTTCCTGAAGTGAATTTGATGCTTCTGAAAGACTGACAGATTTGGAAGAAAAAGTATAGCTTTAAACTAAATTAAGTATTCACAGAACAAACACTGCAGCTGCAAGAGCAATTCAAATTTCCTATCACCCACGTTTCAGTCCTCTTTTTAAAAGAACGATTTCTGAGGTCAGAGGTTACTCCCATTTTCATGGCTATTCAGGCCCCTGGCTAATATAGCTAACATGGGTACCATTAAATAGTGACAATTGTGAAAATGGATATATCTGCAAGAACAGCAAGTCATTTTATAAAGGCTGCCAACTACTATAAAAATAGTGATTTTTCAATTCCACAAATTGTTTCTATAACATTTTATCTAAAAATGACTTACATGACTCAAATATTAATTGGTATTTTTTAAACAAAATATTAATTACATGTTACATTCCAAAAGTTTCAAAGGGGATTGTGAAAATAAATTTAAAATAAAAATATATAGCATCAAATAAGCCATGAGCATGGCCCAACCAGTCAGACTCTGATGTATGTATATCTGTGAACACATATACCCATTTCACGAAAAGAAGGAAAATGACTTTATTCATAAGTAATGAAATAATATTACATCAAAATAGATATATCAAAGATTCAAAAAAGAATACTAAAGGTGGTAGCCTTGAGGAGAATTATAATGTTAGGGTGAAAAAGTTTCATAAAACATAAATCTAAATTCTTAAAAATGTTGTAATCATTGCACAGTACATGGAAAATTAAGTTTTAAAACAAAGTTGTTTTAGTACATTAAGTGAAACTTAAAATCAGTTTTGTATAACTTTGTATCTGATAGAGGATATATGATTCAATTAGAAAAATAACATAAAAATACACATATAATTTGTGTAATTCTATCAGTTATGGAAGCCTATGGAAGTACTTAAATTGATTCTTATTTTTCTGTGATTACTGGTGAATGTTTCAAAATGATAAGATAGTTTCATTTTTTGCTTCCAAAATATTGAAAGGCATTTAAATATAACTGTAACTGAAACAACATTATTCATTAAATTGGTGGAAGACATAAATGACTTTAATTTGAAAAAGAACTGTATCTCAAATGGGAAAAGAACCTAAAAGGGAAAAAAAAATTCAAAATAAGACTTAAAACTTCAAATATATATCTGAATAGAAATACTTTCCTTTCTTCTCTTTAATATACAAATAAATCAATAATAATTATTTTTCATTTCAGAAACTCAATCTTAAATTTACTAATTTAGTGACCCCAACCTACACAGGAATGCAAGGTTTTTTTTTTTAATGGGTAAAAGAAAACGAAACATGCCAAGAGGAAAGCTACCTTTCAAGTTTTAACTTACCAATAATCACTTGATAAGATAAACCATAATATTAATTATAATTGCTGAAATCCTATGGTATTGTCGAATTATTTGAAATAGTACAGTGTAAGCCAGTTTACTTGTAGTCATACAGCAATTCAATATTGAAATATTTATAGAAAACCAAATTGTATCAGTTTTCTTTTTTGTCTTTTGTGGAGTTGTTTTTCTTTCTATAGTTGGTTAAGCTTAAAATGCAAAGCAAAGAATACACAAATACTTTGAAGCCTTTGTGATCTAAATCAAAGATAGGATCCATTTGAATTCCAGAACAATTAATAAGAGAGCAAGATTCATCCATGCATTTTAATATTTAATATTTCCAAAGACTTTCCTCAAACCAGAATTTTAATTTCATCCTCCTGCCTTCCAAAAAACAAAAAAACCTTCCATACTTCATTACATGGTCCTTGCACAATTGCACCACCTAGTGTTCACTAGGCAACAAACCTACAAATTTTGTAAAGCTTTCTCAATATTTAAAAGAAACAAAAACCACCACCATCACCATCAAGACACTACAGTACTACATCAACCATCCAAACTTTAACTTGTTATCTTGTTTGGCTTATAAAAGTTTAACAAATTAATATGCATAAAATGATTTTAATTGTGATTTAAATAATCTAAATGTACTGAGGTAGGATCCCAATTCTGAAAATAATGTGTTTCAAATGTGCTCAAACTGATTACATATTACCTCAAAAAGAATCACACTTAAAAATCTAGAATGTGAAAAAAAAAAATCTAGAATGTGTTTCAAAGCCAAAATTAACAGAGACAAATGAGAATGGTGGATGGCCTCTTCATAGTCAAAGGCAATGGCATACCTTCTCTTATCTTCTACTTCTTTGGCTTCCTGAGAGTAACAGGGTAGGCTCTTGTTCCTGTTCTCCACACAGAATCACATTTTAAAGACTATGTTAACTGTGTATAAGAAAGACATACTACTGGGCAGCCTGGGTGGTGCCATTGGTTAAGCATCTCACTCCTGTTTTCTGCTCAGGCCCTGATCTCAGGGTCTTGAGGTCAAGCCCCATGTTGGGCTCTGTGCTCAACATGGAGTCTGCTTTAGACTCTCCCTCTCCCTCTGCCCTCTGCCCTCTCCGCCCCGGGTTTCTCTCCCACCTCTCTCTCAAATAAACAAATCCTTAAAAAAAAAAAAAAGACATACTACTATATTTATACTACTATAATTATTTCCTCAGTAAATATTAGTTTTGGAATTAAAGTTTCTATTATATTGTTGAGCAACAACTTCTTTAAATGTGCATCCATGAATGATAAAATGTCAGTTATATTAAATTTACAATATTAACCTCACACTTATTTAATAATATATATGATGATAAGTCATCTTTACTGCTCTACATGGTAATCAAACATAAATGATAAACTGTTCACATGAATTACTGTAATCAACATTGCCTCTCTATAGTTAAAACCAAATGTTTCTAAGGTAAATTGGAGGGAGAGAAAGGGAAACCCAGGTGGAAAAGAAAAATACTCGAAGGCCCTACCAAAGACATTAGATCTACTATTTATACTTGGAGAGACAAACCTATTCCTTTTCTAGCAGCAGGGTGCCACGGTTGTAGATTACAGAATTCCCTGGCTGGTAAGTATACCAGTCCTCCAACTTGCCAACCTCCAGTGTTGAAAGCCAGGAGAGAGCCAAATACACTTTGGCTTAGAATAGTAGCTAGTGTTAAAGTGTGTTAAAATGTGTGTGCGTGTGCCTGTGTGTGTGTGTGTCTGTGTGTGTGTGTGTGTGTGTGTGTGTGAGAGAGAGAGAGAGAGAGAGAGAGAGAGAGATGGGTGGTGGGGGGATGGGAAGGGAGAGGGAGACACACACATGAAAATGGAGGGCTTCAATCCAAAATGAGAACTAGTCTAGGTTCCCCACTTAAACAGCTAAGTATGCAATCAAATCTTAGGATGGTGTCTATTTCCCTTTGTTCTCCAGCACTAGGCCTCTATCACCATTCATTTTCTTATCTCTTAAATCCACTCTGTGATAATCTACCCTTTCTTTTGTCTTTGGACATTTCATTTTTCATTTTCCCTAGTTGAAGGGTATGACCTATATAGTTTATCTGTCTAAAGCTAAACATAGAAATGATCCAAGAAATATTCTTGGCCACAATATCAAGCAGAGCTCAGATCTACCTGAAAACATTGTTTATGGATTACCTCATAATCTCTAAAGACTGAAAGTACACAAAAATATGACACCTCCGTGGCAAAAAATGGGACACAGGTCTGCAGAGGTTTGCTCTTTGAGCTCTTCTAATTGTTTCTGACATATTCATTAGATTAGTATTCCTTGTCATGAGAACTGGGCTCTATGGTAATATGAGGGGTACTGTGAAATGTGGGTATGGTTCAACAACTTTTTCTAACTTCTATAAAACTTACTAAAAACTTTCCCTTTGCTACACTGGTCCAGAGATCCCATGATCCTAGAGGCCAACTCATAATAAATTCTCCTAAGATTCTGAAAGCCATGGCTTTGAAGATCCTGAGCCTAACCTAGAATCCCATGGCACCATAACCACTAAAATGTTGTGGGATACATGTTCAACAAAGCAGAAAGATTAGAAAGGATGCTTGTGAGAGGTTTAGCCTATAATTAGGTTAGTAAAAAGATGAGGGTGATATTTATTCCCATTCTTCCTGCACAATAAATGAAAGCGGTGAATGCTAATATGTATGTGTGTATACATATATGCATACATATAAATATATATATATTTATGCATAAACTATGTGGTAATAGATAACTCAGAACCTTGAACATGAACTCAGAGAAGAAGAGTAATGTGGCTTTTAAATTCAAAAGAAGGCAGAATGTAGGCCTGTCCAAGGTAGGGAATCTAATAGACAACCATTCCCACTGTAAAGTTTGAACCCTGAGGTACTACATTCTCAATGTAAAAACAAAACAGAAGTAAACCCACCCAACCCCTCTTATCCCTAGAAGACTTCAAAGAAAGTTATCTTGGGACTAAAAGTTACCAAAGGATCCTGCTCCTGAGAAACTACAGCCTGAAGTCAGCCATCACATAGAAATACAGTCCAAATTCTCTTGACCTGGGTGTCCAAAGCATTTTAAATTTTGAATTTAGCCCAAAGTGGTCCCAGACCGGTAAGTGATTTCTATGGCAGAAGCAAACATAATTCCTCTTTAAGGAATGAATATACACTTTCATTCCAGTCCTCAAAGACTTCCCAAAATCAATTTTTCAAATAAAGAATGACAATACATCATGAACAAGAATCAGCAAAGGCAACAGAAAGCAGAAACAAACTCAAAGAAATATGTTGGAATTACTAGGTACAGGTTATAAAATAACTATCCTTACTATATTTAAAGAAATAAAAACCCAAGTTGAAAATACTGCAGAGAATAGTAAACTATTTTTTTAAAGACAGATTTTAGAGAAAAATAAAACTCCAAGAAATAAAAAAAACCATATTTATTGAAATTTAAAACTCAATGGAAAAAATTAACAGCAGAATAAAGAGCTGGAGGGGTGCCTGGGTGGTTCAGTTGGTTAAGAGACTGACTCTTGATTTCTACTCAGGTCATGATCTTGGGGTTCTGGAATCAAGCCCTGTTTAGTGTCAGGCTCTGTGCTCAGCATGGAGTCTGCCTGTCTCTCTCCCTCTTCCTGCACCCACTCTCTCTCTCTAAGTAAATAAAGTCTTAAAAAAAATTTAGAGTACAAAGTGAGAAATTATTTAGTATGTCTGATTATTGCTCAAAAACGACAGGAGAGACCAGGGCAGAGGCAAAATTTGAAGGAACACAAAGAAATTTCTCACACTGATGAAATATAATAATCTACAGATTCAAAAAGCTCAACAATCCAAAGATGAATTTAAAAGGAAATAAAAATTCATGCACAGAAACATCACAGTGAAACTGCAGAAGGCCAAAGACAAAGCCAAGATCTTAAAAGCAGTTAGACAGACTGACTTAAAATAAGCAACAATTAGACTGACAGCTGACTTTAATAAGCCATAAGAGAAACCATGTGCTGAAAGAAACTAAACTGTGATCCTAGAAATTTAAACTCAGTAATAATATTTTTCAAGAATGGGGGCAAAATGAAGACATTTTCAGACAGACAAACAAAACCTGAAAGTCTAGTACCAGCAACCTTTGAGAACAACAATTCTGTGAATATACTTTAAGTAGAAGGAAAGTAATCCTACTAGATGGAGATCTGAGCTGCAAAAAGGAAAAAAGAAAATTGAGAAATGCAAGTATGAAACCCTGTATTAAACCTATAATAATTTCTTTTGAGATTTCAAAAAAAAAGAATTGAAATATAAATCAGCAATAACATATAAGTCAGCAGGTAGGCAAAAGTAATGAAAAAGATCTAAAGTTGGGGGTGCCTGGGTGGCCCAGTTGGTTGAGCGTCCAACTCTTAATCTCAGCTCAGGTCTTGATATCAGGGTCATGAGTTCAGGCCCCGAGTTGGGCTCCACACTGGACGTGGAGCCTACTTAAAAAAAAAAGTCTAAGATTGTTATATTATCTGAGAAGAAAATAGAGGCATTAGTTGGCTTTGATCTTGAAAAGTACAATATTTGTAATTTTTAGGATACCCACTAAAAGAAGAGAAATGAATATATAACTTCTAAACTAGCAGAAGGGGAATACGAAATGATTTTTAAAAATCAACCCAACAGGATGCCTGGGTGGCTCAGTTGGTTGGGCGACTGCCTTCAGCTCAGGTCATGATCCTGGTGTCCCAGGATCAAGTCCTGCATCAGGCTCCCTGCTCAGCAGGGAGTCTGCTTCTCCCTCTGCCATTCCTCCCTCTCATGCTCTCTCTCTACCATTCTCTCTCTCTCAATAAATAAATAAAAATCTTAAAAAAAAAAAAATCAACCCAACAGGGATGCCTGGGTGGCGCAGTCGGTTAAGCATCTGCCTTCATCTCAGGTCATGATCCCAGGGTCCTGGGATCAAGTCCTGCATCAGGCTCCTTGCTCAGGGGAGAGCCTGCTTCTCCCTCTGCCTGCTTGTACTCTCTCTCTCTCTGACAAATAAATCTTTAAAAAAAAAAAATCAACCCAACAATGATAACACACACCTATTAGAATGGTGAAAATCCAAAACACTGACAACACGAAATATAAGAATCTGAAGCAATAAGAACTCTCAATCATTGCTGGTTGGAATGAAGCTACACTGGAAGAAAGTTTGGCAGTTTCCTACCAAACAAAATATACCCTTACAATATGATCCAGCAATCACACTCCTTGGTATTTTATGCAAAAGAAATGAAAACCCTTGCCCACACAAAAACCTGCGCACAGATGTTTATAGCGGCTTTATTCAATATTGCCAAAACTTAGAAGGAACCAAGATGTCCTTCAGTAAATGGATAAACTGTGGTATATCCAGACAATGGAATATTACTCAGCACTATAAGGAACTGAGCTATCAACACATGAGAAGACATAAAGAAACCTTAGATGCATAATATTAAACAAAAGAAGCCAATCTGAAAAGGCTGAATCACTGTATGATTCCAATTATATGGCATTCTTTACTATAGATAGTAAAAAAGATCGGTGGTTGTCAGGGATTGGGGGAAGGGAGAGATGAATAGTGCACAGAAGATTTTTAGGGCGGTGAAACAATTCTGCATCATACTATAATAGTGGATAAGTTTCTCATACATTTGTCAAAACTCAGAGAATGTACACCACCACAAGTGATCCTAATACAAACTACGGACTCCGGGTAGTGATGTGTCAATGTAGGTTCATCAACTGCAACCAATGTGCCATTCTGGTCTGGGAAGCTATATGTCTCCGTGTGGGTGGTGAGGAGCAGTGGGTATATGAGAACTTTCTGCACTTTCTGTTCAATTTTGCTACAAACCTAAAACTGCTCTAAAAACTATTTTTAAAAAAATCAATCAATGCAAAAGAAGGCAAAAGAGGAAAGAAAAAGAAACATAAAATACGAAAGACAAGAATCACAAAATAAGACAGTAACTATGAACCTAAAAATATAAGTAATTACATCAACTGTAAATGGATTAATGGCTCTAGCTAAGAGATTATCAGACTGGATAAAACAGAAAAACCAAAAACAAACAATGACATTTAAAAGAGATATATCTAAATATAAGGATACATAAAAATTCAACCTAAAAAGGAAAAATGATTTACCATGAAAAGACTAACCAAACAATGACTGGTACAGTAACATTAACATTAAGCACACATAAAAAGTAAGACTTTAAGGTAAAAGGCATTACTAGAAATGAAGAGAGTCAATTCATAATACTACAGGTTCAGTTCACCATGAAAAAAAATTTATAATGAGTATGCATCTGATAACACAACTCCAAACTATATAAAACAAAAATAGAATTAAAAGGACAAATAAATCTATTTTCTAACTGAATAAACAGAAAAAAAAACTGGACTACAGAGAACTAAAAAATACCATAAACAAACTTGTCTCAATGGACATACAGAGACCACTATATTCAAAGGCTAAGGAATATACACTCTTTTCAAACTCAATTTGGAATTAAAAAACCACATGGAACAAGTCTTCACAAATATCAAAGGATTTAGATCTTATAGAACACATTCTCTGATTAAGCTAGAAATCAACAACAAAAATGGAACTAAAAGAAATCTCCATGTGTTAGAAATCAAGAAACATACTTTTGTATAACCACGAGTTAAGGATAAAAATCAATAGGAAAAAAGTATTTTGAAATAAACATGGATGACCCTGGAGGACATTATGCTAAGTGAAATAAGCCAGACACAGAAAGACAAGTATTACATGACCTCACTTTTATGTGGAATCTAAAAAAAGTCAAATTCGGAAAGTAGAATGGTAGTTAACAGAGACTGGGAGGTGGGGGGAAAGGAGAGGTGTTATCAAAAGATACAATCTTTGAGTTTAAAATGTTAAGTTCTGGAGACCTAATGTACTGCATGCTGACCATAGTTAATAATAAGGTATTGTATACTTGAAATCTGCTAAAAGAGTAGATCTCAAGTGTCTTCACCCCACACACACAAAACAACAACTATGGAAGGTGATGGACATATCAACTAATTTAATTGTACTAATAATTTCACAATGTACACATATATCAAAACATCATATTGCATATCTTAAATGTATACAAGTTTTGTCAAAAATAAGTTAATAGTAAGCTTTTAAAGGAGCTACAAAGTAAATTCAAAGTAATTAGAAGGATACAGCAAAAATAGCAGAAATTAATAAAATCAGAAACAGAATCAACAAAGTACTTTAATAGAAACTGGAAAAAAATTACTAGATTATCATAAAAGATGTTTTAAAACTATTCCCATAAACAGTTAAGAATTAGAAAGACATAAGGACACTCCCAAATGAATGCTAGTCTACCCAAGATTCTGATTTGTAGTTTCAAATGGTAAGGAAGGAAGATCTGAAATACGGCAGTTAATTAAGTAGGAAAGATGTTCTCTCCCAGTTTTTCCTTTCCTTTCCTGTCTCCCACTGTTCCCCTCCATGCCAGACCTTTCTGCAGTACCCTATGAATATCCTCTAAATCTGTCCTTAACATCCTCAAATGCACTGGCAGGTATGTCTCTCCTCCCCCTACTCTAACTCCTGAAATGAGAACTCCTGAATATAATGTTACTTATCAAGGACCAAAACTGAAGCCCTTATCTTCACCAAGCAAACTTGTCCATCTTTTTTGTGGTTCCAGTTTTAGTGAATGTTCACTGAATTGCTCAAGGAAAAAACTTAGATTGTTCTTTACTCTTTCTCCCTTGCTGTTTACATCCAATCAATATCTACTAAACTCTACTTTATAAATGACTTTCAAATTGATGTGAATCTCTTCTCTAAAATAGCATCATTTATTCTAAGATTTCAAAAACCAAGACCCTAAAATTCATGATTTCTTATAAACAATACAAACTTTCCCTACTTCCATAAGAAAAACTAGGTTAGCTTTCATTTATTTATCCATCCATACTGAACTATGTTTAAATGAAGAGGAGAAATAACAACCCAATATCCCAGATATACAAAGAACTATAAGAGAATATTATGGAAAAATTATTTGCCAACAAATTGGACAACCTAGAAGAAATGGATACACTCCCAGAAACACACAAGCCTCCCAAAACTGCATCAGTGAAGAACAAAATTTGAACAAACCAATTAGTAGCAACAAAACTGAATCAGTGACCAAAAAACTTCCAACAAAGTCCAGGACCAGATGGACTCACACGTGAATTTTACCAAACATTTATAGAAGAGTTAATACCTATTGTTCTCAAACTATTCCAAAAAACAGAAGAGGAAGGAAAGCTTCCAAATTCATTCTATGAGGCCAGCATTACCCTGATACCAAAATCACATAAAGATACTACAAAAAAAGAAAACTACAGGCCAATATCTCTGATTAACATAGATGCAAAAATCCTCAACAAACTATTGGCAAACCGAATCCAATGATACATTAAAAAAATCATTCACCACAATCAAGTGGGGTTTATTCCAGAGATGCAAAGGCAGTTCAATATTCACAAGTCAATCAATGTGATACATCACATTAACAAGAAGAAGGATAAAAACCATATGATCATTTTAACTATGCTTAGTGTCTCCTGTATTTAAAAAAGGAGAACAAAACAAAAACCCCTATACTCCTATTTCCTTCTACTCCTAACTGAATTATTTCAATTAATTCATTCACCCAAGATTCCTTGAACATTTGACATATTCCAGCCACTGTGCTAAGAAATGAAAAAAACAGACTCTCTGTGCTAAACAATTATCCAGATTGCTATACAAGCCCCTTATTTAAAAATATTGTATAGCACAGGAAAAATAAATCCAGTAGATCTCATTCTTCCAAAAAGAGGGCTTTGGGATATCAGATCAAGGGTGTCCTTAATAACTGCAGGTGAAAGCACAACATGTGATCATACAATAAAAATATTCATAGGTAAGAAAAAAGATAGCTAAGTAGAATTCACACTGCCCATGACTTGAACCCTAGCCCTATGGGATGCAGAGGCTTAAACCACAGAACCAAACTTTTCAGGGTAACACAAGAAATCAGATTCCTTGGAGTACCGCCACTGCCAGCCTTATCAGGACTGCCACCTATGAACCCTCAAACCCTAATCTGCCAGACATTTCATATTTTCCATTGAGAGATCTTTAGACTTCAGAAATACCTGGTTCTAAAGGCTATGAGTTCATATTCCAATTGTCTTCCATTTCAGAAGGGCCCCGTTCAAATAAAGACCTAACTACACCTCAGCCAGTCAACCTGAACAATCAAGTGAGATAGATACAGGAATTGGTGGTGCCATACCTAGGGTGCAAAGGAGCAACCATCCGTTCCTCAAAGAGTTCTAATAACTAGGGTGATTTTCAAGTGAGGATGTAGGCAGGGATTCAGATTCACCCAAGGGGCTTTGTCAAACTACACCCTAAAGATTATGATATGAAATATGCTTTGGGATACCTGGGTGATGCAGTTGGTTAAGCATCAGCTCTTGGTTTCGGCTCAGGTCGTGATCTCAGGGTAGTGAGATTGAGCCCCGCATTGGGCTCCACATTCAGCGTGGAGTCAGCTTGAGTTTCTCTCTCCCTCTCCCTCTGCTCCTCCCCCCATGTTCGCTCACTCTCACGCTCTCTCTCAAATCTTTTTTTTTTTAAAGTAAGCATTTACTTTCAAACCCAGCAATCCTTCTAAGAATGTCAAAAATAAAAAATGTCAAAAATACAAAATGCCCAATGCAATTCACTGCAACATCATTTATAATAGCAAAGTAACAGAAGCAACTCAAATATCCATCAAAAGGGAAATGGATGAATAAGCCATGGTATATCCACACAGTGGAGTTCTATTTAGGCAGCTTTAAAAAGGAATACAAGGTATCTCTATATACTCCTACAGTTTGATATCCAGGATATACTGATTAGTGAAAAAAGCACAGAATGTATGGTATCCTGCTTTTTATCTACTAAAGAGATATACAAATGCTTATTTTTTTTAAATGGAAGCATAAACCAAAAAGTAAAAAAAAAAAAAGGTTACCTAGAGAGTAAGAGAGATGCCAAGCTGAAGTAGAAAAGAATGAAGTTAGATTTCTCTACATGTACCTCGTTTTATACATTTGATTTGGGAACCATGTGATGGTTTACAAAACTATAAGATGTAATTAAATAAAAGTGAAGGGGAGGGGCGCCTGGGTGGCTCAGTCGTTGGGCGTCTGCCTTCGGCTCAGGTCATGATCCCAGAGTCCTGGGATCGAGCCCCGCATTGGGCTCCCTGCTCCACGGGAGGCCCCCCTTGTGTTCCTGCTCTCGCTATCTCTCTGTCAAATGAATAAATAAAATCTTAAAAAAAAAAACCTTAAAAAAAAAAGTGAAGGGGAAAAAGCCATTCTCCCAAACCAAAAGCAAAATGAAGTTCAAACAAAGAGGAGCATCTTGGGAAGATGGTGGAGTAGGAAGACCCTAAGCTCACCCCATCTAGATATCACTCGCATCCATGTAAGTAAACCAGAGAGTGAACTGAAGGCTGGCAAAACGAACTCCACAACTAAATGTAGAGAAGAAGCTACAGCTGAGCAGTTAGGAAGAGCAGAAACAGTGGTCAGGAACTGCCCACAGGAGGAGGGAGCTGGGGGAACAAAACAGAAACTAAAAAAAACCAACAGAACAGATCAGTGAAACTAGGATCTGGTTCTTTGAAAAGAGCAACAAAATCTATAAACCTTTAGCCACACTCGCCAAACAAAAAAGAGAGAGAACCCAAATAAATAAAATCAGAAATGAGAGGGGAGAAGTCACAACTGACACCACAGAAATACAAAAGATCATAACAGAATATTATGAAAATTTATAGGCCAACAAATTAGACAATTTAGAAGAAATGGATAAATTCTGAAAAACATATAACTTCCCAAAACTGAATCAGGAAGAAAGAGAAAATTTGAACAGACTGATTACCAGCAATGTAATTGAATCGGTAATCAAGAAAAACTCCCCATAGGGGCGCCTGGGTGGCTCAGTCAGTTAACCGTCATCTGCCTTCGGCTCAGGTCCTGCTCAGCAAGAAGTCTGCTTCTCCCTCTCCCTCTGCCCCCACCCCTGCTTATGCTCTCTCTCTCTCTCTCTCAAATAAATAAATAAAATTAAAACAACAACAACAAAAAACTCCCAGCAAACAAAAAGTCTGGGGCCAGACAGCTTCACAGGTAAATTCTACCAAACATTTAAAGAAGAGTTAACACCTATATTTCTCAGACTATTCCAAAAAACAGAAGAGAAAGGAAAACCTCCTAATTCATTCTATGAAGCCAGTATTACCCTGATACTAAAACCAGATAAAGACACTACAAAAAAAAATTACAGACCAGTATCTCTGATGAACATAGTTGCAAAAATTCTCAACAAAATATCAGTAAAACAAATCCAACAATACATTAAAAAAAATCATTCACCACGATCAAGTGGGATTTATCTCTGGGATGCAAGGGTGTTTCAATATTTGCCAATCAATGTGATATATCACATCAATAAAAAAGGAATGAAAACCATATGATCATTTCATAGATGCAGAAAAAGCATCTGACAAAGTACAACATCCATTCATGATAAAAACTCTCAACAAAGTAGGATTAGAGGGAACACACATCAACGTAATAAAGGCCATAAATGAAAAACCCAAAGAAAACATCACACTCAATGGGGGAAAACAGAGAGTCTCCCCTAAGGTCAGGAACAAGACAGGGATGTCTACCCTTACCACTATCATTTAACATAGTACTAGAAGTCCTAGCCACAGCAATCAGACAAGAGGAAGGAATAAAAGGCATCCAAATTGGTAAGGAAGAAGTAAAATTTTCACTATTTGCAAATGATATGATACTATATATAGAAAACCCTAAACACTCCACCAAAAAACTACTAGAACTAATAAATGAATTCAATAAGGTTGCAGGATACAAAATCAACATACAGAACCTGTGGCATTCTTAGACACTAATAATGAATCAAAAGAAAGAGAAATTAAGAAAGCAATCCCATTTACAATTACACCAAAGATGATAAAATACCTAAGAATAAAGTTAACCAAGGAGGTGAAAGACCTATACTATGAAAACTACAAAACATGGATAAAAGATATTGAAGATGACACAAGTAAGTGGAAAGATATTCCATGCTCATGGACTGGAAGAACACATTAAAATGTCCACACTACCCAAAGCAATCTAGCAATTTAATGAAATCCCTATCAAAATACCAACAACTTTTTTCACAGAACTAGAATGAACAATTCTAGAATTTGTATGGAACCACAGAAGACCGCAAATAGCCAAAGCAACCTTGAAAAAGAAAAACAAAGCTGGAGGTATCACAATCCCAGATTTCAAATTATACTACAAAGTTATAGTAATCAAACTAGTATGGTACTGGCATAAAAACAGGCACATAGGTCAATAAAATCACATAAAGAGCCCAGAAATAAACCCATGTTTATATGCTCAATTAATCTTTGACAAAGAAGGAAAGAATATGCAATGGGTAAAAGACAGTCTCTTCAACAAAGGGTGTTGAGAGAACTGGGCAGCTACCTGGAGAAGAATGAAACCAGATCACTGTCGTACACCATACACAAAAATAAACTCAAAATGGATTAAGGACCTAAATGTGAGACCTGAAACTATAAAAATACTAGAAGAGAGCACAGGAAATAATTTCTCTGACATCAGATGTAGCAAATTTTTTCTAGATATGTCTCCTAAAACAAGGAAAATAAAAGCAAAAATAAACTACTAGGACTACATCAAAATAAAAAGCTTCTGCACAGCAAAGGAAACAACAAAACTAAAAAACAACCTACTGAATGGGAGAAAATATTTGCAAATGACATTTCTGATAAAAGGTTAGTATCCAAAATATATAAAGAACCGATACAACTCAACACCACAAATAATCCAATTAAAAAATGGGCAGAAGACATGAACATACGTTTCTCCAAAGAAAATATACAGATGGCCAACAAACATATGAAAAGATGCTCAACATCACTCATCTTAAGGGAAATGCAAATCAAAACCACTATTAGATATCATCTCACAGCTGTCAGAATGGCTAAAATCAACAACACAAGAAACAAGTGTTGGCGAGGATGTAGAGAAATAGGAACCTATTGGTGGCAGTGCAAACTGGTGCAGCCACTATGGAAAACAGTATGGAAGTTCCTCAAAAAAGTAAAACTGGAACTACCCTGTGATCAGTAACCACATTATGGGTTGGGGTTACCCAAAAAATACAAAAAGCACAAACTCAAAGGGATACATGCACCCTTATGTTTATTGCAGCATTATTTACAATAGTCAAAATATGGAAACAGCCCAAGTGTCCATCAATAGATGAATGAATAAAGAAGATGTGGTGTGTGTGTGTGTGTGTATGTATACACACATATATGTATGCATATGCAATGGAATATTATTCAGCCATAAAAAAGAATGAAATCTTACCATTTGCAATAACATGGATGGAGCTAGAGTATTAATGCTAAGCAAAATAAGCAAGTCAGAGAAAGACAAATACCATAATTTCACTCATATATGAAATTTAAGAAACAAAACAAATGAGCAAAGGGTAAAAAAAGAGACAAACCTAGAAACGGATTTTTAACTATAGAGAACAGATGGTTACCAGGAGATTGGTGGGGAGATGGGTGAAACAGGTGATGGGGATTAAAGAGTACATTTATCATGATAAGCACTGAGTAATGTACAGGATTGTTGAATTACTATATTGTACACCTGAAACTAATATAACACTGTATGTTAACTATACTGGAATTAAAAGAAAAAACTTAATTAAAAAATTTTAAATAAAATAACAGATAAAAAAGAAATGAAGTTCAAACATGCCAAAAATTACTTTAAGTGACTTTAAAACACAGCAATTTGCTATTCATCCCTAATGGAATATCCTAAGGGAGGGAGAAGGGAGAAATTCAAAATTACTGTTTTTGATAGTCATATTGATAGTAATGATAGTGTTATACTAAAATCCTATCTCTTTTAGATTAACTTTAAGTAATTATGTTGATTTTCATTTAGAACCAAAATTTTCAGCATGAGAAAAGACACAATAAATAAAACCAAAGAAGTTAAAAACCCTGTCTTAATTTGAGTCAGAATATCAGTAGGAACACATGATGTATTTCTTCCCCCCAAAAAAATACATATTTCCTAGCTCTATCCATTAAGAAGGCTTGGAAAACAATAACCAATCCAATAATGTGCACTCCTGCCCAAATTGTGGCCTCTACATATATTTCCAAAAGGACCAAGGCTCCCTGGAGAAATGACTAATTCCAAGTCTAGAACAGGAAATCTTCAAGATGGGCCTCAAACATCTTATCATACCTGAATACAAGGAAGCTCTCAAAGACTATGAGGATTGTGTCAAAATGATTCAGAAGCCAACTTGAAGGAATTAACACTTTGGAAAATAGTTGTGTTGGACATTGTCTCCTAAAACTGAACATTCATATAGCATATGGCCTAGCATTTCTTTCTTTTTTTCTAAAAGAAAATTTCTTTCTTTTTTTTTTAAGATTGTATTTGTTTATTTGACAGAGAGAGAGACAGCGAGAGCAGGAACACAAGCAGGGGGAGTGGGAGAGGGAGAAGCAGGCTTCCCGCCGAGCAGGGAGGCCGTTGCGGAGCTTGATCCCAGGACCCTGGGATCATGACCTGAGCCGAAGGCAGCCGCTTAACTACTGAGCCACCCAGGCACCCCTGGCCTAGCATTTCTAACTTATAGGTATGCATTCCCCAAAACATGTACTAGAGATGTATAAGAATGTACTTGTCTTCAGAATACCAAAACCTGGAAACCCAAATGTCTACCACCAAGACAATAAATGAATAAACCATGGAATATTCAAACAGAGTACCATACGGCAGTTAAAACAAATGAACCATAGTGACATGCAACAATATGAATGAACTCAGCAATATAACATTAAGCTTTGGGTTGTTGCCAGAGTCACTGCTTCCCCCCTCCCCCACTGCCCCAATGGTAAGTTTACAGATGCCTATTAATTATTTTGAAAGTAATACTCAAAAGAGGAAAAAAAAGTTTGCCATCCTGAGTTTTGGGTATTTTAAAAATCTGTCTGGTCAAAAATACAACTAATATAATGGCAACAGATGTTGGCCATAGTGATCTTAGATAATAAAACAATTAAGCCCCAAAATATATTAAAAGCAAAATGTTGGCATAATGTTTGGGTTCCTAAAAGCAACTACACACATGTGAATTATCTGCTCAAATCAGATGTACCCAATTGAAAGGATAATGAATATTTTTTTATAATCTAGATTCCTAGTTGCCCTTCTTTAACCTATCCCCAACATATTCTTCCTTTTTTAACTCTTCTTAACCTAGTAAACAACTAAGCATAAGTAACTTTTTACTTTCTTTAAAACAACACATTAGGGGTGCCCGGGTGGCTCAGTTGGTTAAGCATCTGCCTTCAGCTCAGGTCATGATTTCAGGGTCCTGGGATCAAGCCCCCACATCAGGCTCCCTGCTCAGCAGTGAGTCTGCTTCTCCCCCTCCCTTTCCCTCTGCTCCTCCCCACTGTTTGTACTCTCTAATAAATAAATAAAATCTTTAAAAAATTATATTCTATATTCTATTAAAAAGGTAAGTGCTATATTATACTCCCCCAAAGAAAATTGTAAAAATTTATTTCACTGGTATCACATTTAAATAGCAAGAGTTTGGGAATGCTTAAACTGAACAGAATGTTGAGAGATAACATCCTTTATAAAAGATAAATTTTCTCTATTCATTTTCTTTTATGTTGTTTTTCCCAGTTATTCCAAGAGAAAAAAGTATACCTACTCCAATTCATTTTGAAAAATCATTTTAATTTTAAAGATTCCAAAAAGTAATAATGGTATGCCAATTTTAAAGGATTTATATCCATTTTAGGTAATAAGTGCCTAAAGGATAACTGTGTACATTAAAAAGTAATTCAACTAAAAAGACAGCTAGGCACTGTCAGAAAGACTGGGAGGTACAAATACAGTATCTCCTCTTTTGGAGTTTACAAATTAGTTGAGAAGACAAAAGGGTACAGACACAAATAAGAAAACAAAAATGTAGAAGATTTAAGATTAAATGTCAAAGAAAAGGCTTTAACAAACAAGCTGTAAGATGTCTTAATACAGAGAAATCACTGTGGACCAAGAGGACTAGAAACAGCTTCCCAGAAGAAAGATACCCACAATGTATTTTGATAGATGAGCAGCAAACATTCAGAAAAAAAGAGGTGAGAGAATCACATGTAATTAGAAGCAAAAATTTTTTTACAGGGTAAAATAAATACAAATGTGTCAAGATGATTTCTACAGGGTAGTAAAGTTAAGAAAGTAAGAAACATAGGTTACCACTGAACTACAGAAGAACACAAATGCCAACTAAGGTATAAAATGCAATCTGACCTGTGTAGGCCTAATGGCGGTGAAAGGAAAGCATCCAACGCACTTTCACTGATAACTGGGGTAAGCAATGAAATTTTTAAAGCTTTCAGTTTCACTGCACACTACCAGAATGGGGTGGGAAGTGGGGAGGGATATAATGGATATAAAAAATAAGCTTGACTTAACTTTATTAGCTTTTCCCAAGTAACAACAAAATCACAAATGAATAATGTGAAGTATTCAACTGTTAAATTTTATTTATGAAATATGATACAATTTTTTCTTTTGTTCTCTTTAAAGACTAAGCATTTATTTCAAAGTTATGGAAAGTATTTCCCCCATCTTGGTACATGTCCGAGCCAGTTATTTTGTAGCTTTGAAGTTCCTTCAAGGTCTGTCATCTGTTAAGGTCAAGAGATAAATGCCTGAGGTGTTTTGTCCTCTAGGATGCTATTTTTCCTTAATGCATCTCTGTTTAGAAATAATTTATGTACTTTGGACGACAGGGTATTTTTTTAAGATAAAAAAAAATCAAAAGTCCCATGTCAACCTTGTTATATTCAAGGCACAACTGTCCATACATCTATTTTGTATAAATACTCAAACTCACCTTTGCATCAATCCGATCATTTTAAAATTAAAAAAAACAAAAAACAAAAACTTGGGGCACCTGGGTGGCTCAATGGGTTAAGCATCTGCCTTCGGCTCAGGTCATGATTCCAGGATCCTGGAACTGAGCCCCAGGCTGGGCTCCCTGCTCAGCAGGGAGTCTGTTTCTCCCTCTCCCTCTGCCCCCCCCCCCCGCTCATTCATGCGTGTGCGTGCTCGCTCTCTCTCTCTCTCAAATAAATAAATAAAATCTTAAAAAAATTAAATTTAAAAAATGTTTTTCTTGGTAAGTAGAGCATTCAATGTAAATTAGGTCATAGGGATAATCAACTTTTGAAGATAGTATTTCTTTAAAAATGTACTGTGAAATAACTTAAAACAGAAAAGTGGCAATATAGTACAAAGAACTCCTACACACTCTTGACCCAGCTTCCCCAATTGTTAACATCTTACCTCATTAAACTTACATTCACTCATATATACACAAATATTTTTCTGGTCCATTTGAAATTACGTTGCAACATGATGTCCCATTAAGACTACTTTGTATATTCCCTCCAATTAAGGACACTATCCTACATAACCATAATACAATCACCAAAATGAACAAATTAATTTTAACGTGATTTTAGGATTTATTTTTTTTATGCATTACTTCCTGGCTGAAGTCTTTTATTATTTTTTTATTATGTTCAGTTAGCCAACATATAGTACACCATAAGTTTTTGTTGTAGTGATTTTATCATTTAAACCAGAGACCCAATTCAAATTTCACCAGTTGTTCCAATAACATGGAATCCAATAACATGATCCAATTCAGATCATGTTTTGCATTTCATTGTCACGTCTCTGTGGACGACTCCAATTTGGAATGCTCCTTCAGTTTGTCTTTGATAACCTTGACATTTCTGAAACATAAACGCTGCTACTTCATAGAATGTTCCTCATTGGGATTTTTCTAACGCTTCCTTGTCATGAATAGATGCAGCTTACGTATTTTTGGCAAGAATATCATAGAACTGAGGCTATGCTCTTCTAGGTTCATTATCAGGAGGCATACAATGTTGACTTGTCCAATTACTGGGGTTGGTAAATTTTGTCACTTGTTAAGATGATACTTGCCTCAGTAAAGTTAATAAGAACTTTTTTCTTATTTAAAATAAGGGCACCTGGGTGGCTCAGTTTTTAAGCCTCTCCCTTCCGCTCAGGTCATGATCCCAGGGTCCTGGGATCAAGCCCCGCATCGGGCTCCCTGCTCAGCGGGAAGCCTGCTTCTCCTTCTCCCACTCCCCCTGCTTGTGTTCCCTCTCTCGCTGTCTCTCTCTGTGAAATAAATAAATAAATAAATAAATAAATAAATAAATAAATAAATAAATCTTTAAAAATTTAAAAAAATTTAAAAAAATAAAAATAATTACTAAGCATTTTATGGGGAGATATTTTGACTATGCAAATATCCTGCTTTTCATCAAACTTTCACTCACTATAGTATCCACTGATAATTTTGCCTAAACAAATTATTGCTATGAGGGCTGCCAAAGGTGATTTTTTTTTTCTTCCAGAATTTTATTTAAATTCAACTTAGTTAACACATGGTGTGGTACTGGTTTCAGGAGTAGAATTTAGTGATCACTTACATATAACATCCAATGCACATCACAACACATACTCTCCTTAATGCCCATCACCCATTTAGGCTATCCCCCACCCATCTCCCCTCCAGCAGCCCTCAGTTTGTTCTCTATAGTTGAGTTTATTATGGTTTGCCTCCCTCTCTGTTTTTATCTTATTTTATTTTTCTTTCTCTTCCTCTATGCTCATCTGTTTATTTCTTAAATTCCACATATGAGTGAAATCATATGGTATTTGTCTTTCTCTGACTGACTTATTTCACTTAGAATAATACACTCTAGTTCTATCCACATCATTGCAAATGGCAAGATTTCACTCTTTTTGATGGCTAAGTAATATTCCGTTGTAGGTATATGTGAATATATATGTATGTGTGTGTGTGTACATATTCCATTATATGTATGTGCATAAACATATATATATATATATATATATATATACACACCACATCTTCTTTAACATTTGGGGTCTTTCCATATTTTGGCGATTGTGGACATTGCTGCTATAAACATTAGGATGCATGTGCCCCTTTGAATCTATTTTTGTATCCTTTGGGTAAATGCCTACTAGTGCAATTGCTGGGTCATAGGGTAGTTCTATTTTTAATTTTTTGAGGACCCTCCATACTGTTTTCCAGAGTGGCTGCACCAGTTTGCATTCCCACCAACAGTGTAAGAGAGTTCCCCTTTCTTCGCATCCTCGCCAACATCTCATTTCCTGGGTTGTTAATTTTAGCCATTCTGACAGGCCTGAGGTAGTATCTCACTGCGGTTTTGATTTGTATTTCCCTGATGAGGAGTGGTGGTTCTGCATTCTTTCATGTGCCTGTTAACCATTTGCATGTCTTCTTTGGAGAAATGTCTGTTCATGTCTTCTGCCCATTCCTTAACTGGATTATTTATTTTCTCAAGTGTTGAGTTTTGTAAGTTCTTTATAGATTTCTGATACTAGCCCTTTATTTAATATGTCATTTGAAAATACCTTCTCCCATTCTGAAGTTTCTCTTTTAGTTTTGTTGATTGTTTCCTTCACTGTCAGAAGCTTCTTATCTTGATGAAGTCCCAATTGTTCATTTTTGCTTTTGTTTCCCTTACCTCTGGAGACATGTCCAGTAATAAGTTGCTATGGCCAAGGTCAAAGAGGTTGCTGCCTGTGTTCTCTAGGATTTTGATGGTTTCCTGTCTCACATTTAGGTCTTTCATCCATTTTGAATTTATTTTTGTGTATGGTATAAAAAAGTAATTTTTTTTACTTTTGATGAAATTCCAGTTTCATTCTTCTGCATGTCACTGTCTACTTTTCCCAACACTACTTGTTGAAGAGAATCTTTTTTCCATTGGATATTCTTTCCTGCTTTGTCAAAGATTCATTGACCATATAGTTACAGGTCCATTTCTGGATTCTCTATTCTGTTCCATTGATCTATGTGTCTGTTTTTGTGCCAGAACCATACTGCCCTGATAATTACAGCTCTGTAATACAGCTTGTGATGCCTCCAGCTTTGGTTTTCTTTTTTAAAACTACTTTGGCTATTTGGGGTCTTTTCTGGTTCCATACAAATGTTAGAATTGTTTGTTCTAGTTCTGTGAAAAATGTTGGTACTACTTTGATAGGGATTGCATTGAATGTTGACTGCTTTGGGCAGTACAGACATTTGAACAGTATTTGTTCTTCCAATCCATGAGCATGGAGTGTTTTTCCATTTCTTTGTGTCTTTTCAGTTTCTTTCATCAGTGTTTTACAATTTTCAGGGTACAGGTCTTTTACCTCTTTGGTGGGTTTATTCCTCGGTATCTTATCAGTTTTGATGCAATTGTAAATGGGACTGATTCCTTGATTTCTCTTTCTGATCTTTCATTCTGGTGTATAGAAATGAAACAGATTTCTGTATGTTGATTTTATATCCTGTGCCTTTGCTGAATTCATGTATCATTAGCAGCAATTTTTTGGTTGGAGTCTTTCAGGTTTTCTATATACAGTATCATGCCGTCTGCAAAGAGTGAAAGTTTGACTTCTTCCTTGCTGATATGGATGCCTTTTATTTCTTTTCCTTGTCCATTGCTGAGGCTAGGACTTCTAGTACTATGTTGAATAACAGTGGTGAGAGTGGGCATCCCTGCCATGTTCCTGACCTTAGGAGAAAGGCTTTCACTTTTTTGCCACTGAAGATATTACCTGTGGGTCTTTCATATGTGGCCTTTATGATGTTGAGGTTGTTTCCTCTATCCCTACTTTCATGAGGGTTTTTATCAAGAAAGGATGCTCTGTTTTGTCAAATGCTTTTTCTGCATCTATTGAGAGGATCATATGGTTCTTATCCTTTCTTTTATTAATGTGATATATCATGCTGATTGATTTGTGGATATTGACCCACTCCTGCAGGCCAGGAATAAATCACACTTGATTGTGGTGAATAGTACTTGTAAATATACTGTAGGGTTCAATTAGGTAGTACCTTTCTGAGAATTTTTGCATTCATGTTTATCAGGGATACTGATCTTTTGTAATTCTCCTTTTTAGTGGATCTTTGCCTGGTTTTAGAATCAAGGTAATGCTGGCCTCATAGGATGAGTTTCAAAGTTTTCTTTCCATTTCTATTTTTTGGAATAGTTTCAGAAGAATACATATTAATTCTTCTTTAAATTTTTGGTAGAATTCACCTGGGAAGCCATCCATCCTGGACCCTTGTTTGTCAGGGAGATTTTTGATTACTGATTCAATTTCTTTGCTGGTTATGGGTCTGTTCAAATTTTCTATTTCTTCCTGCTTCAGTTTTGGTAGTGTATGTTTCTAGGTATTTATCCATTTCTTCCAGATTGCCCAATTTATTGGCATATGATTGCTCATAATCTTCATTATAATTGTTTCTGTTTCTGCAGTGTTGGTTGTGATCTCTCTTCTTTCCTCTGTGATTTTATTTATTTGGGTCCTCACTATTTTCTTTTTGATAAGTCTGGCTAGGGGGTTATCAATTTTGTTAATTCTTTCAAAGAACCAGCTCCTAGCTTTGTTGATTTGTTCTGTTTTTTTTTTTTTTTTTATTTCTATTCAGTGATTTCTGCTCTAATCTTATTTCCCTTCTTCTGCTGGTTTTAGGCTTTATTTACTGAGAACTTCCCTAATCTGTGGGAGGAAACAAGCATTCATGTCCAAGAGGCAGAAAGGACCCCCCCCCGACCAAGAACTGTGAACAGATCAATGTCCCAACATATAATACTACAACTCGCAAATCTTAGATCCAAGGAAACAATCCTGAAAGCAGCTAGGGGGAAGAAATTTCTTACATACAGAGGGAAGAACATCAGAATAATGTCAGACCTGTCCACAGAGACCTGGCAAGCCAGTAAGGCCTAGCGAGACATATTCAGGGTACTAAATGAGAAGAACATGCAGCCAAGGATACCTTATCCAGCAAGGCTGTCATTCAGAATGGATGGAGAGACAAGGAGCTTCCAAGACCAGCAGAAACTGAAAGAATACGTGACTACCAAGCTGGCCCTGCAAGAAATATTAAGGGGGGTTCTATAAAAGAAAAAAGACCCCAAGAGTAATATAGAAAAGAATTTACAGAGACAATCTATAGAAACAAGGACTTCACAGGCAACATGATGACAATAAATTCATATCTTTCAATAATCACTCTCAACGTGAACGGCCTAAATGATTCCATGAAATGGCACAGGGTTGCAGATTGGATAAAAAGACAAGACCCATCCATATGCTGTCCACAGGAGACTCATTTTGAACCTAAAGATACATCCAGACTGAAAGTGAAGGGATGGAGATCCATCTTCCATGCTAACAGATCTCAAAAGAAAGCTGGGGTAGCAATTCTCATAGCAGACAAATTAGATTTTAAGCTAAAGACTGTTGTTAGAGATACAGAGGGACACTATATCATTCTTAAAGGGTCTATCCAACAAGATCTAACAACTGTAAATATCTACACCCCCAACATGGAAGCAGCCAACTACATAAGCTAACTGTGAACCAAAATAAAGAATCATACTGATAATAATACTTTAATAGTAGGAGACCTCAACACTCCACTCTCAAAAATAGACAGATCATCTAAGCAGAAGATCAACAAAGAAACAAGAGGTTTGAATGATACACTGGACCAGATGCACTTCATAGATATATACAGAACATTCCACCCTAAAACAACAGAATACTCATTTTTCTCCAATGCACATGGAACTTTCTCCAGAATAGACCACATACTGGGTCACAAATCAGGTCTCAACTGATACCAAAAGACTGAGATTATTCCCTGCATACTGTCAGACCACAATGCTTTGAAACTGGAACTCAATCACAAGAAAAAATTTGGAAGGAATTCAAACACTTGGAAGCTAAAGACCATCCTGCTAAAGAATGTTTGGGTCAACCAGGAAATTAAAGAAGAACTTAAACAATTCATGGAAACCAATGAAAATGAAAACACATTGGTCTAAAACCTATGGGATACTGCAAAGGTGGTCCTAAGGGGGAAATACACAGCCATCCAAGCCTCACTCAAAAAAGAAGAAAAATCCTGAATACACAAGCTAACCTTACACCTAAAGGAACTGGAGAAAGAACAGCAAATAAAACCTAAACCAAGCAGGAGAAGAGAAATAATACAGATTAGAGCAGAGATAAATGAAGTAGAAAACAGAAAAACAATAGATCAGATCAACGAAACTATAAGCTTGTTTTTTGAAACAATTAATAAGATCAATAAACCTCTGGCCAGACTTATCCAAAAGAAAAGAGAAAGGACCCAAATTAATAAAATTATGAATGAAAGGGGAGACATCACGGCTAACACCAAGGAAATAGAAACAATTATTAGAAATTATTATCAGCAACTATATGCCAATATAAGCAATCTGGAAGAAATAGATGCCTTCCTGGAAACCTATAAACTACCAAAACTGAAACAGGAAGAAACTGACAATCTCAATAGGCCAATAACCAGTAACGAAATTGAAGCAGTGATCAAAAACCTCCCAAAAAACAGAGTCCAGGGCCAGATGGTCTCCCACGGGAATTCTACCAGACATTTAAAGAAGAAATAATACCTATTCTCCTGAAGCTGTTTCAAAAAATAGAAACAGAAGGAAAACTTCCAAACTCATTCTATGAGGCCAGCATTACCTTGATCCCAAAACCAGGCAAAGACCCCATCAAAAAGGAGAATTACAGACTAATATCCCTGATGAATATAGATGCCAAAATTCTCAACAAGATCCTAGCTAATAGGATCCAAGAGTACATTAAAAGGATTATCCATCAAAACCAGGTGGGATTTAACCCTGGGATGCAAGGGTGGTTCAACATTCACAAATCAATCAACGTGATATAACACATAAACAAGAGAAGAGACAAGAACCACATGGTTCTTTCAATTGATGCAGAAAAAGCATTTGACAAAATACAGCATCCTTTCCTGATTAAAACTCTTCAGAGTGTAGGGATAGAGGGAACATTCCTTAATTTCATAAAAACCATCTATGTAAAGCCCACAGCAAATATTCTAATGGAGAAAAATTAAGAGCCTTTCCCTTAAGATCAGGAACATGACAAGGATGCCCACTCTCGCCACTATTGTTCAACATCGTACTGGAAGTCCTAGCAACAGCAATCAGACAACAAAAAGAAATAAAAGGTATTCCAATTGGCAAAGGATACCATGTGGCAGGATACAAAATCAATGCACAGAAATCAGCTGCTTTCCTATACACTAACAATGTAACTGTAGAAAGAGAAATTATGGAATCGATTCCATTTATAATAGCACCAAAAACCTTAAGATACCTTGGAATAAACCTAACCAAAGAGGTAAAGGCTCTATACTTTAGGAACTACAGAACACTCATGAAAGAAATTGAAGAAGACACAAAAAGATGGAAAAACATTCCATGCTCATGGATCAAAAGAATAAACATTGTTAAAATGTCTATGCTACCCAGAGCAACCTATACTTTCAACACCATCCTGATCAAAATACCAATGGCATTTTTCAAAGTGCTGGAACAAACAATCCTAAAATTTGTATGGGACCAGAGAAGACTCTGAATCGCCAAGGAAATGTTGCAAAAGAAAAACAAAGCTGGGGGCATCACACTGCCTGATTTCAAGCTATATTACAAAGCTGTGATCACCAAGACAGAATGGTACTGGCATAAACACAGACACAGAGCAATGGAACAGAATAGAGCCCAGATATGGACCCTCAACTCTATGGTCAACTAATCTTTGACAAAGCAGGAAAAAATATGCAATGGAAAAAAAGACAGTCTCTTCAATAAATGGTGCTGGGAAAATTGGACAGCTATATACATAGAAGAATGAAACTCGACCATTCTCTTACACCATACACAAAGATAAACTCAAAATGGATGAAAGACCTCAATGTGAGACAGGAATCCATCAAAATCCTAGAGGAGAACATAGGTAGTAACCTTTTCGACATCAAACACAGCAACTTCTTTCAAAACCGTCTCCAAAGGCAAGGGAAACAAAAGCGAAAATGAACTTTTAGGACTTCATGAAGATAAAAAGCTTCTGCACAGCAAAGGAAACAGTCAACAAAACAAAGAGGCAACCCACGGAATGGGAGAAAATATTTGCAAATGACACTACAGATAAAGGGCTGGTATCCAAGATCTATAAAGAACTTTTCAAACTCAACACCCAAAAAACAAATAAGTCAAAAAGTGGTCAGAAGACATGAACAGACATTTCTCCAAAAAAGACATACAAATGGCTAACAGACACATGAAAAAATGTTCAACATCATTAGCCATCAGGGAAATTCAAATCAAAACTACATTGAGATACCACCTTATATGAGTTAGAATGGCAAAAATTGACAAGGCAAGAAACAACAAATGTTGGAGAGGTTGTGGAGAAAGGGGAACCCTCTTACACTGTTGGTGGGAATGCAAGTTGGTAAACCTCTTTGGAAAACAGTGTGGAGGTTCCTCAAAAAGTTAAAAATAGAGCTACCCTATGACCCAGCAATTGCACTACTGGGTATTTACCACAAAATTACAGATGTAGGGAAGAGAAGGGCCCTGTGTACCCCAATGTTCATAGCAGCAATGTCCACAATAGCCAAACTGTGGAAAGAGCTGAGATGCCTTCAACAGATGAATGGATAAAGAAGAGGCGGTACATATATACAATGGAATATTACTCAGCCATCAGAAAGGATGAATACCCAACTTTTGCATCAACATGCATGGAATTGGAGGGTATTAGGCTAGTGAAATAAGTCAAACAGAGAAAGACAATTATCATATGGTTTCACTTATTTGTGGAACATAAGGAATAGCATGGAGGACATTAGAAGAAGGAAGGGAAAAATGAAGGGGGGGGAAATCGGAGGGGGAGACGAACCATGAGAGACTATGGACTCTGGGAATCAAACTGAGGGTTTTAAGGAGGGGGGGGATGGGTGAGACCGGTGATGGGTATTAAGGAGGGCATGTATTGCATGGAGCACTGGGTGTTATACACAAACAATGAATCATGGAACACTACATCAAAAACTAATGATGTAATGTATGGTGACTAACATAACATAAAAAAAAGAAAAAGAAACCAAAAATCTGAGGGTTTCAGAGGGGAGGGGGGGTGGGGGATGGGTTAGCCCAGTGATGGACATTAAGGAGGGCCCATGTTGTAATGAGCACTGGGTGTTATATGCAAATAATGAATCATGGCACACTACATCAAAAACTAATGATGACTAACATAACATAATTTAAAAAAAAATTAAAAATTAAAAAAATATTCAAAAAATTCAAGAAGAATTCAAACCTTGTAAGATGAACTATATATACTTAAGACATCTAGGAGCCACTGAAGTAAATAGGGTGTCAGTGGTTTAGTACTGTGCTTACATTCAATTTACTTCTGAATCTCTCACTTTGTCTAACCAGTGCCTTGCTTATTGTAAAGTCTCAAAAAATTTTAAAAATTATTGTATTGCAAGGTAATCTAAAAAGCAAGCAGGAAATCAGGATATAAAACCAAGAATCCCACATTAGTTAAGCATCTATTTTCTTAAGATTTTAGTTCTTTTTTAAGTTTTTATTTATTCATTTAAGTAATCTACACCAAACATGGGGTTCAAACTCACAACCCTGAGATCAAGAGTGCACCGCATGCTCCTCTGACTGAGTCAGTCAGATACCCCAAGTATCTATTTTTAAAAAGCACTAAATTCTATTACAGTTTATACAATTGAAGAGAAAAGTTGTAAGTCTGGGCATATTGAATAAAAAATGAAAATACAATTCAAAAGTTAGCATAGAAGGTTGATAAATCAAAAACCAGAACTATCTTTGACACCTCCCTCTCTCTCACCACCCATGGTTACAAAAACAACCATTACCCAGTCTTGTCTATTCTATATCTTAAATATTTCTGAAAGTCCAGTTCTCTCCATCTCCACTGCCATCATCATCTGCCACCTCTAAAACTGATTATAGCCTCCCCAACTAATCTATATTTAATACCTTCTCTATGCTGCAGGCAGCTCCTTTATGATGTAAATGGATCCTGCCCCTCTCCATCTTCAAATCCATTCCAATTCCCCTTTGTTGTTCTTTACTTGGCCTGCAAGTCCTTGAGTGTATTTCTTCCAATTTCTCCATTTTCACTGCTCCCACCTTGCTAAGCTTTAGCTTCTCTGGCTTCCCTTAGGCCCCCAACATACCAGCTCTTCTCCACCTGAAAGTCCTGGCACATGATAACCCCCTTTAGGGAACACTCCTCTCCCTACTTTGCTTTTATTGCAGCTTAAATATCAGTTGCTAAAAGGGGCTTTCTCTAGTTCCTCCATCTCAAGGAGATATTTCCTTGCTTTTATCCCCCTCATAGTCCATATTCTTTCCTTTCATAGCACTGATAACAGTCTGAAATTCAATACTTGTGTATTTATTTTATGTCTCTGAACTCTACTAAACTAAAGTTTCTTAAAGGCAGAGACACCCATTTTAGTTGCTGATTGTATGCCCCATGACTTATACAATGCAGGCATCTAATAAATGCTTAAGTTTTTGGAAAAAATAAGTAAATTTTTACTGATAAGTAAGCTTTCAAAAGGACAGGACTGGGAAGTAATAAATT
The DNA here is from genome assembly GCF_009762305.2 of Zalophus californianus. NCBI lineage: Eukaryota > Metazoa > Chordata > Mammalia > Carnivora > Otariidae > Zalophus > Zalophus californianus. Next base: position 58,637,906 of record NC_045602.1, on the reverse strand, counting down.
TAAGTGTATAAATGGGTCTCTCATAAAAGATAATGACAAGCTTTTTCCATTTCCATTATGGGTAGAATAGAATAATAATAGCTAAAATTTTTAAATGTTTACCATGTTTCAGGCACTTTATATAGATTAATTCATTGATCCTTAAAACAACCATACAAGGTAGTTTGCAGGTGAGGACCTATGGCCAGAGAGGTTAAATAACTCCCAAAATCACAGAGACACGAGAAAGTTGGGAGTTTTGAAGCTGGTTCAACCACTATGCTTTTTAGAATATAAGGAAACAAGTTAAACTATAATATAATTAGTTTACATAAGAAAACAGGAAGAAGTCTCTGACTGTGGAAACTACTAAGGAGATTCCCGAAGTCAGTCCTCTGAAGAGCTTAAAAAATTCCATGAGAGCTTCTCATGTGTACTGGGAGACAAGTACAAAAATGTATATGGTGGCAATGTTTGAAATAGTTAAAAATCAGAAACAACCCAAAGGTCTCAGTATACAGCAGATAACAACATGATTGACTCTCAACTATACTGAGCAAAGGAGCAAGCTGAAGAAAAATACCTATGATTTCATTTATATAAAATTTTAAAATGATCAAAACTAAACACATGACTTAAGATATAAATGAGAAATTTATGAAGAAAAGCCAGAGAATAACTCAAAACTCAGGATGGTTATCTCTGAGAGGGAAGGAAGGGAATGAAATTGTGATGGGACCTACAGGTGCTTTAGAAGCACTGGTAATGTTCTATTTCTTAAACTGGAGGGGGATAGGGGTACACTTATATTTTTTTTTTCCTTTATGCCTCATATATGTTATGAATTATTTCACATATATCTAGATAGAGGTACACTATGTCATCTATGCAAAGATCCAACTGGATAGAGAGAAGCCCAAGGAAGCAATGTCAAAAAACAGATGGGAGAGCCCAAGGATTTTAAGTGTTATTCTACCTGAAAATGAACACCACCTGGCTTTCTTCCTTCTTTATCTTTGGTGCTGGGGCCTATACCCAATTTCCTGATTGCAAACATTTGCTAAGTCACAAGGACAAGGCATAAGTGCATCGGAGCTATCATTGACATACAAAAGCAAAAAGGCAGTTTTAAAAGACTAATAGTATATGTGATGACTAAAAACCCCCAAATTCTCCACCTCCACGGTATTTGCTGTATCCTGGTTGATGTGGCTAGCAAGCATGTTTTCAGTTTAGTCAGTGGTCCCTCAGAGTAGGCTACCTGACTTCAACACAGGAAGGACCCCTAATGAGCAGTTCAAAAGACCCTTCAGATTTTTTTACATGCCTTAAAACTCAAGTGTCTACACATAGTTATAATCACTCAAGATAACCCAAGAAAAGGGGTGGGGTTGTGATACATGACTCCCTGCCCCTCTGTTAGTAAGGCCATTTTTCACCACTTATCTCAACATTCAGCAACCAAAACCACAGAAATAGCTGGGTGCTGAGACTAAGATCATAATTATCTACAGTTCTCATTTTCAAATTCTGCTTTTAGCAAAACGTGATTAATCTCACTGACCTGATGCAAACATTACAAATACGAACTTACTAAAACATCTGTGTAAATAAAATACCACTTTTGTTTTATGCATTGCAATAAAATGAGATTTTTAACTTGGAAAAAAGATTCTTTGCTATTTAACAAAAAAAGTTTGAAAACACAGCTATACCATGTATTGTTAAAAAGAAATGGCAGAAGACAGAATGCAGAACATTTTTATGAACCTGATACACGGGCATTCAACATAACTCTATGTCCTTCCCCACCAAACAGTAGCCTGATTTTTCTCTTCTTCGTGGTCTATGAATCACACACTTTCCCTCATTTTTCCTACTCCAGGCTATAAGAAGCTCTTGTTTTCCAGTCAGATATATTGAAAGAGGGGGCCACCAAAGTAAAGAAAGCACTAAGGGACAAAATAAAGCCAAAGAGTGGAGAATTTGGGATAGGAATTACCCACCCCAGGGATTAACCACGGAGATACACTAGCTAGATGATCATTATCAAGTTTATATCGGAGAAACTGAAATGTATATATTACACATGAGGAAAAGAGAATGCTAAAAATATTAGAAATAGGAATTGACATTTCCTCATATTTCATATTTTAACACATGCTTCACCTTTAATTTAGTTTTATTCATATACTGTACTTTATTTGCAATATATTGGTCATGAGGCTTAATTCAGGTTTCATTTTCTGAGGAAATATAATATAGTAGTTAGGAGCACAAACTCTAAAATCAGGTATTCTGGGTTCAAATTTTGCCTCTGCTACTTACTAGCTATGATACCTTGGATAAATTATTTAAAACCATATTATTTAATACCTCACTCTGTAAAACGGAATAATAGTAACTACCCCATTAAGGATGTTGTAATGAATAAATGTGATAATATATGTAAAGAGCTTAACACAATGCTGATACATAGCATTCAATAAATTTTAACGATAATTATTATTTACCAGAGAGTTTCTGCATTATTTCAGTACTTTTACATGCTGCTAGTATTTTCCACTCTACCATTTAAAAATTATCTTATGTTTGAAATCTTATAATTTATATACATTTGTCATTCTTTTTTGAAATATGGATTCAGCTGCATGCAAGCATACTGAAAACTGCTAACTTCTTATTTTAGCAATCCCTCTTTGCATTATTTTTTAGTGGTTGCTCTAAAGATAACAACATACATCCTTAACTTTTCACAGTCTACTGAGAGTTAATATTGTCCCACTTCATAAAAATGCAGGAACCTTGCAATTTCCCTTCCTCAACATTATGCTATAATCATTGTAGGTATTACATCTACATATGCCATATTGAAACCTCACAATACAATATTACAATTTTTCCTTAAACACTCTGATGTGTTTTAAAGGAATTGGGGAATAATAAATACATTTACCCACATACTTCCCATTTCTGGTGCTCTTTATTCCTATGAAAAATCCAAGTTTCCATCTGGTATCATTTCCCTTCAGCCTGAAGAACTCCCTTCCAGCATGTCTTGTAATGCAAGTCTGCTGGCAATAAAATCTCATTTTTGTTTATGCAGTGTTATTCTCTCCAAGTGTTGACTCCCCTTCCATTTCTGCCTGCTTATGGTCACTCTCCAGTGCCTTCAGAGTTGTGGGGTTTTTGTATTTTGTCCAGAATTTATAATGGCTTTCTGCAGGAGGATTAGTTCAATACGAGCTACTCCACTATTACTAGAAGCAGCTAAAATTTTAAGATGCCAGAGAAGTTTTAAATATTCAAAGGATATTCTTGGGCATGTGACTCTAAGGTAAAAGATGGACTACAATACTTCAAAATGATATATTCACAGGTATACTATTATTCCATACATTGATTCATGTGGTCTGTTACGTTACAATTCAGCAACCGAATTATTTCAGCATTGTTTCTATTTTCCCCACATACAATAATATATACTTCACTTTGTCCTATGTAAATTTGATAATGACCACATACCTAGAAATATAATCATGTACTTGATTGTTTCTTCTATTAGAGTTTTGTTTCAGTTTTTGTTTGCTTAATAAACAACAGAGACGAAGTCCAGTTAACTTTAGCAGAAAAGAAACTGCAAAAAAATCAGGTAGATCACAGAATCAGTAGAAGCCCAGAGAAATCAGACTCCCAAGGAAATCAAAGGAGGCAAGGTATGATGAAAATCCTAAGCCATAAACTCAGGCCCCATAGCCCTGAGAACCCACTGAATACTCATCCCCACTCTCCACACCCATACCGCTGAAACTACTCCACAGCTGCATCATCTGATCTAACTAATTTAACATCCATCACTCCCTTAAGAGTCAATGTCCTGGGTGTGCCTGGGTGGCTAAGTTGGTTAAACGTCTGCCTTCGGCTCAGGTCATGATCCCAGGGTCCTGGGACAGAGTCCCGCATCAGGTTCCCTGCTCAGCCAGGAGTCCGCTTCTCCCTCTGCCTCTCTGCCCTACTTGTGCGCTCGTGCTTTCTCTCTCCTCTTTCTCTCTTTCAGTCTCTCAAAAAAAAAAAAAAAAAAGTCAATGTCCTGAGCAAGACTATCTCTGACTCACAGTCCAGCTGCCAGGGGTATAGGTACAGTTTACCTCACCATACTTGGTATTCCTCAAAATGAGAGAGGAGTATGTAACTCTAAGTTAGTTCTAAGATATTATTATTAGTTATAAAATACAATGATTGGCAAGAGAGCAAACATTGGAGCAAAATCATACAATATGAGGATTTCATAAATATAACATGCCATACTTGCTTCACTCATGGTTCAGCGCTTCTAATTATTTTGGAGTTAAAGTTATACCCAACTTAAAATGTGATATACATAGCTCTCATTTATAAAATAAAAAGGCAAGGAGGAATTAATTCTATCCGAAGAGAATTCTTGCTTTTCGGAAGTATTCATTGCTGGATGCCTTCATATAACTGACTCCTCCATTATAATTAAAATAATATTAGGTTTATAAAAACCCTATTTTCTTCTACTTTTTGAAGCAGGACATAGGTTTTAACCATTCAACTTTTGTATTTACACCAGAACATCATTTTATTGATTTATAGATTCATGCATTTTTGAGTACCTGCCCTCACAGAATTTACATGACTAAACTGAAATCAGTAGATGGACATGAAACAATGTTTCTCATGCAACTACTCAAATCAAGTTAATATAAAATACCATAAATGAAAACAGTATTGGACAGTAAGGAAAAACTGTGAAAGACTGAAATTAAATGGGAATCTTGACTAGTTCAGACATTTGTCATTGACTAGACTTTTTTATAACTGTAGAAAGAGAAGTTAACTTGTGGAAATGGATAATACAAACATGTCCTAGAAATGCAAATTGGTCCTGATTATTATCCAGTGGATATTGATCAGTTTTATCTGCTCTGCATTCATTTGTACATTCATTTCCGCATGCCTTAGACCATAAACGTGGTACTTTGAACTGGCAACAGTATCATAATACAATTAATTAATGAGTTAAATATAATCTTCAGTATATATTCATTTTATATTTGTATGAAAGTCATGATCACATTCTCTTTTAAAATGTATCCTTTAAAAGGGTGCCTGGGTAGCTCAGTCAGTAGAACATGTGACTCTTACTCCCAGCATCCTGAGTTCAAGCCTCATGTTGGGCATGGCTGGCTGGCTCAGTGAGTGGAGCCTGCAATTGTTATTCTCAGCGTCCTGAGTTCAAGCCCCACATTGGGTGTGGAGCCTACTTAAAAAAAAAAAAAAAAAAGTCTTTTGACAATAGTCTGCTTAGTAGAGGGCTAAAACGAAAAGATAAATGTACACACTGCCACCAGTAATTCTATATAGCACAACCTTAAAATATATGGCAAAGGAAGTCCTGCTTAGAAGATAATTGCTGTAACTGAAGACTTAGGATTACTGATATAATTATTTCTCCATATGACATAATAGAAATAGCCTAGAAATGCACTGTTCTCTACTATAGACGGTGTATCTGTCAGCCTCTGTTTCTATCTCTCTCTCTCTCTCTATATATATATATATATATACACACAGTACATAAATATACATACACTATACATATATACACATACTTTGTACAATATAGGGTATATATACTGTATATTATAAGAATATCTTACACAGTATAGAGTATATATATAAACTCACACTACTATACATAGATAGTGTACAGCAGTCTGTATATATGTGTATATGTATATATAAATCCTATAGACAATATAAAAAATTAGAATTTTCCTAATATTAAATGATCATTTCCACCACTTAGAATAAGAATTCAGAAAATAACTATGAATCCTAGACACCTGTATTTTAACTTTTCACCCAGTTGTTCATTACAATGAGAAGAGAGTTTATTTTCTTTTTATAGGCACACAGTTAAGTAATTTTATCTTTTCAGTCAGACATATAGGTTAAATAAATAGCTTTCTCATAATAAACTTATAATAAAAATCACATTTTCACAGCCAGGAAAGACCATGTTGTTTTAAAGCCTTCATTATAAAGTAGTTCCACAATTCAGTTTCAAATATTCTTAAAGAATTTAAAATAACAGTAACCAAAATGTTTTTAAAAATCCCTTGGCAATGAGTTCCATTCAGTATGGTACCTTCATTAATTTTAGATACATATTTTAAATTTTTATTTAATCCTACCTAGAGAGTAATTTCAAAGTGTTATTTCCTGAAGCCAAAACCCAGACTTCATGTCTCTAGAATAATCTTGCCTTGTGGTAGTTTTCACTTCAGTAAGTCTATATGCCCACCCCAAGTAGTTCTGGCTGGCCTGGGCTTGTTGTAAATAGTTGGTTCCATCAGGCAGCTTTTTAAAATGTCAACACATTTAACAATTCATACAATGTACAAGGGAAGTATTGTACTTTAAAATAAAGGTTTGTTTCCTCTTGTGAAATAAAGTTAATCATTTGGGAGAGTCTGCTTAAAAGAAATGAGACAGTTTTATGGGCTCTAGAAAAGAACTGAAAGGGTATCTCATCTCACTGTTCCTACCCTTTATTCCATTTTGAGCAAGACCTAGAGATCAAATGTTTTATGTATGACAAAATAAAAAAAGACACTTATCATTAAAGGATGCAAATCTGCAAAATCTAATAGTCATATAAGCCTGTGAGATTCCCAAAAACTGTTCTATATTTTTAATATCTGAAAATAATCAAATAATTTTATGTTAAATACAAATTTTCCAAGCTCCCTAGTATATCCTCTCTAAAATTTTAAACAAATATACTTGATATGAGAAATAGCATTTTATCCAAATATCAAATATTATACTGAGTATTGGAATAGCAAACACAAACAGTCCTAATCCCAATCACAGACTATGTTGTAAAATGTTAATGTATTTAAATTTTTTAATTATACATGGAATTAACTGAAATGCTCCACTTTAAACAATTAGTTATTAATATTTCAGTCATATTAAATAACAAGAACACATGAACAAGTGAAATTTAATGCAGGAAATTTTCAGAAGCAAATTATACAATGTGGGAAGTCTATTTTGGGCTTCCAGAAAATGTTAAGGGAAAACAGTCTCATCTACACAGATTTACATAGAAAGTGCTAAATAGCTTTTAAGGAAAATACTAAATGATGATGCCACAGTAACACAAAAGTAAAGGAAATATACAGTTATATTTATACCTCTCAATCAGGTTAAATTAATGAGGCACACTTAATTACAAGTCATGCTTTCATAATACTTTTAGTGAATCATACCAGGTATTAGATTATTGAAAATCCTTGTCTAAGTTTTATACCAATTTTCAGCATTATCATTACTGAAAATAAATTAAAATAAATATCATATATTAATATTATGAAAATAACTCAGAAGGTCAGTCACTTAGCTTATGTTGCCTACAGACAGAGTAAGGCTCTGTTCTGAAAGGATGAAGAAACAGGATGCAGATACATATTGCAAACTATATCCGTAATAGCCACTTATGGAAAATGCCCTCTCCAACAACCCTACTACAAGGGTATTCCATGAAAAGGAATGTGTTCTGAAAATCACGACTCCATACATATATCTGAGTGGGCTGGGAATGGGCACCTGCCGTAGTCTGAAGACTGGTAAGCAAAATATGAGGGTTCTGGTAGGGGAAGCTCCGGCCAAGCAACAATGGTGAGAACCTCCCACGCCTCTCTCCCTCTCTCTTTTTCTCAGCACTTATGGATATACCAGACAGTTAAGAGTAGGAAGAAAAGCAGAAAGACTTTTAAAAAAGTCAGGTTATTGGTGAATCTGTGAATTCCTAAAGCTAGATGGACAAGATAACCAAAAATACATAACCTTCTGAGATTCTAGAATAGCCTATCAGTTCTGTTCTCCATGAGGCTCACATAATTGTCCTATTTGTTCCTGTTCAGGGAAAGGGAGAGTGGGACTAAAATCTGTTTGACTTTCCCTCGGTTCTGAGAGTTCTTGCCAAGTTGCTGAAATTTGTCCTTTTCTTCTTACTACATGTATCCTCACAGTATAGCTTCAAAATTACAAAGCATCTGAGGTAATCTCTGTTCCTAAAAAACCAAGAATGCTAAATAAAAGACCTCTGGTTTTGATATTAGCTCATTTCCTCTTACTAGGTCATGCCAAATTAGAAAAAGTCATTATCATTTACTTAAAGAAAAATAAACCCTTTGGGCGCCTTGGTGGCTCAGTCAGTTAAGCATCTGCCTTCAGCTCAGGTCATGATCTCGGGGTCCAGGGTTTGAGCCCCAAGCCAGACTCCCTGCTCAGCAGGAAGCCTGCTTCTCCCTCTCCCCGACCCCTTCCTGACCCTGGCCCTGGCTCATGTGTGCTCTCCCTCTCAAATAAATAAATAAAATTTAAAAAAAAGAAGAAAAAAAGAAAAAAGAACCCCTTAAGATACTAATGTAATTCACTAAATAAAAATCCACAAGCCTATACTAACTAGATAGACAGAGTGATTCTGTGATATAATAAACGTTTGGTCTTCATCCCTGGTTCCCTAGCAAAAGAGCTTCTAAAACCCTTGGAGTTTCCTGAGTGATAAGAGTGCCTTTGGTAATACTAATGAGAAGATTCTTGGCCGAGGTGCTCCTAGATAGCTTCAGGATGGGTGCCAGAAAGACCAAGGCATGATTAAAGGTTGGGAACTTTCAGCCCCGTCTCAGGATCTCCAAGGAGATGAGAGAGGCTAGAGAATGAGTTAATCAATAATGGCCAGTGATTTTTCTCAATGTCTAATTATGAAACCTCCATAATAACTACAGGGTTCAGAGAACTTCCAGGTTTTTTAACACATCAAGGTGCTGGGAGAGTGACATGCTCAGAGAAGACATGAAAGTTCCATACCTCTTCCCCTACACCTTGTCCTATACATTTCTTTCATTTGGCTGTTCCTGAGTTGTACCCTTTATAATGAATTAGTAATAGCAAACAATCTTCCTAAGTTCTATGAGCATTCTAGCAAATTACTGAACCCAAGGAGTGGTCCTGGAAACCTGTGATTTATAGCCAGTTGGTCAGAATTATGGGAGGTCTGGACTTGTGATGGCTCTGAAGTGGGGAGCAGTCTCATGTGATCGAGCCCTTAACCTGTAGGGTCTTGCTAACTCCAGGTAGTGTCAGAATTGAACCGAATTGTAGGACACCCAGTTGGTATCCACAGAGAAGTGGATAATTGTTCAGTGTAGAAAACACACACATTTGGTGTCAGAAGTGTTGGTAGTAAGAATAGATGATATATTGATAAATAATAAGGGAAAACAAGCTTACAGAATGACATCTGTGTTGAAAAATGACAGACTTTGAAGAGCATTTTACCATCATACTAATAGCTGATTTGAGAAAAAATTATCAGTGAGAGCTAAAACTATTCGTTAAATTTTGATGAGAAATAGGATTTTAACAAAGTATGTCACCACTGATTATTAATTACAAAGGGAAAAGGCATGATCATGTATTGAAGAAAAAATGTTGGGGTGCCTGGCTGACATGCAACTCTTGATCTCAGGGTTTTAAGTTCAAGCCCCACATTGGGTGTAGAGATTACTTAAAAATAAAATCTCTAAAGAAAAATGTTGGGGCATCTAGGTGGCTCAGTCGGTTGAGTGTACTGGACTCTTGATTTCGGCTCAGGTCATGATCTCAGGGTCATGGAATCAAACCCCATGTAGGACTCCACACTCGACACAGACTCTGCTTGGCCCTCTCACTCTGCTCCTCCCTCCCCCCCCATTCGCTCGCTCTCACCCTCTCTCAAACAAATAAAATCTTTTTTAAAAAATGTTATAGGTTATTATTGAGACAACTGGCAGTATGTGAGCATGAGAGGATACTATAGTTGTGAAATAAGAAGAAATATAAATATTGGTCTCTCCCTCTAGTTCCTGAAAGAGAAAACTAAAACCCTTGTAAAAGGGGTGCTAGGAGAATTTTTTGTTCTAATATTTAGCCTTTGAGCCCAGTTCCCAGCAAAGAGGTCCCAAAATTCTTATAATTTCCTAAGTGATAACATACTACGAGCATGTTTAGTTTGAATATTTGGATCTTTTTACTTTTTGAGGCAAAACTGACATATAACAGTGCTTTAGTTGCAGGTATACAACATAATGAACTGATATTTGTATACACTGTGAAATGATCACAATAAGTCTAGTTTTCCCCATCACCATATTAAGTTATATAATCTGCAATACGATATTATTGACTATAGTCACCATGCCATACATTAAAATGCCATGACATTTCTGACTGGAACTTTGTAACATTTGACACCTGCCCCAGTTTCACCAAACTCCCAACCCCCTTCCCCTCTGGCAACCACAAATCTGTTCTCTGCAATGAGTTTTGCTTTGTTTTGTTTTGTTTTTTAGATTCCATATATAAGTGAAATCATATGGTATCTGTGTTTTCCTGTCTGATGTACTTCACTTAGTATTATATCCTCAAGTCAATCCATGTTGTCATACATGGTAAGATTCCATTCTTTTTTATGACTGAGTAGCATTCCATTGTACATATACATACCATTTCTTCTTTATACATTCATCCGTCAGTGAACACTGGTTGTTTCCATATCTTGACTATGTGAATAATGCTGCAATGAACATAGGAGTGCACATATTTTTTGAATTATTGTTTTTATTTTCTTCAGATAAATACCTAGAAGTAAAATTGCTGGATCATATGGTAGTTCTATTTTTAGTTTTTTGAGGAACCTCCACTGTTTTCCATAGTGGCTGCACCAATTTACATTCCCATCCACACTGCATGAAAGTTCCCTTTTCTCCACATCCTTGACAACACCTGTTATTTCTTATCTTTCTGATAATAGTCATTCTGACAGGTGTGAGGTAATATCTCATTGTGGTTTTGATTTGCATTCCCCTGATGATTAGTGTTGCTGAGCATCTTTTCATGTACCTGCTGGCCATCTTTTTTCCATTTGGAAGAAAGGTCTATTCATATCCTCTACCCATTTTGTAATCAAATTGTTTTGGGGGTTTTTTGTTATTGAGCTTTAGGAGTTCTTTATAGATTTTGGATGTTAACCCATAATTAAATATATGACTTGCAAATATGTTTTCCCACGCATCTGGTTGCCTTTTGTTTTGTTGATGATTTCCTTCGCTGACCAGAATCTTTTTGCTTGATATAGTCTCATTTGTTTATTTTTGCTTTTGTTGCCATTGCATTTGGAGTCAGACCCACCAGGCCAAAAAAAAAACAAAAAACAAAACAAAAAAAAACTCCAAGAGTGATGCCAACCTAACTACCTCTATTTTCTCCCACAAGTTTTATGGTTTCTGGTAATGCATTCAAGTCTTTAATCCATTTTGACTTAATTTTTGTGTATGGTATGATAGTGATCCAGTTTCATTCTTTTGCATATAGCTGTCCAGTTTTCCCAGCACCATTTACTGAAGATACTGTCCTGTCCCTATTGTATATTTTTTGCCTCTTTTGTCATAAATTAATTGGTCATACATGCATGGGTTTATTTGGAGGCTCTCTATTCTATTCCACTGACCTATGTGTCTGTTTTTATGCCAATACCACACTGTTTTGATTACTATAGCTTTGTAATACAGTTTGAGATTAGGAAGTGTGATACCCTCAGTTTTGTTTTTTCTCAAGATTGCTTTGGGTATTCAGAATCTTTTATGGCTCCATACAAATTTTAAGATTGTTTTTTCTATTTCTGTGAAAAATGCCATTGGAATTTTGACAGGGATTATATTGAATCTACAGTTTAGTTTGGGGTGATAAAAACATTTTAACAATACTAACTCTTCCAATCCATGAGCATGGAATATCTTTCCATTTATTTGTATTGCTGTCAATTTCTTTCATCAATGTCAAAGACCTTTGACCTCCTAGGTTAAATTTATTCCAATGTATTTTATTCCTTTTGATGTAATCGTAAATGGGATTATTTTCATAACTCCTTTTTTCTGATAGCTCATTGTTAGTGTATAAAAATGGAAATGAGTTTAGTATATTGATTTTGTACCCTGCAACTTTACTGAATTTGTTTATTAGTTCTAACAGTTTTTGGTGGAGTCTTTAGGATTTTTTATACATTAATTCATGTCATCTATAAAGGGAAAATTTTATCTCTTCCATTGGATGCCTTTTATTTCTTTTTCTTGCCTGATTGCTCCAGCTAGGACTTCCAATACTATGTTGAATAAAAGTGGTAAGAGTGGGCGTCCTTGTCTTCTTCCTGATCTTAGAAGAAAAGCTTCCAGCTTTTCACCACTGAGTATGTTAGCTGTGGGTTTGTTACATGTGACCTTTATTATGTTGAGATACATCCCATCTATACCTGCTTTGTTGAGAGTTTTTATCATAAATGGATCTTGAATTTTGTCAAGTGCCTTTTTTCCTACAACTATTGAAATTATCACATTTTTATCTTCCATTTTGTTAATGTAGTATATCACATTGACTGATTTGCAAATATTGAATCACACTGCATTCCTAGAATAAATCCCACTTGATCATGGTGTATGACCTTTTTAATGTATTGCTGAATTCAGTTTGCTAATCTTTTGTTGAGAATTTTTGCATCTATGTTCTTTACAGATATTGGCCTGTAATTTTCTTTTTTTCTTTTTTTTTTTTTATGGTGTCCTTAACTGGTTTTAGTATCAAGGTAATGCTGGCCTCATAAAATTAATTTAGAAGCACTCCCTCCTCTTCAATTTTTTGGAACAGTTTGAGAGGATAGGTATTAAATATTCTATGAATCTTTGGTAGAATTCACCAGTGAAGCCATGTAGTCCTGGGCTTATGTTTGTTTGAAGGTTTTTGACTGCTGATTCAATCTTGCTGGTAATTGGTCTATTCAGATTTTCTATTTCTTCATGATTCAGTCTTGGAAGACTGTATGTTTCCAGCCATTTATCCATTTTTTTCTAGGTGAATATTTGCCCTTTGACCCTGGTTTCTGATACAGGACTCCTAAGTCCCTTGGAATTTTCTGGATGATAGGAGTGTTTTTTGTTCTAATGAGATGGGCTCCTGGATCAAGGCTGGTCACAGAAGAGCAAACCATGATTAAAAGCTTGGAATTTTCATTCCTATCTCCCATTCTCTAGAGGGGAAAGGAGCTAAAAATGGAGTTAATAAATGATCATGCCTACATGATGAACCTCCATAAAAATCCCCATACTATGGGGATCAGAGAGCTCTCAGACTGGTAAACACATCCGTGTACCAGGAGGGTGATGCACATCAATTCCATAGAAATAAAAGCTCCTGTACTCAGGACCCTCCCAGACCTTGCCCTATGTATCTCTCTATTCGGCTATTCATCTGTATCATTTATCATATCCTTTATTATATAAAACACTGGTACACATAAATAGGTGTTTCCTTGAGTTCTGTGTGCTGCTCTGGCAAAAAATCAAATCCGCTTCTGATTTGCAGCCAAGTTAGACAGAAGTTAGGGGTAACCTGGGGATGCACCACTTGCTATTGGCACTGAAGTGAGGGGCAGTCTCAAGGAACTAGGGCCTTAACCTGTGTGATCTGACACTATCTCTAGGTAGACAGTGTCAGAATTGGGTGAAACTGTAGGACATCCGGCTGTTGCAGAATTATTTGGTGTACGAAAAATCCCCATACATTGGATGACCAGAAGTGTCAGAAGTGAAGTGTTCTGTATGAATAGCGAAGGAGAAACCTAGGAAGAAGACAGAGTTTTTTCCTACAGGAGAGTATACAATCATGTTAAATTTTCTGAATTTTATATTTTGTTGGTTATGGGAAAGAACGTCCTTATTCTTAGAAAACATTCACTGAAGAATATTGGAGTAAAAAAAAAAGCATGATGTCTGCAACTTAATATCAAATGGTTCAGAAAAAACATCTGGAGGGAAAGTAAAGAGAGAGAACAAGTGTAATAAAGCAAATATAACTAGATGTTAATTGGTAAATATAGATGAGAGGTCTCAGAAGTTCTTACATTATTCTTACAATTCTTCAGCAAATTCAAATTATTTTTTTTAAAAGATATTTAAAAAGAGCTGAGCTTTCAAGAAAAAGTTCATATTTACCAAAAAGAAAGTACAGTAAAGGAAACAATTAACAAAACTAAAGGACGATATACTGAATGGGAGAAAATATTTGCAAATGATATATCTGATAAAAGGTTAGTATCCAAAATATATAAAGAACTGATACAACTCAATACCCAAAAGACAAATATTCAATGAAAAAATGGGCAAAAAATATGAACAGACATTTCTCCAAAGAAGACATACAGATGGCCAATAGGCACAAGAAAAGATATTCAACATCACTCATCATCAGGGAAATGAAAATCAAAACTACAATCAGGTATCACCTCATACCTGTCAGAATGCCTAAAATCAAAAACACAAGAAACAACAAGTGTTAGAGAGGATGTGGAGAAAAAGGAACCCTTGTGTACAGTTAGTAGGAGTGCAAACTGGTAAAGCCACTGTGGAAAACAGTATGGAAATTCCTCAAAAAGTTAAAAATGGAACTACTCTATGATCCAGTAATCGCACTATTGGGTATTTACCCCCAAAATTTAAAAACACTAATTCAAAGGGATACATGCATCCCTATATTTATTGCAGCATTATTTACAATAGCCAAACTATGAAAGCAGCCTAAGTATAGATAAATGGATAAAGAAGAGGGGGGATATATAGTCAATGGAATATTAGTCAGCCATAAAAAAGAATGAAATCTTGGCATTTGCAACAACATGGATAGAGCTATAGAGTATAATGCTAAATAAAATAATTCAGAGAAAAATAAACACCATATGATCTCACTTAAACATGGAATTTAAGATACAAAACAAGCAAAAGAAAAAAAGAGAGAGAGAGAGACAAACCAAGAAACAGACTCTTAACTCAGGAGAACAGAGTGATGATTGCCATGGGGACAGGTGGGTGAGGGGCATGGGTGAAATAGGAGAGAGGAATTAAAGACCACACTTATCATGATGAAAAAAAGTAATAATAATAAATAATAAAATAATAAAAAAAGAACAAACCCATGCCGATATCCTTTGAATCTCCAAGTTCTTGATTTATTATGTAAATTATGTAAATTGTTTAACAACCTCATTTTACCAAAAGAGATTTTAGTCACCACTATTCTAAAGAACTGTCTTACACAACAGGGTACCTCTGTAAGGAGCTGCGCTGTTCATGAGCCAGGATCACCCTGGTCATCAGGGGTGGAAAACAGCACAGACCCTAAAGGGACAACCAGGCCAAGATGGCCTTAATCCTTAGTAATAAACATAGCCCAGTTTCTTAGGGGTCAGATTTATAACTAAGGAGGCTCCACCTTATATAACAAACTCACCAGGGAAATGGTGACTTTTCTGAAGATATCCAGCCAACTGGTTTGGAAAATTAAAAAAAAAAAAAAAAAGAATAAACCAAATGTCCCTATTCCTTCCCATTCCTCTGATAGATGATGGTGGGGAAGGTTGGTAAAGCAGGAGAAATAAGAGGAACAAAAATTGTAAAAACAAGAAAAATAAAATGAAAAATAAAAATAAACAGGCTGGATCAGAAATAAAAAATGTCAAAACAAGCAAAAATGACCTTTTGATAAGAAAGGTATTTCATAATACAGTGCCTATAACATGGAAAACCACTTTGCACTACAAATCACTTTTCCACAAAGAATTAAAAGCAGAATAAACATAAAAATCAATTAAGGTCCAAAGAAGGGTTCCAATACCCCTTGAAGGGCTTGTTCTTATCCAAACACTGACTAATGTAGGTACTGTCAGGCTACCTAGTAGAGGATATTTTTTATTCTCCTTGAGCTTGTCTGTTTGGAAAGTGATTTCCCCATTTTAGTTTGCAAGGAAAGGTTAAACTGGAGGAGTAGAATGTTCTTCCACTTAGAAAATAATCCAATCCATCCCAGTGCCTAAGGCTGATGGAGCCTCCTGTGGGAGTATCAGTCTCCAAGGGGCTCTCCTGGCTGTACCAAGGACCAGCTTTTGGTTGTAGGTGAGGCCAAACCTCTCAAGAAAAGCACCCACCATTTTCAACAGCTCCCATCAAGAACAAGGCAAACATGGAGAAACCAGCAAAACACTTGGCCCATAGGAAGAAAAAAATAGCTGAGCTTGCAAGAAAAAGTTCTTGTTTACCAAAAAGTAAGTAGGAACTAAAAACAAAACTGGTAGGCATACTGAAGCTGTGTTCAGAGAGAGAAGGTATGATACAGAACAGGGGAAATCAGGAGGAGCCCAGGAAAAACTTGGGTTGAGGAGACAGTGCTGGAAGACTGGGGAGGACAAGACGGTTAAAATTCTCTGGAGAGGAGACAGCCACATAGAGGGAGAACTACAGAGATCTTCACAGGGTCCCCTTGAGAATTCAACCAATTACTGACAGTATATGCATATAAGAAAATTTCACAAGACCAGGGAAAGAAAGACCAGGAATGATTAAAGATAATAGTGCTTGGCACTCATATGGGGCTAAGAATAGTGCCTGCTCCCACCAGCCTGTCAGAAAAACTTCGTAATTTACAGTAATTGTATAGAGTATCCAGAAAAGTCTTGTTTACCAAAGTCTTGCCTCAGGAATGAAGATTAGCCCTAGGCTGAACACTACTCAGTTCTACCTAATAAATCTTAAAAGCAAGTCCTGACAGATCAAACTGTTTCCAAATAACATAACTGCATCCCAGAATAAAGTTCAAAATTATTTATAGAGAAATAAATCTATCCAACACCCCAAAAGATAATATTTATAGCATCTGGCATGCAATACAAAATCACCAAGTATCCAAAGAACCATAAAAATATGATCCAAAATAAGAAGAAAAATCAATCTAAACCAAATCATCTCTGACAATTAAGAGACTAGAATATTAAAACAATTATTATAATCTATTTCATAGATTCCAAAAACTTAGCAGACATGAAAGCTATGAAAAAGACCCAAATCAAACTTCTACAGATGAAAACTACAATATGTGAGATGAAAAGTACAATGGATGGAATCAACATTAGATTACAGGTAACCAAAACAAAAAAGAAGAAAAAGAAAAGAAAATAGTGACCTAGAAGAAACAGAAATAAAAACTTTACAAAATGAAACCTAGAAGGAAGCAGTAATTTAAAAAATGAACAGAACATCAGTAAGCAGTGGGACTATTTCAATCAGCCTACTCTACAAATAATTTGCATCCTCAAAATAGTGGCAGGATGGGGGATAAGCAGACAAAATATTTGAAGAAATAATAACCAAATTTTCCCAAATTTGTTGAAAACTATAAATTCACCAATCCAAGAATTTCAAAGAACCCAAGCATAAGAAACATGAAAAAAACTAAACCAAGGCATACCATAATAATATTATTCAAAACCAGTGATAAAGAATAAAATAGACACATACAAAAAGAAAGATAAAGATGACAGCAGATGACATCAGAAACAAGGCAAATGGAAAAGACACCATCTCTAAAGTACTGAAAGAAAAAACTGTCAACCTAGAACTTTATACCCAGTGAAAATATCTTTCAAAATAAAAGGTAAAACAAGGAGTTTTTCAGACATACAAAGCTGAGAACATTTTTCACCATCCACTTTGTGCTATAATAAATATTTTAAAGAAAATCTTTTAGGTAGAAAAAAAATCATGTCATACTAGAAATATGGATCTATACAATGAAAGTACTAAAAAGGGTAACTACATGAGTAAATGTTAGATATTTTTCTCATTATTTAAATCTCCTTAAAAGGTAATTCTTTAAACAAAAATAACAACATAGTATGTGACTCAAACTTACGCAGAAATAAAACATATAACAACTAAAGCACAATGGCCAGGAAGGGAAAAATGCAAGTAACTTACTGAATATTCTTATACTGTAAGTGAAGTGGTATAACACCAATTTAAGGTAGATATGAGAAATGGAGGTATGCTATTAACCCCGAAGCAGTCACATAAATAAAACTCTTATCACTAATAAGTCAACAAAAGAGATAAAATGGAACCATAAAAAATTTCAATTAATCAAAAAGAAGGAAGAAAAGGAGGGAAGAGAGAGAACAAAGAATATATGGCACAGGGCGCCTGGGTGGTGCAGTCAGTTAAGCGGCTGCCTTCAGCTCAAGTCATGATCCTGGAGTCCCAGGACTGAGTCCCACATAGGGCTCCCTGCTCCGTGGGGAGTCTGCTTCTCCCTCTGTCCCTTACCCTGCTCTCATGCTCTCTCTCGCTCTCTCTCTCTCTCAAGTAAATAAAATCTTTAAAAAAACAAAAATACAGGACAAACAAAACAAATGGCAGGATGATAATTTAAATCTACCCTTGAAAATCTGAATGGGATTTACAGAAATGTAAATTTGTCTATTAGGGTAGAAGATTTATGAGAGACTTAAATCTTTTTCAAAGGTGTTACTTCATAATAAAAGAAAAAGCTCTAAGCATTATGTATTTTTTATAAGGTATCATACAAATGTGATCAGATGTATATATTTTAAATATGTAATATTAAAAACATACAAAAGAATAAAATAAACAAATACCCATGTACCCATACATCTTAAGAGGCAGATTACCAATACTTTGAAGACCACAGTACACCCACCCTCTCCCACTCCCCATCAAAGAAGCCACTATCCACTATCATAACTTCTGAATTAATCATTCCTCTGTTGTTCTATATGGTTTTACCAGATGTGTATGAAACCCTAAATAGGATTTTTGCACATTTTTAAATTTTATAAAAATAGGGTCATACAGTATATATTATGTGATTTGTTTTCACTCAACATTGTATTTTTGATATCTATCCACGTTGGTGTATGTAGTTATGGTCCATTCATTTTCAATATATTCATTCATTCTCCTACTGATGGGCAAATGGGTAGAGTTTTGCTCTTAGAAACTTATGAACATTCTTGTGCATCTCCTGATTTTTGAAATGGCTCTCTATAGGAGTGGGACTATTACATCACATTTCCAGGCTTTATGTTCATTTTTGTGTTATTATCCTCCCTTTATTAATAAACTGAGGCTTAAAAGAGACCAAAAAACTTGTTCAAGATCACACAGCTAGGCAGTTTAAACCAATAAATTCTATTACATCTACTTAAAAGAAAAAAATCTCAAGGTTAGGTACCTCATAGAACTGGAAACAAGCACTTATCACAAAGAATCCTGATATATTTTATCTTGTTTTACATGAAATTAAGAGGAGGTCCTAGCAACTGAGTCCAGTCAATTCTACCTCTTGACCACTCACAGCAACTTGATTATATGATAATCACATGACCATAACTTTCCTCCTGTTAAAATATCCTGTACTTCACCATTCCTGAAAATCTAATCAAATATTTTATAGTTAGGGACACCTGGGTGGCTCAGTCGGTTAAGCGTCTGCCTTCAGCTCAGGTCATGATCCCAGGGTCCTGGGATTGAGTCCCACATCAGGCCCCCTGCTTGGTGGGAAGCCTGCTTCTCCCTCTGCCTGCCAGTCCCCCTGCTTGTGCTCTCTCTCTCTCTCTCTCTGACAAATAAAATCTTTTAAAAAATACTTTTAAAAATATATATTTTATAGCTATGCTGGGATGTGTGTAAATTGTATATGTATAAAATATAAAAAACAGTAATAAAGCAGCTCCCATTGTGACTACAATTTTAACTTAAATTACAAGCACTTTTATTTATTCTACAACTAAAGTTGATTTTGGAATTGCAGTGTTTAAGATCTGCCAAAGTGAATGTAATAATCATTTTTAAAATACTCTGGGGGTGCCTGGGTGGCTGAGCATCTTACTCTGGCTCAGGTCATGATTTCAGGGTCCTGGGACTGAGCCCCAAGTTGGCTCTGCACTCAGTGGGGAGTCTGCTTGTCTCTCTCCCTCTGCCCCTCCCCCTGCTCTTTGGGCTCACACATGTGCTTTCTCTCTCTCTCCCTCTCAAATAAATAAATAAAATCTTTTAAAACAAATTAAAAACTCTGTATTCACTTTAGAAGCCATTTAAGAATACCTGCAAAAACTGTTTTGCATGTCACCTAAACCAAATAATTTCCAAGATACCTTAATACTATCCTTGCATTTAAAAAAGAGTACAGCCCAAACTTTTTTTAGTAGCTAAGTCAACTAGTAACTATTTAGATCTGCATAATCCTTCAATTTAAAAAAATATTTATGTGTAGACAACTCTGGGAAGATGGTAGAGTAGGAGAAACACCAGGAATCTGTCTCCCTACCTAGGCAATAATTACACTGGCAGAATCTGTCATATGTAACTATTTTGGATGTCTGGAGTCAGACGAAAACTTGCAATTTCCAGAAGACCTGAATGGGCAAATTTGTTAGCTTTAGTCAATTTCAACTTTCAGCACAGTAGCAGCCAGTGGACAGCTGTGCTTGTGTTCCTACAGCAGCTTGCTCATAGCCTCCTGGACATAGGCGGAATTAAAAGAACTCTGTCCTGGGCGCCTGGGTGGCTCAGTTGGTTAAGCAACTGCCTTTGGCTCAGGTCATGTTCCTGGAGTCCCAGGATTGAGTCCCGCATTGGGCTCCCTGCTCAGCGGGGAGTCTGCTTCTCCCTCTGACCCTCCCCCTCTCATGTGCTCTCTCTCTCACTCTCTCTCAAATAAATAAAAAAATCTTTAAAAAAAGAAAATACAAAAAAAAGAACTCTGTCCTTCAAATAGTGATAACTGATTACTACTTCTGCTCAGAGTGCAAAAAGGCAGCCATTCTTGTTGTACACCCCCTTCATTGTTGCAAGCCCCATCCCCTCTGCTGAACTGACCTCTCAAGGATTTAAAGGGCCAGTGCCCAATTTTTTCCCTCTTCATTTTTTGCTTTTTTCCTCTTTGGGGAGCCAGGTATTAAAGAGTAGAACATCAAAAACACTAAACATACAAGGAAAATTAGAAAGTGACCATGCATGCCCAGAGAAAGGCTCACAAGAGACCTGAGCAGACATTAAGTTTATACTTCAGTCTTATCTCAGCATAGATGCAGCCTATATTTAAACAATAGCAGCAAACCCTGGGGAAAGCAGAGAATTCAATTTCCAGAGTTACCATATTATTAGATTCAAATGTCTAGTGTTCCACAAAAAAAAAAAAAATTACAAGGCATACAAAGAAACAGGGAAGTATGGCCCATTCAATGGAAAAAACTAAGAGAAACTGTCCCTGAAAGACGTAATGGCAGATATACTAGACAAAAGGCTTTAAAACAACTGTCTTAAACATGCCCAAAGAACCAAAGAAAGATGTAGAGGAAGTCAAGAAAATGATGTGTGAACAAAATGGAAATATCAATGAAGAAACAGAAAACCTAAAATAAACCAAAAATAAATTATGGAGATGAAAAGTACAGTAACTATAATGAAAAATTCACTAGATGGATTCAAAGGCCAACCTAAGCATGGAGAAAAAAGAATCAGTGAACTTGAAAATAGAACAATGAAATTTACTGAGGCTCGGGAACAAAAAGAAAAAAAAAGACACTAGACAGCAATTTAAAGCCATATGGAGAAATAAAGATGTCAATAAAGGTAAATACACAAGCAATTATAAAAGCCAGTATTACATAACAACGTTCTGTAACTGCACTTTTTGTTTTCTACATGATTTAAGAGACTAATTCATTTAAAGAAATAAAAGCAATTAGTATAAAAACTAGTATTACTGTAACTTAGGTTTGTAACTCCAAATGATGTTTTCTATATAATTTAAGAAACTAATGCATTTAGAAGAACTATTTCTGTTTGGGGGTACACAATGTGACATCAACAACCAAAAGGGTGAGGCTAAAGCTGTAAAGGAATAGAGTTTTTGTATGTTTCTAAAGTTAAACCAGTATAAGTTCAAATTAGAATGTTATGACTTTAGGATGTAAGATGTATTCTGCATGGTAACCACAAAGAAGTTAACTATACTATATACACAAAAGAAAATGAGAAAGTAATTTAACATTTTACTACAAAAAAAAAAAAATCAACTAAACATAAAAGAAGACAGCAATGAAGGAAATGAGGGTCCAAAAGTCTACAGGACATATAGAAAACAAATAGCACAATGACAAAAGTCCCTCCTTTTCAGTAACTACTCCATATTTTAATGTATTAAACTTTCCAAACAAAAGACAGAAGTTAAAAGAATGGGTAAAAATATATGCCCCAACTGCATGCTGTCCTCAGGAGATGCACTTAAGACCCAAAGACATAAAATGCTCAAAATGTATGAAGGAAAAAATGACAGAATTTAAGAGAGAAATAGACAGCTCTATAATATAGCTGGAGACTTCAATACTCAATTCACAATAATGGATAGAACTGCCAGGCCAAAGATAACTAAGGAAATAGACCACTTAATAAAATAAACCAAACTAGAGCTAACAGACATTTTAGAACACTCTAACCAAAAACAGTGGCACACACATTCTTCTCAAGTGCACATGGATATTTTCCAGAACACACCATATATTGTGCCACAAATTAAGTCTCAACATATTTAAAAAGATATCATACAAACTCTAATCTCTGGCCACAACAAAAAGTTAGAAATCAATAACAGAAATCAAACTAAAACATTAAAAAAATTGTGGAAATTAAAGAATATACTTGTAAACAATATTTCAAAAAAGAAACCACAATAGAAGTTAGAAAATACTTAGAAAAAAATAAAAACAACAACATGCAAAAAATTATGGAACATAGCAAAACCAATGCTAAAGGGGAAATTACAGCTAAACATGTGTACATTTAAAAAAAAAAAAAGATACCAAATCAACAACTTAACTTTACAACTCAAGGAACCAGAAAAAGGAGAACAAACTATCCAAATCTAGCAGAAAGACGTAAATAATAAAGATTAAACCAGAGATAAATTAATAAAGAATAGAATAGCAGAGAAAATCAATGAAACAAAAAGTTGATTCTTTGAAAAGATCAACCAAATTGACAAACTTTTAAACTAGACAGACTAAGAAAAAAGGAGAGAAGACTCAAATTACTCAAAAATCAAAATCAGAAAAGAAAGGAAGGACATTACTACTAATTCTACAGAAATTAAAGGTATTATAAGAAAATACTGGGGCGCCCGGGTGGCTCACTCATTAGGTGTCTGCCTTTGGCTCGGGTCATGGTCCCGGGGTCCTGGGATCAAGCCTGGCATCCGGCTCCCTGCTCAGCAGGAGGCCTCCTTCTCCCTCACCCACTCCCCCTGCTTGTGTTCCCTCTCTCGCTGTGTCTCGCTCTGTCAAATAAATAAATAAAAAATCTTAAAAAAAAAGATCCTTTAAAAAAAGAAAAGAAAGAAACTACAATGAACGACTATATACAATGAACGACTATACGCCAAAGAACTGGACAATGTAGATGAAGTGGAGAAATTCATAGAAACACAAAACCTACCAAGACTAAATCATGAAGAAAAAGAAAATGTTAATAGAAATCTATAAGAAATCTATAACTAGAAAGGAGATTCAATCGGTAATAAAAATCTCCCAATAAAGAAAAGTCCTGCAGCTGTCACAGGTAAATTGTACCAAACCTTTAAAGAAAACTGAATCAATTCTTCTCAAACTTATCCAAAAAATTGAAGGAAAGGGAATACTTTCTAACTCATTCTAGGAGGCCAGCATAACACTGATACCAAAGCCAGGCAAAGACACTCTAAGAAAATTACAGATCAATATCTCTTATGAACACTGATGTAAAAATACTCAACAAAATAGTAGCAAACAGAATTCAGCAGCATATTAAGAAGATAACACCATGACCAAGTGGATTAATGTAAGGATGGTTCAACAAATGAAAATCAATGTAATACACAATCAACACATGAAGAAAAAAAAAGCACATGATCATCTCAATTGATGGAGAAAAAAGCAGTTTACAAAGTTCAACATCTTTTCATAACACTCAACAAATTAAAAATAGAAGAAAACTACCTCAACATAATATAAAAGCCATATGTGAAAAATCCATAGCAAACATCATACTCAATGGTGAAAGACTTAGAAGCTTAGAGGATCTTAGAGCTTTCCCTCTAACTTCAAGAACAAGGCAACATGCCTACTTTTCACCGTTTCTATTCGACATAGTACTAGAAGTTGTACTTAAAGCAATTAGGCAAAAAAAAAAAAAAGGGGCATACAAATGGGAAAGGAAGAAGTAAAATGATTTTATATTTTTTATATTTAGAAACCCTAAGACTCCACAAAACAGCTGTCAGAATACCAACAAATTAACAGAATACAAAGTTAACAAACATCAGTTGCATTTCCATACACCAACAATGAACAATCTGAAAAGGAAATTATAAAATCAATTCCATTTACAACAGCATCAAGAACAATAAAGTACTTAAGAATTAACTTAACCAAGGAGGTGAAAGACTTGTTCAGTGAAAACTACGAAACACTGCTGAAAGAAATTAAAGACAACATGAATAAATGGGAACACATCCCACGTCCACAGACTGGAAGATTTAATTAGTTAAAATGTCAATACATCCCAAAGCAATCTACAGATTCAACGCAATCCTAATGACATATTGTGCCAAAACAGAAAGACTCATCTTAAAATTCATATGCAATCTCTAGGGACTCCAAAGAGCCAAAATAATTGGAGAGAGAGAGAACACAAAACTGGAGGCCTCACACTTCATTTCAAAACTTACTACAAAGCTACAGTAATTAAAACAGTGTGGTATTGGCATAAAGACAGATATATAGACCAATGGAATAGAAGGCCCAGAATAAACCCTGACATATATGATCAAATGACTTTTGACAGGGGTGCTAAGACAATTCAATGGGAAAAGGAGTCTTTTCAACAAATGATGCTGGCAAAACTGGATATGCACAGGCAAAAAAAAAAAAAAAAATGAAGCTGGAACCTTACTTTACATCTCATATAAAAATTAAGTCAAAACAGATCAAGGACCTAAGTGTAAGACCTACAACAATAAAATTCTTTTTTTTTTTTAAGATTTTATTTATTTACTTGAGAGAGTGAGTGAGAGAGAGCATAAGCCAGAGGAGGGGCAGAGAAAGAGGGAGAAGTAGACTTCCTGCTGAGCAGGGAACCTGGTGTGGGACTCGATTCCAGGACCCTGGGATCATGACCTGAGCTGAAGATAGATGCTTAACCAACTAAGCCACCGAGCACCCCAACAATAAAATTCCTAAAAGAATACATAGGACAAAAGCTTTGTGACATTAGATTTGGTGATGATTTCTTGGATATGACACCAAAGGTCCAAGTAACAAAAGAAAAAATAGACAAATGGGACTACATGAAAATTTTAAAATCTTATGCACCAAAAGACACTATCCTTAGTGAAACAATGAATTACCTAAAAAGTCATGCATTGGTACAAGAGCCATTTAATGTGCAAGAAAGGTCTACAGATTTTTTTATGTAATCGAATAGGAAATATTCAATGATATTGTTTCAGGTTCCATTTTGCAAATGACCTTTGAGAAACTACTATTGGTGTAATTTTAATTTAGTATTAAAAATAAACATCCACAATTACTTGAAAAGGTTGTAAGAAAAAAAACTACTAAGAAAAAAAGAGACACTATACACAGAGTAAATGGCAACCCACAAAATGTGTGAAAATATTTGCAAATCATATATCTGGTAAGAGATTACCATCTAGAATCTACAAATTCTAAAGCTCAACAAAAACAAAAACAAACAGGGCACCTGGCTGGCTAAGCTGGTAGAGCATGTGACTCTTGGTCTTGGGCTTGTGAGTTCAAGGCCCATGCTGGGTATAAAGATTACTTAAAAAAAAAGAAGGTCTTAAAAAAGAAATCCAATTCAAAAAAAGACTTTAGTAGACATTTCTCCAAAGAAAATATATGAATGGTCAATAAGCATATGAAAAGATCCTCAAATCACTAGTCATTAGGAAAATGCAAATCACAACTACAATAAAGTATAATCTTATACCCACTAGGATGGCTACTATCAAAAAAACAGAAAATATATGTTGGCAAGGATGTGGCGAAATCAGAACCCTCGTGCAATGTTGGTAGGAATCTAAAATGGAACAGCTGTAAATGGAAAGCAAAATGGTAGTTTCTTGAAAAATTAAAAACAATTACCATATGATCCAGCAATTCCACTTCTGAGTATTTACCTAAAAGAACTGAAAGCTGGGTCTCAAAAAGGTATTTGTACACCCATGTTTATAGCAACACTAATCACAGTAGCTAAAACTTGGAAGCAACCTGTGTCCATCAACTGATGAATGGATAAGCACAATGTGGCTTACACCTACAGTGAGTGGTATATTAGCCCACCTTTAAAAAGAAGAAAATTCTGAGTATGTCACAACATGGATGAACCTTGAGGACATTATGCTTAGTGAAATAAACCAGTTACAAAAAGTAAAAAACTATGTGATTCCACTTATGTGGGGTGCTTGTAGTCAAAATCACAAAGACAGAAATTGTAATAGTGGTTGCCATGGGCTGGGGAGAGGGGAAAATGGAGAGTTATTGTTTAATAAATATTGAATTTCAGCTTTACAAGACAAAAAGTGTTATGGGGATGGAAGATGATGATGGCTGCCAAAAATTATGAAGATATTTAAAACCACTGAACATTATACTTAAAAATAGCTAAGATGGTAAATCTTAAAAAAAAAACTTTATAATAATTTGGTATCTGATTTATTTCACAAGTCTTAATCTTGCTTTTTAAAAGATCCTGTTTTGGGGATGCCTGGGTGGCTCAGTTGGTTAAGCATCTGCCTCAGGCTTGGTCATGATCCCAGGGTCCTGGGATCTGCTCAGCAGGGAGCCTGCTTCTCTCTCTCCCTCTGCCACTCCCCCCTTGTGCTCTCTTGCTCTGTCTCGCAAAGAAATAAAATCTTTAAAAAATAAAAAAGTAAAAATAAAAGATCCTGTTTTTAATTACACTATTATCTACCATGGCTCTTTATTAATTACACAGATGGTATGTAAAACACCTATTTCTAAACATGCAGATATTTAAACCAACAACAAAGGTATCTTAAGATTACTCCCTAAATATTACTTTGCTGGTTTCAATGAAATAGAATCAGATTATAACAAAATTGTTATATAAAGAACCTTAATTGTAGTTCATTAAAAAAAATATTAAAATGAATGATTTTTAGGCAGAATCATACCAATTTTACATATGCTATAAATAAAATTAATGAGTTTAAATAATTTCATACTGTGTAAGTATAAAATCTTGTAAGCTCCAAAATACCTACAGTATCAAGAGCCAACATTCAATTTTAGGGATATGAAACTTAATGCTCCTTCAATAGCTCTGGTGGATGTTGTTAGAATGATATTTCAAATATTTTTTATCATTTGAATTAAACATTACCTAAATAATGCCGAGCTGAGAAAAAACATTTAAAAATCTTCAAATCTAACATAACAGATTAATGCTTTATTGTTTGTTGTCTTAACAAAAGTGAAAGCTTATGAGGAATTCAGAAACCACCGGGAAATTCAAAATCACAATGAAATTGCAATGACATATTGTGCTACTTGATATTTTTACCAGAGATGGTTCTTCAAGAAAGCAGAGAAGACAACCTTATTATTAGTATAATTGGAAATGGGCTAATATGCCCACCAGAACAAAAATCCTCTCTTGCAACATATTACATTACCTGTGAAAGGTAATTTATAAACTAATCAGTGCTAATGAGTGTTTCTTCATCTGACTTAGAGAGGAAAGGCCCACGAACTACCATAGAGCTGACTTTGTATTTGGACTGGAAGGTGGGGCGGGAAGGGGGAAGGTATACATGTCTATGGCCTACTTGGAATATGGAGATGTCCTATTCCACTGTAGGACTGCAGTGAGATTTGTGGTTTTGAAAACTCTCCCTTCAAAAATTCACTATAAATCGAGGACAGAAATCATGAGATTTTAAAAATAACAACAGGGGAAATACCTTTTCCTCTTAGCGGTTAGTAGAATTCATGTGGTAGGATCATGGGAGAAATTTTTTATAAACTTAGAAGCTAGGTTTGGAGAATATGCACACCTACTCTATAAGAGAAAAGGAGATCAATCTGTTTTGCTCCCAGAGAGAAGGAAGAAAGGAGAGGGAGCATGCTGTGTGCCACGCCATGAGAGCCATCCTGGCACTCTATGCCCAATCTTTGGTAGGAATTTAATGGAAACCACATTTTTTAAGCGAATTACACAATAAAGTATTTATTCCAATTACAGTCAATCTTGATCTTAGAAAATGTTATTTTCTAGTTTCTATTACCAAAATTTAAAATTATATGCTAGTTGCCAGACCAACTCTTTTTAGTAATTCACTTTCTTCATTAAGTACATTGGAAAAGTCTGATTTTGAAGTGATTGGTTGAGTGTAAGAAGTCTAACAAAATTCCTGTATTTACTTCTAATCTGTATACATGATTCTTAAGTACTCTGCAGCTCAAAACCTTTAATACCCATTTACTGAAGGAATACCATACCTTTTATCATATTCCTTACTTCATAAATCATTTATCATTTAGGTCCACTTTATATCACTTTATTATAAATTAAGCAATGAGAAATAGCATTATTGTGATTTTAAGAAGTCATTTTAGACAATATTTTATCTCTGCATCATTTTAACCTTCACTTTATTGGTTTAATAATCTTTCTTTTTAAAAAAAAATTTTATTTATTTATTTGATAGAGAGAGACACAGCAAGAGAGGGAACACAGGCTTCCCGCGGAGCAGGGAGCCCTGATCCCAGGACCCTGGGATCATGACCTGAGCCAAAGGCAGACGCTTAACAACTGAGCCACCCAGGCACCCCTAATAATCTCTTTCAAATGCAATCCATAACTTATTTCTCAGTGGTTTTTATAGTATTCCTCAAAATGGGTATTAACACATTAATTTAATTTAAAATGAAGTCTTTTTTTTTTTTTAAAGTAAGTCAATCTTATTTGACTGGGCTTCACCAATTAGGCTCCATGGCATTATTTTATCCAAAACTGAAAATTCAACAGGCAAATAAACCACCTCAAGTCTTTGACATGTCTAAATAGATTTAAAGCATATGGTAAAATGAAAGCATTTAATTAAAAATATTGTTTGGGGAAGGTCATAATGAAATCCTATGTCAAATTTTCCGAACACTTTCAGAGCATATTAAATTAATCAAGGTAACTCTAAATCAAAGAGGGACTGTATAGTTTTAGACAAATTTTAGTAAAGCTTTGAATGACTAATAGGTAATAAATCCTTTTGGAAGTCAGGTGGTTTTCAATTTTTTGTTTTCAGCCAAATTAAAGAAATGGCCTAAATGAGTTACATCACTGAAAACAGTTTCTGATAACAGACCACCATGTGATTTTGTTTTGCAAATAACATGGAAGGAGTTCAAATAATTCCCATCTTCTTATTTTTGTGAATAGGTTTCTAAGCACTTACATCTATAAATCTAAACAGGAATAAATTTGAAACAGAATCCAGTCTCATTCTAACCACAAGTAATATTCATCCACATGTATATAAATTAATCAGGGAAGAAAAGTCCCAACCATTGAGATAAAACCATTAAATTTTTACTTTTAATTTTTAATAAATATCTAAATTTGTAACATTTGTTTTGATAAATTGTATGCTATTAAGAACTGTAATGATAAAAGGTTTATTTTATTTACAGCCACAGGTAACAAATTAAAAAAACAAAAGTTAGTTTCAACTTATATTCATATTTTTGTGATAAAAAACTGACAGTATGATCATAAAAAGCCTTCTTAGCATTAAAATCCATTAAAGTAAGATAAAATTATGTCAGTGAAGTGTACTGGAAGTTTGAGATTAGCAATGTATAGAAACCTCAACTTTTAACTGTCAAACAAGAGATATTGATGTATTTTTTAAGTGGATGAGGGTAGGAGGATATTTAGATTCCACTGCATGCTTTTGAAAGAATGATCTAACAGTTTTGTTTAAAAAATCAATACTCATAGGGGCGCCTGGGTGGCTCAGTCGTTAAGCGTCTGCCTTCGGCTCAGGTCATGATCCCAGAGTCCTGGGATCGAGCCCCACATCGGGCTCCCTGCTCTGCGGGAAGCCTGCTTCTCCCTCTCCCACTCCCCCTGCTTATGTTCCCTCTTTCACCGTGTCTCTGTCAAATAAATAAAATCTTTTAAAAAAAAAAGAAAAACCAATACTCATAATACATTGGAAATTACAACCTTTACAACTGTATAAACATAATACCTTTTAAATGTTCATTTTTAAATGTATGAGGGGATATGTAATTTGTTTTCTTAAAGTAAGAAGATCTGTTTTCTAGACATGGCTAGAAGAACTGGAACAAATCACAACCTTTGAAATTGAGTTTCTTAAACTATAAAAATGAGAATAATATTCACTCTACCTCAGGATTATACCTATGTAATATTATACATATTCACTATCTATATGTTTTTTGTAAAATGTAAAACAATATGATTAAACTTATGAGGGCCTAGGAAAGTAACATCTCCCTTAATTTTGAGTCCTTTTTATATGAATTAGACCAAGAAGACATCACATAACAAATACCAGCTGTAAGTCATGAAAACTTGATTCATTTTCAGGGGCTATATATTAAATTGATCTATAAATAAGTAAATTCCTATGTGCCATGTTTCTTTAAAATTAAATTTAACCAAATATAAGAGGGTATTACAAAACCAGACTTGGGAACTAAGACACTGAAATGTAAAAAGGGAACAGGGGACTTAGGTTTAGAAACAATGTTATGGAGGGCCATCCTTACCCAGTCAAGCTCATCTTTTGGGGACAGTTTGCAACTTTCTATCTTAAAATAAGCATTTTGTAACATAAATTCTTAGGCCTGCCTCAAGGTTATGAAACCCATAAGAGTAACATATGCCCATTTTCTGGGCCTCCAACTACAGTTCTCAGTAGTTTCACTTAGATGGAGCCAACTATATTCTCCAAGCAAACCAAGCACACTAGATAATACATCATATTGAAATAAAAAAATAATTTTCCAACATACATATTTTATAATCAGAACTGTTCTTAATTCTGCCTATAGATTAATCCTGATAATTTAGCTAAATGATTTGGTACTCAAATGAATAAGCTATTTACCAAAAATTGATATATAAATTTTTATTAAAGTGCAAATGACATCTGTGAAATTTCAGCTATGCTCCGTATTTCACAAGTTCTTCCAATCATTTTCCAATATAATTTGCACTTACAAAATTTCTGCTTAGCTAGAAAAGTTTGAAACTGATCAGGTCCATTAAGCCAAGATTATTAGTCTTGTAACAGCAATTATAAAGATATTTCTCTTGTACCTACTGTGAGGAAGACAACATGTCGTGTTCTATGCGGCATACATAGATGTATAAGATGCAGTCTCTAAATTCAAAGAAATTACCAGTCTAATAACTGACACAGAAAAGTTGAGAACATTGCACAGTGATTACCACTTAACTTCTATAATTAACATTTTACTACACAGCATTTCCTGTACCTATATTTGCTTTATCTATATTTTAATTTTTTATGGACCTAACTATTCAACCCTCTTTACATCCATCATCTATCTTTTTTTTTTAAGATTTTATTTTCAAGTAATCTCTACACCCAACATGGGGCTCGAACTCACAACCCCGGGATCAAGAGTCCCATGCTCCACCAACTGAGCCAGCCAGGTGCCCCCTAATGTATTTCAAAGAAAGTTGCAGGCTTAAGTATGTTTCACACCTAAATACTTCAGCATACCTATCATTAGCTGAAGCTTAACAGTTTTTAGCTTTTTTAGAGGAAATTTTACAAATATGAAATGTACAAATCTTAAGTGTCTCAACTGCAGATTTTACAAATGCTTACACTCTGTAATCCAAACCCCATCAAGATTTAGAACATTATACTGTCACCTAAAAAGTTCCTTCTTGCCCATTCGCAATCTCCACCCCAACTCCCACCTAGAGGGAACCACTATTAGTGATTTTTTTCCCTACCATAGATTAGTTTTGTAGATAATTTTAAAACTCAAAATTTAAAACAAAGCATGATCAACAGACTGAGGAATCAAAAAAGGCTTCATGTGGATGGAGAGATGTATAAATACATGATAAAGTAAATATAACAAAACGCTAACAACTGTAGAAATTAGGTGGTGGGTATAGGGGTGTGCCAGTTATCAATTTACTATCCCTCCACTCCAAATCTACTTTTCTTCATCCTGCTTTGTGACACTAGAAACATTTTTCCTTTGCCAGCTTTAGAGAGGACAATGGAGTGACCCTGTAATGTGAAAGCAGCAAAGAGACACTTGCCTTCTGAATTCAGGTCTCCATCATCATTATCATTATTATTACTATTATATTATCATTATTATTATCGTTATTATTCAGCATGAGAGCCCAAAAGCCTTGCTGAGGAGACAAGTTCCAGCTGTGGCTGTGGCTCCAGCCTCCCCACTGACAGTGGGCACTTTTCTAGACCACGTAGCAATAGTACACATGCCTTTTCTGAACAGGTCTCCATACAGGCTCTGGGAAAAAGGGCCCTCTTCTTCTGCCTCATCCTAGAAATATTAGCTGTTCTTTAACATCTGCTACTTCTAGAACCCTTAGACTCAGAGCTCTTTTACGCCTTTTAGTATAACCACCTCCTTGTTCTAGTTAACATTTCATCATATTAAATTTTCAAAACCAGCAGAGATCTGTCTCCTAACTAAACTCAGACTACTATAAAGGGTTATTCACTATACAGCTTTTCTGTATGTTTGAAAATGTTGGGGGGGCAGAGAAGCAAAAAGGCATTCTTTTTCTTGCCAGCAAAAATGGGTTTATTCAGGGGTAACAGAGAATTATACTTTGGGGCATGCAAGCTATGGCAACTCAAAAAAAAAAAAAAAGGAAGGGAACATTATTTGAGGAAATTGGGAAGAGTTGTTTAGAGTCCATCCATTGGGGAAATTGATTTGCAGGGGTATTTGATTTCTCGTAGGAGACACCATATACATCTTTACCAGTTGAAGCCTGTACTGGATGATTCATTCCTTTTGACGATTCTCTGCAGGGGTCTATAACTGACAATTCTTCCTGTAATTGATGTTGAGTGGTATATTTACCCCGTCTAGCCTCCCCTTCTATCCTCCTGATTCCACTTAACTGATGTTGCCCTCTATTAATTTTCACAGCCATTTTGGATATATATCTCCTTCCTTTATCACCAATTTCCCTCACTTTTAGCCAGCATTTTGGCTGATCTGTATTGTTTGTTTGCCTATTGGTGTAACCAGAGCCTTTATTCCTGAAGGATCTGAGCCCTTAGCTGCCCTGCCCTTATTGGATTGTGGCTTCTGCAGTTGTCTATACAAAGGTCTGACAGACCCAGTTTAGGCGCTTCCCCAGATTTGCTTGGCCTTCCCCGCTGACTGGACCTTGGCTGCTTGCATATTTAAAAAGATTGATAAACTCTTAATAATTGTTAAAGCTGGATGATGGGCTGAGAAAATTATACCACTATCTCTTCATTTGTTTATGTTTTAAATTTTCTGTGATACTTTTTTAAAAAGGGGGGTGGGGGGGAGAAAGGCTTCATAACGGCCAAAGATTTATAAAGAACCCGGTGGAACGGATTTTTTAACAGGCAGAAACAGAGGATAAGACTCCAGTTAAGTAAAAAGCACATATCAAATATGGAGGCATAAAATCAAAGGACATGTTTTAGCAACAGCAAGTAGGTTGGCTAACGTGTAAGACATAAAACGCAAATGAGTGTGCTTGGTGAGATTTTTTTTTTCCTCCCCTTCACTTCAGTATTAATTCTTCACATTCAATTGCTTTCTTTTTGGCCTACTCTCCTGTCCCTGCTCTGCGCATACTTCTACCTACTGTCCAAGGTCTAGCTCTTCCCACTCTTCCTCACCTCTTATGAGCCATAAATTGATCCATTGCATCCTTTTTGTATCTTAATTTCTTCAAACATGGGCATAATTTTATGTCTTTGGACATATTTATGACAAAATGTAGATATGTCTGCACTTATACACCAGTATTTTTTTTTTTTTACATTT
Source organism: Zalophus californianus (assembly GCF_009762305.2). Classification (NCBI taxonomy): domain Eukaryota; kingdom Metazoa; phylum Chordata; class Mammalia; order Carnivora; family Otariidae; genus Zalophus; species Zalophus californianus. The sequence continues at coordinate 58,603,792 of NC_045602.1, read as the reverse complement.
AAAAGCCATCAGCAGTAACATAAAACTAACATGTCTAGTTAGTAGGGGATAAGAAAAAGCATTAGTTGATTTTTTTATTATTTAACAACTCGTGACTTTTTTATAATTACAAAATGTATCTATACACACAAGAGTGAGTGTATGTGCACGTGTGTCAACATAAGATCTCTGGGAAGGGACTGGTAATATTCTTTGTTAAACTGAGTGGTTGAGTACAGTTGAACAAATAATAAAATGAATACCCAATATTTTCTCCACCCACCCATATATTTAAAGCACACTTAGGCCACTGTCCAATTGTATCTCTATTTTTCCCCTTCCTTAGAAATGACAACTGTGGTGAAATTTGATTTACAAAAAGCATGTTTGTTTCATCCAAACTGAAAATATTAAAAATTATAAACCAGCTAGATATTTAATAGGAAGAACTCATAAAAAAGATAAAGAACACAAATATATCCAAACACAACATATGACAATTCATTAGAAGCACATAAGAACATGGACTTGTTGTACACATTAAAGTATACAGATACCCCAGTGAGGCTCCTTTCCCTCCTAATCCCCATTACTGGTAAGGTCCGAACCTGCCATTCTATTTCAATATGTGTTATAGGCTCTACATGTGTTATAGGCTCTTCCATCAGTTTAAATGTGGCAGGAACAAAGGTATTCCAAAACAGTAGAGAGCAGCAGACAGATGTTGTGTGGTATCACCCAGGCAATGACCTCTGCTTTCTCAACCCTTTCTGGGCTCGCTGATGCAAAGTCTGGCTCAAGATCCAGGACAATGCAATGTTTGGAAACATTTGTTCAAAAAGGTACACCAAGACTGTTAAAGTAAGTTCTTCCAAAATACAAAGGCAATGGTCAAGACTAGAACTGGGTTTCTTTCTTGCCTCTGACCTTACCCTTCCTGTGCAGTCAGTATCACAAACAGCTATGCACTCCATTGTACACCCAGGGCAAAAGAAACGCCCCCACAAAGATATGTTGCAGCTGTGCCTGCTCTGGGTGACGCCTTGCTTCCACTAAGTTCTAGCAGCTGTGAAAAGAACTTTCTGTGATAATGAAAATGTTTGATAATCTGTCCCATGTGGTTATTGAACACTTGAAATATAGATAGTGTGACTGAGGAACTGGATTTTTAATTTTATTTATTTTATTTAATTTTAATTAATTTAAATTTAATAGCCACATGATTCATAGCTACAGTCTTGAGTAATATAGTTCTAGAGTTTTAGTTTAAAAAAAAATCAGGAACTTAAAGCATGTATGGTTGCAAATTGCCTTACTGCCAACCCAACACTGCAAATGTGGTTCTACCTCCTACCTTAGCTGCCTGGCAAAAACATCCATTTGTCTTCATTCATTCAAGGCAGCACCTCCTTTGAAAAGTCTTGGCACCCTAGAGTTACTAACTCTTTATTACTACCAACCAGGTCATACCATGTTATCATTACGGGTTTACATAGTTGTATTCCCTGCTAATATGAGGGCTCTAAAAAGGCAGTAATTGTGTCATACTAATTTCTAATTTCCCACAGCCTAATAGGGTGCCACATCCTAAGGCCCTTGCCCTACATTTTCCTAGCCAGTTTATTAAGCTGGTCTTCATCTAACTAATCGGTCTTCATCTAACTAATCACAGCTCTTTACTACTCTACCATTTGAAATCTCATAATCCCATCCACAACAAACATCTTAAAACTGGAGAAATTCCAGGTCATTTTATCTGTATCAAAGGGTGTGGTGTTTTACCTCTATATATGATTGTTCAGTAGAAAACACTGTAAAATAGTGAAAATGATGCATTTAGAAAATCATGGGGAAATAACGAAGAAGTAGTTTGAGATAGAATCTGGAATTCAGGACAAGACACAAATTTGGGAGCTTTCTGACATAGACGTAATCATGCATTTGACATTTGTAACATGCAACTCCTAACTTATATCACTTAGGGATTAAGTGTAGACAGAAGGACAAAGGCACTCCAATGTTAAGTCAGAGGTAAAAAAGAACGTTCGAGGAACTGAAAGGGGCAACCAGCGACTAAGAGGAAAACCAAGAAAGTATACGATTAACAAGTGAATAAGGTGATTCAAGGAAGACAGAATCATTCAGTTATGATAAATGCTATTGATAAAAAGATTGGAAAGGTGTTATATTCTTTCCCATAATAGCAAACCCTCCAAAAGAGTCTACCTCAAGAGAGTAAAACTGAACGATACCACTTGGCGTTCAATTACCAGTGATAGAGACAAACTAGAAGTTACAGCAATGTTATCTAATATAGATACTGCACTCACTTTCTTTACAGATAGTCTATTCCAAAACACCACATCTTCCTTTCAATATCCACATCAAACAAGGTTTCAAGGAGACTACAACTCTCGTGGGCAGCATTAATTTTAAATGAAAACCTCTTGTTTTACCAGTTGAGATTCTGCCTGAAACAACCAGTGTCTCCCATACAGCTGCCACACTTAGAAATACAGGTATGGCATAATTTCAAGGTCAAGATGGTTTATACAGCAGCTTCCAAAAACGAATGGGCAAAACTGTCAACATTCCCGGAGGTCTTAAGAAAAAGTTAGATCCGTGAACTGTGAGCTCCAGGAAGGCAAGCGCTCACTATTTTTTATTTAACTCTGAAAGAGCTGCATCTTACAGAAGGGAGGAGGGCGAGAACTTCAGGGCACTACACCCTCCAGAATGCTATTGCCCTAACAGCGCTGAGTAGGGACCGGCGAGACTGCGGGCACCCACCCAGTAGGTCAGCACCCGGGTAGATAAAAGCAACGCCGGACGGCGCACAACCGCATTCCAGACCCTAAGGTTAACAGAAAAACCCTTGCCCTCGGGCCCGGGCTCACCTGCCTTTTGGAGTGGGGAAGACGCGCGGCTCCTGGCCGCCTCACAGGCGCGTCCCCGCAAGCTGCTCAGCTCGTCACCGGACACTACCCAAAGTGGAGGGTCCCCCTGGCAACTAGGAAGGAGGACCCGGCAGGCTGGGGCGCGCTTGCTCGGTCTCTTCTGCCTAGGAGCTGCAACAGCCACAAATCCCTCAGATAACTCCCCAGCGGCTCGGGCGTGCGCGCGCACTCCCGCCTCGTCGCTTAGCAACTTGAGAAGCCTTCCAGTCTTCGCGACACGTCAATTCCGCCCGCTCCTCCAGAGTGTGAATAGTTTTTAAAAAGACTTTGTTTCCGGGTCGAGCCGCTTTTACGCAGCGGAAGGTCTCTTCACCTCCCACGTTTACCCTTGGGGTAAGATAGTCTCACTAGCGCACGAGTGGGTGATGTAGCTAAAGGGTCTGTATCTCCTCCCTCGAGTTCCACATGCCTCCCCTCCCACCAATTACTGGGCGCCAACAGACGGCTCTTTCCCTCTAAGCATAAATCTTCTGCTCATCGCTGTCCTCCAATCACAGCGGCCCGCCCTCAGGGACTACTTTGCAATGGCGAAGAGCGCAGGGAGAAGGGCGTGAGCAGACCCCCTGACCTCGGGAAGTGTAGTTCAACACTTGAAGGAAATGCGTTGGGGAGTGCGCCAGAATCCGGGCACCATAAACTACAGTTCCCAGAGGGCGCTGCGGTTGGGAGATGAGCATTTTCTTTCTTACATCGCTCACCCTCCCCAAGTCAGTTCCGCGGTAGAGGTGACCCGATTCCTTGAGGCTCATTTTGCAGGCGCTGAAATTGTTCGCGCACTTCTTAATCATGGTGAGTGTTGGCCCCTGGATCCGGCCGACCCCCGACCTTCGCGCCCTTGTGTGGGGTTTCTTGCATTTGAAGGACTTTCGGGGCGGGGGGCGGCTGTGCAAGGCACAGTCTTTCCAGCCCTTTGGAAAAACCCGACTCAATTTTTGGGGACTGTCGCAATGACCCAGTTATTGGGAAGGGGTTGGTTTCCACCTGGGGATCTCTTACAAGGACTCTGGAGAAATTTATCCTTGGAGAGGCTTGATCTCAGTCCTGCTGCGTGGCTTGGGTACAAAATAAGCTGCGGATTTTCTCCAAACCACGATATGGGGTTTGATAAGGATGCTAAGGTTTGATATGGGAGGCGGAGGTGTTTGGTTCCTAACGCCCCCTTTTTTTAATTGAGCCAACGGTGTTTTTAAGGGTTTTTGTCACAAAGCCCTTGAAAGCAAAAGGCCTTCAGTTGTAAAGATTGTGCTTACCAGGTACTCCAGATTACGATCGACGTTTTCGAGAGACGTGTTTCCGCCATATCTAATTTCACAAAATGTTATTTAAAACCTGTTCATTAATCTCCTTTTGTAATGACAGGACGTGTTGCAGTTACGGCATCACTAGCCAAAAACTAGTGTAGATACTCTTTGCTGGTCTGTACGTTATGAATTCTAGAACCACTACTTGTAATGTTACACAATGTAACCATCTTGTGAAGGTCTGGATACCTAGATCACCGTATCTTGTCTCTGCTGAAAGGGAGAAGGGGGGGTGGTTGGTGAGGGAACTCTGACGTATGAATAATCTGCGTGATGTTTGAAGGTGACATTTGACATGAGACAAATTTCTCCAGTACCTGTATTTATAGTTGAAGTTATTCTTCCTCCGTTAGCTCAAAATACTGAAATAGGTGGGAATTACGGGGAAATATTTGAATGAATTGGAAATTTTCCAGAACCTGAAAAGACATATTTTTAAGGCAAGGGGATTACTGCCTCTGCCTTTATAAGGGTCCAGTGAGGACAGCTACTAATTCTCAGTAAATGTTAAACCTGTTTCCTACTTATAATTTAGTCATTTAAATGATGGTTTCAGTGGTCTCTGACTTAATAATCTTAGCAAGAATGCAGAGGTAACAGAGAACCTGAGACTTTATAATTTTAGAACTGGATGGGACCTTTAAAGATCATTTTGATAAATCTCCCCCCACTTCAGATCTTAAAATTGAGCTTATTAAAACCCAAAGAGAATGATTTGCTCAAGGTCATACAACAGTTTGCTCCCAGGAGCCTTAACAACTCTTTCCGTCATACCATATTGTGCCATACAATTACCAAGTCATTTTGAAAATTTATTTTCAGTAGCTGAGGTTCTGGAGGAACATACAAACTGCAAATACAAACTAAAGTATTTTATCAGCATTTATATTACCTGATAGCTTTATTCCCCTGCAATTCAGAATATTGGAATTCTAGACTTAGAAGTGAATTTGGATATTATTTACTCTAATTTCAAAAGGTAGCCTGGTGAGGTTAAATCATTTTTCCAAGGTCACAGGGAGAATCCTGGGCCCCTATTCTTAAGTTGTTTTGCAACGCAGTAGATAAAGACGGGCCTCACCCCTGGAAGGTCACTTGGGCACCAGGTAACACAGAGATGTCCCTAAGAAAGAACACTCCTGTCAGTTTACTGAAACTGACAGCCCTCTCAGGTGACTCAATCTCCTTGCCTCCTCAGGAGACCATGTGAACAATCACTGAGTTTAAAAAGAGCCATCTTTTATAAGGCTGTTGAAAGCAAGTTTTTTAAAAGAAGGAATAGGGAGGGACAGCAAGGATTAACTGTAAGAAGAAATCTGAATGATTGTTTTTTATATTACAGAAATATATGTAAATTAGAAAGTAAAAAAGGAATACATGGGTCTTTCTGTAGAATAACAGAAAGAACACTTACATTCAAGCTTCACAACTGAGACTTGAGCACATGCCCAAGGCAGTCTGAATCTGCAGGAAGGTCATTAGAGCCCTGCCAAGAGCAGAGACATTCCTTCTTTGGATCTTGGCAGACTGCCCAGATATCTAAGCAAAGAATAGTAACCTGTCTTCACACTGTAACATTGTAGAAAGTCAGCAGGAATCTCCCACCCTCCTGCTTTTCTACGCAATGTTGCAAAGAGCAAAAAGAAGCAAATACACATATCCTTTCCCATTTCATAATCAAACATTCAGGCATTTACTAGGCTTCATACTACTCTTAATAAGATAGAATTACCTATCTGTGAAAATAATTTGTTCATAGACATAGAAGAAGGGAACTGCTGAAATGGAATTAGCAGTTGTTCATTAGTGGCCACAACCACTTCACTAAGGACTGTGATACTGGGAGCATATTTTTTAGCAGCTAAAATTAATGCCTAAGATTGACTATTGTGTTCTAACCATCTACCTGTAAGCTTTACAGATAGTGATACTCACTTTCCCCTTTATTTCTTATCCTGGCCTGCTTTACATTGAAGTAGCATGTGTTTATATTTAATTCAACAAATACTTGTCGAACACTGTATGGGAGTACAAATTTGAGTCAAGGGCAGACTGCTCTCACAGCAAGGGGGTGGTGGTTCACAGCCTAGTAGAGAGTAACGGACATGTAAGTAGAACCCCACAAGGTGTAAGAATCCTTAGAGGAAAATTTTATGGTGACAGAGACCTATAATTATAGTATTTGCTACATACTGCTCTTAATGCTTTGTATGTTAACTCTGAATCCATACTACTACCTTATTTGTTAGGTAGCTGCTATCATTATCTCCACTTTACTGTGGGGAAACTGAATACAGAGGTTAAGTAACTTGTCAAAAACATACTGCTGATGAGTTGTAAGTCTTAAGTTTGAACCCAGAACATCTGCCTCTAAAGGCTATCTCTTTACTACACTCTGCCACCTCTCTAGCCCCCTGTTTTAGAAAATTGGGTTATCCTCTTGTTTCCTGCACATGGTTCACTAATGGATTCTCTGGCCTAAAATAGTACCAGGTACATAGAGATTCAGTAGTGTATTTAATGAATGAAGTGAAATAACAGTTCATCAATTGATTTATAAAACTGTATCATTAGAACTGGTGACATAATTTTGCTAACTATAGCTGGAATTACTGTGGTCACTAAGTTTCCAACCCTCTCAATGCAAGTATATATGAATAAAATATCTTCAACAGTTTTTTGAATCGTGTTAGGTTTGCTTCCAAACAATTCTTTTACATTTCCAAGTTTGGGGTAGTCATTGTACAAGATTCAGCTATTCCTTCATCAAGTATTTGAGCTCCAGCTACGTGCCCGGCATTGTTGTAGGCAGTTGGAATACAACAGTAAATAAAACAGACAAAGCCCCTGTCCTTAAAGAGCTTGCATTCTAAAGCGAAAGGAGGAATAATTTCTTCCTCTATTCCCTTTTTCTCACCTCTCTACTTCAAGGGAATAGGGAAAAATGACATAATTAAAAACATATAAAGGCCACATGATAAAAAAATAACCATATATGATAACTTTTAGCGTTCTTTATAAACCTAAAGTCTGTTGGAAACATAAGAATGTCTTGTTAAAAAAAATGGTTTATTTTAGGGAATTACCATATTTTGTCTTTGTAGGGGTATGAAGGCCTGGGGCAAAAGTTGGTGAAGAAAATGGGGAAGAGATTCAGAAGGTCAGGGAGCAACTCTCCATAGTTTTCTCCTTTTTTGCACTCACATCCCGGTCACACCTGTGAGGAAGAAATGCACATATAGTCTGCTATGTACAGATTCATTTCTCTACAAGCAATTGACACTTCTTTCCTGAGATTTTTTTTCCTTTGATTTCTCTGGGTGTCAAATTGCTAAATGCTGCTGACCTTCAGAGGTTAGGATTGGAAAGTCAGAGGACATAGTCTCCTTCCACCCCAAAGACATGACTCACCTGGAAGAGGGAATTCTAAATATAAAGATTCATTTCAGTAGACCACTTCTCTCATGCAGGTAACAATAGAGGTGACTCAGTGAAAGTCTGTTTACACAGTATTGTCAAGAAAAGGAACAGTTCACCTTGATCAAATTTGTACATCTAATGTGTCCGTTAAGTTTCCAAACATTTTTGTTCAGTTCTTTTTAATAGAAATATTTCTATTTAATTCTCTGAGCTTCTTTTTTTTTAGTGACTCAGGATCATCACTTTGAATATTGGTTACTATTTTTGTACATACGTCTGTATTTTGTTCAGGGTCTGTTGAGGTCTGTAAGGTGACTTCTATTATAACTATTATGCTCTTTGTACTTCTTTCTCCTCTCTTTTAAAATTAATTTTCCCTTGGAATCAGGTTGTCAGCTGTCACTATATTTTGATGTAGTTATTTAATACTAAAATTTATTGTAATCCAGTATTCTCTTGCTTTTCTTTCTCCTTAAATAAAAAATAAAGACTTATTTTTCCTCCTTCAAGTAGTCAAGTTGAATCATGATTAGTAGTTTTATTAAAACTTTCTGACTTACTGTAAGTGGAAAATTTTAACCACTGTCACTCCTCTTCCTGGCATGAAGGATCCCTATTCTAGCAGATGGGGCGTGGGGGGATTTACATAAGAGGATTTATAAGGTTCCAGTCACTGCCAGGGTTTGTATCACCGTATAAGGCACATCAACATTGTTAGGCCTATTTCAGTGGCAAAATAGCCTTAAAGAGATGGATAAGATTTTGTAAGTAAATCCAGGATAACAGTGAGAGTTAAGTAACACCGCATAAATAGCTAGCCAAAGGACACATGTTCTAGAAGTTGCTCAGCTGATTTGTGCATGCTATATTTACTGGGACAAATCTGGAATAAGTTTGTCTTCTACTAAGCCAAATGTGAAGAGACTTTAAAATTTTACATTAACTTTTAAAGTACGTGGTTGTCTTATTATAGAGAAAACTCTGAATGTCTTTAGGGTAAAATAGCATTTTTAAATCAAATGTTAATTAATGGGTCTCTTTCATTACAGTCTGAACCAATCAGAGTCCTTGTGACTGGAGCGGCTGGTCAGATTGCATATTCACTGCTGTACAGTATTGGAAATGGATCTGTCTTTGGTAAAGACCAGGTAGGGGAACCATCTGTGTACCTCAAGTCAAAATAAGAATATTGTCAGTAAACCCTGTAATTAGTTTCAAAGAATTATTTTAATGATAAAGGAATGGGTTATCCCAATAAATGTACTGGGCACACTGCTATAAATGTAAGCTGGTATCTTACTTATATGTAGCCCTCCAGCCATTGAAAATGCTTTGCAAATCAACTATTCCGCATACTTTATTTAGTTGACTTGGTACAGCCAGCAGGTATCAGTCAGTGGAAGGTTTTCACTAGTAACAGTAACTATTAGGGAGAGTCATGTGGGAGAGAAAGTTGCTGAATTAGCACTTCCTTGTTGATAAATGGTCTTTAGAACCCAAAATAGTCAGACAGGCAGATCTGCTTTCCAGTTTAAAGAGGCACCCCCTATTCTTATTCCCCTATTCCACTAAAATCCTTTTTAAAGTATTCATTTATTCCTTCTCTTCACCCATAGATAATCAAGTTCTTCCTTCATGCCAGATAATATTTAGCTTTCCATGAACTAAAATTAGATACAGAGCTGTGAACAATAAGAGTAAACTATGGCGGGGCACCTGGGTGGTGCAGTTCATTGAGCATCTGACTCTTGGTTTCAGCGCAGGTCGTGATCTCAGGGTCATGAGATCAAGCTCCACATCCGGCTCTGCACTCCGAGAGGAGTCTGCTTGAGATTCTCTCCTCCCTCCCGCTGCCCCTCCCCCTCAGTGTGGGTGCACACATGCACACGCTCTCTCAAATAAATAAATCTTTAAAAAAAAAGTAAGCTGTGGAATGTCACTTCAATTTAATATTTTTTCCATGTATACTCCTTTAAAAGTCAGTAATGATGATTCCTCTTACTTTGTCTGTTAGCAAACTATTGCTGGTTTTATAGCATTCCTTTTTCTGAAAGTGGCATGATGTTAGATACCTCAACGTCCTAAAATAATTATAACTAATTAATGGTAATTATACATATATTATATACACATATACATATGTATGTGTATATATTTATATGTGTGTGTATATATATATACACATATATATACACACACACATATACACACACACACCAAATAAACAAAAACTTTACAGGAGGACTTTTTTGTGACTAAATGACCTAACCTACACTGACAGATGCTGTCTTTGCTATTTATTTGGCAGCCAGTAACTCTTGTGCTGTTGGATATCACTCCCATGATGGGTGTCCTAGATGGTGTCCTAATGGAACTGCAAGACTGTGCCCTTCCCCTCCTGAAAGGTGAGTTGGGGGGTGGAGGATAAAAGGATTTTATAGTATTTTATGTCTTTCAAAAAATAGGTTTAGATTTTTAACTAGCCTCTCAATTAGAAACTATGTCATAAAAGTATTTTTTGTTTGTTTTTTGAACTATAACTATTTGGTAAAGTGTATACCAAGAATAAATAAGGGTAAAAACGGTAAAAACAAGAAGTAACCAATGTCAGTTAAAAGACTATGCTTTTTTTCCAACGTGCTTATACATAATTTACCTTACTAATTAAGCATAGTATTACACGAGGGTTATACTCCTGAGTTGCCTACATTGTGTTGTTATTTAAAATCTATTTAAAAAGTAATAGTAGTGCCTAAATTATGCAGCTCTAAATGATGTCTTCCAGAGCTATATGTTGCCCTGAAGCTGGAAATTATTTGGTCCCTCACATGTAGTCCTAACCCACAGCCAGTCATCAGATTGAGAAACAGCATAAATTGTCCTAATCATATGCTACATCGTTTGAAAAAGCCCATGAGAGTTCTGCTAAGAGCCTTTAAGAATCATTGAACTATTACACAAATGTAAGACAGAAGTCTTAAATTTGATTGAGGTTTTCATTAAAATATTAAGTCAACTTGTAAACTAATTTAAGTATTTTTCTTTAGGTATACCTTCATTATGATCATTTTCTTTTGGTAAGGATTAATTAATAATAGTCTGCTGAGTTTGCACAGAGCAAAATATATACACACCCAACGGAAACCATGCTCAGAGGGGCGCCTGGGTGACACAGTGGGTTAGGTGTCCAGCTCTTCTTGGTTTCGACTTGGGTCATGGTCTCGAGCTCTGCATCAGGTTCCATGATCAGCGGGGAGTCTGCTTGAGATACTCTCTCCTTCTCCCTCTGTCCTCCCGCAACATATTGCATGTGTGGGGGGTGTTTGTGTGTGTGTGCACACATGCACACTCGCTTTCTCTCTCTCTCTCTCTCTCTCTCTAAAATAATAGGTGAATAAATCTTTAAAAAAAAGGAAAAAAAACCATGTTCAGAATTCATACATCCATTCAGTAAACGTTTACTAGAAGGGGTACTCTGTTGTCTGAATCATTTGGTTGCATAGCTATATAAAAGAGTGCATTGCCCTGCCAAGCTGTTCTGCTGGCTCCCTTTCCTCACCCTCTCTTTTTTTCAGCTGAAGTATAGTTGACACACAACTCACTCTCTATTTCCAAATCAACTTTGTTGCATTGTCCCATTTTTATTCCTTTCTCTGCTGAGTTCTGATCTCTCTAATGGGTCCAGGTTATAGTCAGCTTGTCCTCGGTCAGCTGTGAATATGACAGGGAGGGAAGATTCTGCAGATAAGGATGCATGGCTGGGAAGAACATTCCCCTCACCAACTGGTGTTTCTTTGTATACCTGTTGGGGGCTCTACAGCAGCCTTACTGTGACACACGTTGACTCCCCTAAAAATTTACCAATGACAATGCTGAATCCTGGTTGTCTTAGTCCATTTGGGCTACTATAACAAAAATACCATAGACTGAGTGGCTTATAAACACAAAAATTTAATTCTCATAGTTGTGGAAGTTGGGAAATCCAAGATAAAGGTACCAGCATGGTCTTATTCTGGTGAGAGGCCATTTCCTGGTTCCGTCTTCTTCCTGTGTCCTCAAGGTGGAAGGGTGAAGCAGCTCTCTGAGGCCTCTTTTATAAGGGCACTAATCGCATTCATGAGGTCTCTACCCTTATAACCTAATCATCTTCCACAGGCCCTACCTTTCAATACCATCACACTGGAGATTAGGTTTCGACATGAATTTTGTGAGGGACAGAAACATTCAGTCTGTAGCACTGGTCGTGGCCTTTTTATACTGTCAGTAAAGGAGAGTGATGATTTATGTTCTTTAATCAAAGAGTAAGTGGTATATGTTTATTGGACTAGCACAGCGGCAGAGTGGTTGACCTCTGGACCAGCATGGGCTGGAATTACAGGTTCACTGCTTTTTGATGGCAAATTAATCCCCTTAAACTTCTTTGTCTTCATGGATGAAATATTAAGATTAAATTTGATACAACAAAATTCGTAGTGTTATTCCTGGCATGAAACTCCTCAATAAACAGTATTTTGAATTTGTGATTGATGTCTTAGACTTTAAAGTAATTACAACTTTTAAAGGTTAGGTAAATTAGTTTCTCTTTCATGTTATCTGTGGTAATTGGTGTGAATAACAAATGTTGCACAGAGTTGAAAGTTACCATATTGTACTTTGCATCATATCTGATCCTACAACAAAAAGCTGTAGAGTTTGCAAACTTGAAATAATTACTGAGATAGGAAAAGCAAAATAAATGTAATTTACATTTCTGCTAATATTATGTTTATTGATTATATAATTTTTCCTTTCTTAGACCCCTAAAGCTTTTTATCATTGTGATATGTGAAAGTAAACATTTGCTACAAAGTGAAAGAATTACTGGGTAGATTCAGTGTGAAAAAGAAAACCTCAGACTTTGGTGTTTCAGTAGCTCTGCATATTTATTGCCGTGTTCACAGATGTCATAGCAACTGATAAAGAAGACATTGCCTTCAAAGACCTGGATGTGGCCATTCTTGTGGGCTCCATGCCAAGAAGGGATGGCATGGAAAGGAAAGATTTACTCAAAGCAAATGTGAAAATCTTCAAATGCCAGGGTGCAGCCTTGGAGAAGTATGCCAAGAAGTCAGTTAAGGTGACCAGTACAGTATTTTATGGGGTTTTCATTATCAGCATTTGAAACTACTTCTTTTAGCATTGAAGTAAAGACAAAATTATTTGCTTCCCCCTCCCCCCCCAGTTTTGTGCAGTGGTCAGTAAATACAGATAGAGTTTTGCTTGATAAGCTCTCCTTTTCTGAGTTTTTTTTGTTTCTTGTTTTTTTTATTATGTTCGTCACCATACATTACATCATTAGTTTTTGATGTAGTGTTCCATGATTCATTGTTTTGAGGTTTTTTTTTTTTCTTTTTCTTATAACGTAGAAATCTTTATTTAGAGGTGCTCAAAAATATTTTGCCCATTACTGTGGTACGGAAATTTAATAGGAATTTACAAACCTATAGAGAAGGCACAGAGCCTTCTGGTGGGAATATTTGTTCAGACATTTGTGTGTGATAGTAGAGAGAGAAGGCTGTGAACTGCATTCTCAGCAGTGAGAGATGGTAGCTTCTGAAATACTCAGATTTTCTCAATCCAGAGAGATTTTGATATGCTTGTCTCTTGAGGAGTTGCATTGGTATAACTTCCTCTTCTGTCTCTGTGTACAAGTTACTTTAGTTTCTAAATTTGCCTTAATATTAGAATAAGGCCTCCTTTTACCAAATAAGTAAGCAAAAAGACTTGGCTGGTTAGAGGTTTTACTGATTTTGATAGATTTGTTCTTCCCAATCCTGACTTTAAACCAAGGTAAAAGAAAATCTTTAAGGTTTTAAAGTTGCCAGTTACAATGTTCTATTATAATATTTTATACATACCTGAATTTTTGCTTCTGTAGAATTCATTTTAAATAGATTACTTATATTTTCTGTAATCATTAACAGAAAATAGTAGAAATGACTAGAAATCCAGGGGTCCCTTAATAAAACATAACAGTGTTGTTTGGACTGCTCCAGGCTGCTTGCACTGTAATCACCCCTCAGCCAAGTGTCCTTTTTGGGAAAATACATACTGACACCGGAGTGCTTAGGGGCATTGGAGTATCATATCTTCAGCTTGCTCTCAAATGGGCCAAAAAGAAAGCCTAAGGGTATAGTGTATGTGTGTGTAGAGAGAGGGAGAGAAATGGAAAAAATTAGGGAATCTGGGTAAAGAGGATGTGGGAGGTAGTCTTTGTAATATGCTTGCAGCTTTTTAGTAAGTTTGACATCATTTCCCAGTAAGTTTATAGTTTTATTAAAGAATTTAAAACTTAAAAGATAAAGTCCATGTGTACATTTGCCTATACTATATTACAATGCAGTGTATCCTGTACCTCCCCAATTAAAAAAAAAAAAAGCCTGAAGTGCTTTCTGCTAAGGATTGATTGAACAGGTATAGAGTGGATAGGACCTGGTAATCTGTATTTAGCAAATCCCAGTTAATTTTTAGGATTAGGAAAGATTAAAAAACTCCTGTAATTAATAAAGATAAATCATCATTCTGCTCAAGTAGAATTTCTTTCTTGGACTACTTTTATAAGAAGGAAAATTTTATGAATGAATTGCTCTCTCAGAGCCTTAGATTACTTGTTTGTGTGTGTGTGTGTGTGGTAAAGAAATAAATGCTCTGTCTCTGTTTTGTCACAACACAAAATAGAAAGACATGTACCTTTGGTCTTGGATGCTGCCACCTGGAAAGCACCTTGTATACATGTTGGTGGCTTTATTAAAGACGTTTTTTCAGTAATCACACCAGACACTAACAGTGGGGGGGGGTGGGGTGGGAATACTATAGAAACTACAGTGGTAACTCCACATACTTCGCTCATACAAACTTGACACATAGGCTACATGTTACACATTTATCAGCCATATTCTAAGATAGTTTAGTTCATCAGTATATGGTGTGTAACTTTGCTGTGCCTCCCGTGTATCCTAGGTCATCGTGGTGGGAAACCCAGCCAATACCAACTGCCTGACTGCCGCCAAGTCGGCCCCATCCATCCCCAAGGAGAACTTCAGTTGCTTGACTCGTTTGGATCACAACCGAGCTAAAGCTCAGGTATATTTTAAAATATTGACTGTTCAACTTTAAAACCTTTTTCTCTCACTTTTGAAGTAGCTGAATTTTACTTTTTTTTGTTTTTGTTTAGTAGGAAACCATTCTAATTTGTTAGGGAGTCTTTAAATGGAGTCTCTTAAGGAGGCTGAACTTGAACTTAATTTACTCTACTATAGTTCATTTGCTATGTCAAAATACGGTCCCTAATGTCCTCTTACTTCAGGGGTTAAAAAACCAGTCATTAGGGGTGCCTGGGTGGCTCAGTCATTCAAGTGTCCAACTCTTGATTTTAGCTCAGGTTTTGATCTCAGGGTCATGAGTTTAAGTCCTGCCTTGGGCTCCATGCTGCGTGTAGAGCCTGCTTAAGAAAAAAAAAAAATCAGTTATTAGTATAATTAACGGGACAATACATAGTTTATTTTTGCCAGATATATAGAACATTATAAAAAGAGAGATTTGAGCTTTTTGTTTTGTGTGGTTCTGCTTCCTTTTTCCCCTTAACTAAGCCATCAGAATCAGATTTTTTAATATTTAATTTTATATTTAACTTTATTTTTACATCTTTTTAATATTCTACATGTTTCTATAAGACTTCCTACTTTTCACTACTTAGCAACTAAATTTTAATTGTTCTCAAGTTTCCTTACCCATTGGAGTTTTAGATAAATGTGCCAAGGGGTCAGTGACCAGGGTATTAACAGTAGCTTTTTGAAAAATGAGACGCCACCTGGGTGGCTCAGTCAGTTAAGCAGCTGCCTTCGGCTCAGGTCATGATCCCAGGGTCCTGGGATTGAGTCCCATATCGGGCTACCTGATCAGCGGGGAGCCTGCTTCTCCCTCTGCCTCTCTCTCTCTCTCTCTGTCTCTTATGAATAAATAAATAAAATCTTTTAAAAAAAAAGAAAAATGAGACGCCACCACCAATCATCTGTGCTGGTTTCCTAGGCTTTCTTGGGTCTAGATGATCCTGGTGCCCTTCAAAGCCATGACAAAATTCTGGAATCTTAGACATAATGCCTTTCCTTTTCCCCAGCACCTTTCTGGCCATACTTCCTCATCCACAGGTCATCACTGTTAGATAGGTCTATGAATTTAGTCCTTTTTTTCCTAAAGAAGACAACTTTGTTTAGTTTTAAGAAAACATTTTATCAACGGGGCGTCTGGGTGGCTCAGTCGTTAAGCGTCTGCCTTCGGCTCAGGTCATAGTCCCAGGGTCCTGGGATCGAGCCACGCATTGGGTTCCCTGCTCTGCAGGAAGACTGCTTCTCCCTCTCCCACTCCCCTTGCTTGTGTTCCCTCTCTCGCTGTGTCTCTCTTCGTCAAATAAATAAAATCTTTAAAAAAAAATTTTTTTAGGGCGCCTGGGTGGCTCGGTTGGACGACTGCCTTCGGCTCGGGTCATGGTCCTGGAGTCCCGGGATCGAGTCCCGCGTCAGGTTCCCTGCTCAGCAGGGAGTCTGCTTCTCCCTCTGACCCTCTTCCCTCTCGTGCTCTCTGGCTCTCATTCTCTCTCTCTCAAATAAATGAATAAAATCTTTAAAAAAAATAAAAATTAAAAAAAATTTTTATCAAAAGATGGTGTGAGGTCTAAGTTGAAAAACCACTGCTTTAAACTGAGAATTGATCACCTTTCAGTTTCAGAGTACCCAGTAACGGAGAAAAGAATTGATATTTGTTAAGCTTCTACCCTAAGCTAAATGCTGTACGTGTAACTTATCATTTAATTCTTCTAATAACCGTGTGAGATATGTTATTATCTTTATTTTACACAGAAGAAACCTGAAGCCCAGAAAGGTCTGGGATCATAGTCATATAGCTAGTAAACCTAGATTTGCCTGACTCCCAAACTCTTAGGTGTGTTCTTACATAATGAGATTATGTGACCTAAGTCCACTTACTAGCTCTGACCTTGAGGGAGTATATTCAAGGTATAAAATGGGGCAATAATTCTTTCTACCTCAAAAGGAGGTTATGTGGATTAAATGAGATAAGATCTTTCATGGTACCTGTCACATAGTAAAACTCAATAAAGATTGGCTGCTCTTGGTAGTAATGATTTTTATTAGTAGTGTTATTATTAAGAGGGATGTAACTAAGAGTGGAGAAGAGCCACACCTCATATATCTCTGTGAATATTCCATTAATTAAGAAGGTCATTGGATAACAAGCTTAAATTGCAAGTATTTCCTGAAGGGCTTTAGGCTGTGAGCTGGGTCTTTTTCCTTATTTTTTAGAGTCTAATGGGTGGAAGGAATGGGAGTTAGTTTGAATGAGTGTAGGCAAGAGATTTGGGTACTACAGAACAGTCATGAAGGAAAAGGTGGTTTTAGGTGTTACATTTGTAGCTTCTAGATGGCCAGATGGTAGCTCTCCCTGCAGTAGGGAAAAAGAGGTAAAATGACACCACTGACAAACTTGGTTTTTGCTATTTCAACTGAGGCCTTGGTGGAGGAAGACACTGGAAAATTTCTGCTTCCAGAGGTATTACTAAGTGACTTTGTCCCTGTTCCTGAAACAGTTTTCCCTATGGGGCAAAAGTCTGAGTGAGGAAAGAGAGAAGAAGCAGTCTTGCTAGGCTTTAACTTTTGGCACATGTTCCAGTATGTCAGTCTGGCACAGTGAGAGCTTTTGGGAAGTTTTTGAAAAAGCAGTTTCTTCCTCCTGTAGAAGTTGTTCATCCAGTGAGAAAAATAAACTCAAAGACTAGTTTCTTACATGAATGTTGCTAGTCTTACATAATTCATTTTGGAAATCCGAAAACCTAGCTACCTAGTGACTCTTCGTCACCTGCAGAATTCCCCTATGTATTTGCAGACCAGAGCTGTGTATGAATGCTGACAGGGTATTTTGGCAATAAAACTAGTTAGCTGGTATGGGGTCGGGGGAGGTGGGAGGAATTCCTGGGGCTGGAGAATTAGTCCAAACCTATTTAACAGATCTGTGTGGCAGACATGAAAGGTCTAAGGGAGCAAGGAAGTAGCAATCCTGGATACATGTTAATTTAGACTAGCTCTGACATGAATGAAATTCAGAAACTACGTCTACAAAGTATTGGCCTTTGGTGTCTAGACAGAAATGGATTAGCTCAAGAAAACAAAAAAACAAGAGGAGGTAGGCAGCAAGACAAAGGAAGTAAGGAGCTTCCTGTAGGGAGGAGAGGCCCAGAGGCAGTTTGTCTTCACCATTCAGCAAAATTATAGATTCTAAGTTCTTGGTAATAGACATCTCTGAGGTAAATTTTCCTTTTTCTCCATGATTCCAGCTAACTATAAGTAAGGGCAGTTCTTCCCAAGTCCTTGAAGGTCATGGCACACACAGAAAATGGTACTCATTGCACAGCTCCACCAACTGTGCCTCAGCCACTAAGCAGATCAGTAGCTGGATTCTCTAGAAACCAACTATCCAACTAATTTGTGAAGATTGATTGGTACTTAATAGCCCTAATACTTGCAGAACTCTAGATGAAGCAGGGTTTAGCAGAGAAGTGATGTTAAATGTCAAAAACAGAATTTTAAGTGAATTTTTAAAAATCATTTAACTATTCTAGGATTTAAGAAACAAGTCTCAACTTACTTTAAGGGTCATAGTGAAAGTAAACACAATTTGATTCTTACTTGACTGAATATATTGGTGTGAAGAGATGACTCAAGTCACTGCAAACATTTTAGGTATTGGCCTTTTTCATCAGTATCCTTTTTGTTTGGTTGCTTGCTGTTTTGTTTTTTACTTTTTATTTTGGAGTAATTATAGACTCAGAAGAAGTTAAAACATAGTACAGAGAATCCCACATCCCCATCACTCACTTCCCCCAGTGGTAACATCTTTCATACCTATAGAGCATCTTTAAAACTAGGAAATTGACTAAACTACACACAACAGTTTTAATAGACTCACTCAGATTTCTGCAGTTTTTACATTCATTTTTTTGTATGTCATTCATCACATATCTAGATTACTATAATCACCACAGGCAAGATACAGAACTGTTTCATCACCCATAAGAGAACCTCCTCATGCTACCTCATTATAGTTGCACACTCCGTCTCCATTCCCAAGCTCTGAAAACCACTTAACTGTTCTTCATCTCAATTAATATTGTCATTTTGAGAATGTCACAAAAATAGAATCATGTAGTAAGTGACCTTTTGAGGCTGGCTTTTTTCATGCAAACGCAGTGAACTCTGGCACAGCTATTTTTTTCTCCCATTCTAACTGTAACATGAAAGAAGGAAAAATCACCCACAACGATACCCTACCATATCAGCTCATAAAATCATAAAAAATTTTTTCCCACACATTTCCTTCTGGTTCATCACAATTCTGCTACCTAATTAAGAACAAATTATGCATACAACTAATCATAATTTCTTTTTGCACATTACCTTATCAGGTGAGTAACAAAATAAGTGAACTTACTTTGTTTACTTAAATCTTTCAAAACATAACATTCTCTCCCTTTCTATGGCTAGTGTACTACATAATGTGTTTGATAGTCATGTGACTACAAGGCTTGCAGGATCTTAAAGTGTTTTTTTGTTTGTTTTTTACATTTTTTAAATTTATTTTTAAGTAATCTCTACACCCAACATGGGGCTCGAACTCATGACTCCGAGATCAAGAGTCACGTGATTCCCCAACTGAGCCAGCATGGTGCCCTCTAAAGTGCTTTTTGAACCTATAGCTAGAAATTGTTACATTTGGTATCATTTTAGTATTATATTTAAGCTCTTTCCTTTGGTTTCCTAATCTATAAATTGAAGACAATCATACTTTTGGTAATCTGAGCCCCTTCCAACTCCAAAATTTCATATTTAGGATTATTTGAAAATTAGCTAATTTATGTACGTGGTATATGATAAAAATTTCACCTAAATATGGAGAAATTCCCATATTCTAACCTGATTGCTCAGAAGTGCTGAGGAGACATCTCCTAGGTATTAACAAAACAGAGGTCATATTTATATATTCTTAACCTCTTGCCTTGTATTTTATGTCAGTGTTTTATGTTTGATAAACCCCCTACACTGATAAGTTAAATCATTAACTGTAGGATGTTCTCTACTCTAAAATATTCTACCCTATAATGTTTCAGGTTCACAT
This sequence comes from Zalophus californianus, assembly GCF_009762305.2. Classification (NCBI taxonomy): domain Eukaryota; kingdom Metazoa; phylum Chordata; class Mammalia; order Carnivora; family Otariidae; genus Zalophus; species Zalophus californianus. Next base: position 58,583,913 of record NC_045602.1, on the reverse strand, counting down.
TTTGTTTACACTGTTAAGCTTTAGGAAATTACCAAGCAATATAACTCTTGTGTGTTCTCTTGAAATTTCAGAGGCCTTAAGGATGTTTGTTAAACAGGCACAATTTGAAATAAAAAGCGTTTGTCTAAGTAAGGTATTTGTTTTCTATTTAACTAGATTGCTCTTAAACTTGGTGTGACTTCCGATGATGTAAAGAATGTCATTATCTGGGGAAACCATTCCTCCACTCAATATCCAGATGTCAGCCATGCCAAGGTGAAGCTGCAAGGAAAGGAAGTTGGTGTTTATGATGCTCTGAAAGATGACAGCTGGCTCAAGGGAGAATTCATCACCGTAAGAAAAACCTCTCTTGGGGCGCCTGGGTGGCTCAGTCGTTAAGCATCTGCCTTCGGCTCAGGTCATGGTCCCAGGGTCCTAGGATCGAGCCCCCCCATCGGGCTCCTTGCTCGGCAGGAAGCCTGCTTATCTCCTCTCCCACTCCCCCTGCTTGTGTTCCCTCTGTTTGCTGTCTCGCTCTGTCAAATAAATAAAATCTTTAAAAAAAAAAAAAAGAAAAATCTCTCTTAACAGCCAAGCATAAAGAACTCTTAAGAGAGACACCACATTGCTGACCCGACTATCTCTCCAAGTGCCTCTCAGTTTGGTGGTGTGGTTCTCAAGGAGGGCAAGCCTTTCCTGGTTGCTCTGATGACTACATACAGAGCCAGTCATGAACCAGTCTGATCTGATCTGCTGTGCAGCAGTCAAGACGGATTGCTAGCGTGGGAAGAACTAGAGTTCCCTCTAGTCATCCAGTCTTCATAAAGAGATTCATTTCTTTGTGTGGAGTGTAGTAAACTTTTATGTGGATTTATAGTTTTCTTTTTTTCAAAAAGACTGGTGCTTTTAACTGAAATAGGTTGGTAAGGCCCATGCTGGGTAGTTGGATGAATTTGGGGGGAGGACATTAAACTGTGATTGTGGTCTTTCACCCCAGGATTAGTTTGGAAGCGATGAAAATTCTCTTATGATCAAGTAATGCTGTCTCTGCCTGTCCCCAACCAGACTGTGCAGCAGCGCGGCGCTGCTGTCATCAAGGCCCGAAAGCTCTCCAGCGCCATGTCTGCTGCAAAAGCCATCTGTGACCATGTCAGAGACATCTGGTTTGGAACCCCAGAGGTAAGGACTCTGGGATTGGCACAGGCCACTCGTTGATCTTTGTCCTCTGATGCTGTGATGTGAGAAGAACGTAACCTTGCAGTCAGGCAGGTTAGTTAGGGTTATATCCCAGATCAGCTGCCTACGAGCCAAATAATCTTGGGAAAGGTACTTAACCTTTGGTTATCTCTTACACGGCATTTACCTCACAGGGTTGTTAAGGATTAGATGAGATGAAGACTGGGAGCCACCGAGCACACCTGGTGGACGTGACTTTTTTCCTTAAAACTTCTCCTGGGCCAGAGCTTCCTCATTTATGAAATGAGGATTATGTTATAAAATGAGGATTATGTTTCTCCGGCCTACTTCAGACGGAAGAGTGGAATGAGAGAGAATACCCATGAAAGTTACCCTGTCCTGGCAGTGCCTAGTGATGCTTCTGTATACAGTACTGAAGTCACACACGTAGTAAGAAAGCATTACCTGGCTTAGTTTTGTTAATTCATGTGTTATTCGATTGCATAAACTAATCCCGACGCACCATGAGAATGTAAACGTTGATTATTATTTTCAGGGAGAATTTGTGTCCATGGGTATTATCTCCGATGGCAATTCCTATGGTGTTCCTGATGATTTGCTGTACTCATTCCCTGTTACAATCAAGGTAAAGTATTTTGGGGTTATTTCCCCCTGTCCCCTTCTGAGAAAGTAGTTGCATATTTTTATGAATGCTGGTATAATTTAGTCTACAAAGTTGTTCCTTTACTAAATTAGACATTTTTCTCAACTTTGAAATTCTACTAAGCACAACCACAGGTTACTAAAAGATTGAAAATAATCTGGAAAGCAAGGTTCAAGTCTTGCCACTAGACACTGTTATTATGCCTCTAATATTGGATATCTACCAATATAGTATCTTACTTTTTACTAAAGTGAGTAGGTTTTTTTAATGTTTGCTAATTAAATCCTCATTTAAAGATTGTTTTCTAGATTCATTGAGTTTTAAATTCAGGTGTTGAACTTTTATCAGAATTACCTGTTAAGATCTGGATTTTGATTTGCTTCTTTAATCAGACTTTAAAAACAGGTACTCCTGTAGCTTTAAGTTCAATCTAAATTGTTGCTTGCTGGAAGACCAGTTCTCTTTAATTATAAATCTTTTATTTCCAATTATTTTCAAACAGAATAAGACCTGGAAGATTGTTGAAGGTCTCACTATTAATGATTTCTCACGTGAGAAGATGGATCTAACTGCAAAGGAACTGGCAGAAGAAAAAGAAACTGCTTTTGAATTTCTTTCTTCTGCCTGACTAGACAATCATTTTGATGTTATTAAAGGCTCCAAAGCTGAAGAATCTAAATGTCGTCTTTGATTCTAGTACCAAATAACAATAATGCTATACTTAAATTACTTGTGAAAAACAACACATTTGAAAGATTGTGTGCTTCTTGGTATAAATTTGTGACAGTTTATCATCATGCTGTTAGTGCTGCATTCTAAATAAAATATATATTCAAATGAAGATGACTCAGACTCTAATTTCCAGCTAACATTTCATTTCGGTTCAGACAACAAACTTGCATGTTTCCTAGCTTGGGGTTGTGATTTTTTTTAAACCAGAGAAAGGTAGTAAAGACAGAAAATGTTAAAAAATAAAGCATAATTCTCTTCTATTTAATCTTTTTTTTTTTTTAAGAGTGGGAGGTAGGAGGGGCAGAAGGAGAGGGAGAGAATCTCAAGAAGCAGGCTCCACGGCCAGTGCAGAGCCTGTCACAGGGCTTGATCTCACAACCCTGAGATCATGACCTGAGCCAAAATCAAGTGTCAGGGGCTTAACTGACTGAACCACCCAGGCGCTCCTCTCTTCTATTTAAATAGGATAGGAAAATCCACCTTGTGGTAATGAATCAATCTACTCCAGAATATATTTTTAAACATTACCTACATTATGCTATTAAATACTTAACATTTTTTAAATCTTGAAGGTTCATGCTCTGTGGATAATGTGATTTTAACATCTGTTAAATAGGTTGCAGAAATACTGTTAACAGTTTAATGCCATTTGATGAAATTACAGCAATCATTTTTTGTGATGGAAGGAAAAGGTAATCTTCCTTGATGTATACCTATCGCAGATAAGAAATAATTTACATTTCATAACTGGTAAATGCCACAGAAATGTAAGCTAGTGGGAATGTTTTCAATCTAAGCTTATTACTAGAAACAGTGTTGTTCAAAAAAATTGTCTTTTTTTCCAAAATTCATAAGGACAGGAGACCTCTATCTTCATTCTTGTACTTAATTCATTGTACATAATAGACACTCAATATCCTAAATCTCTCAGTGCCTAATCTAGTGCTCTTCATGGGTGCTCAAGTACTTAGTTGGATTTATAACATGAAACTACCTATATCATTTCATATTTCAGATGTAGAAAAAAGAGAAGCCAGTGAGTGAAAAGTGGTTTTAGAACTGTTGTTAATCAGATGCATAAAAACAAAATTTCATATGAATCCTCTTTTTAAATTTTATATAAAGGAAGCATGAATGTGTACCATTTATTAAATTACTCTCAGTTCCAAACACACCCTTCTATACTTGTTTATGACACTGGGTCTGGGATTCTGCAAACATTTCTTTACCAGCTGCTCCTTGAGTTAAAACCTGCCAAGAGAGGGTACTAGAAGGAGACCAGCAGGCTGGGGAGGAAGAAGGAACATAGTCTTGCTCCTCCCTGTTGGCTTCTTTTATCATTACTTTCACTCCACTTGATAAACAAGCCAGAAAAGAAAACAAGTCAAACTTGTCTTTAAAAGAGCAGTTAATTGGAAGCATGAAGGCAAAATAGTGTACATTTTTTAAATGTCATATGAAGAAAGAACATATAAAAGTTACAAGAGCTAGAACACATGATAGAACTGGAAGATGTATAAACAAAATTAACTCAATAATATATCCACCTCTATTTTGTCATCCATTTGTGTAAACTGGCCTACTGTTTGATTCTGTAAATTAACTCCCTATAATCAGGGGTCACATAAATAGCAAGCAATAAGGCTTTGGAGAGATCTGGTAGATTACTTGTAGAAACAATTTCTCACCAACTGCTTCTGAAGCATGGCTTCGTGTTTGAATATTCACACTGGGAAGCTTATCACTCCTGTATGCCATTTCTTTATGCTATTCACCTCTGTCACCTTAACCATGAGAACAAAGCATTTTATTGATGTCTCTCTTAATGGACAGTCCACGCCCAGGAAATTGTGCCCTTAAGTGTGATAATTTGGGGCGCCTTGGCTCGGTTAAGCATCTGCCTTCTGCTCGGGTCATGGTCCCGGGGTCCTGGAGTCGAGCCCTGTGTTGGGCTCCATGCTTGGTGGGGAGCCAGCTTCTCCCTCTCCTGTCGCCCCCCACTTGTTCTCACGCTCTCTCTGTCAAATAAATAGAATCTTTAAAAAAAAAAGTGTGATAATTTGTGAAAAGCCAGGCCTTTCTTAAGGATTTTATTAGAACGTGAAGAAATGACACATGGGTGAATTACAGGGCAAAAGATATTACATGTTAATACAATAAAGCTGGATTCAAAAATTTTCCAGAAAAGATACAATCTGAATAAATCTTAGGAGAGAATTGGCCTCTGCAGATCATGAGCCTGGTAATGTTTACTAAAAACAGAAATAGCCAGCAACAGCTTTTTCAGAAAAATTTTAAAAAATATTTTTTAATTGTAAGAAAGCATAAAGAAGGGGGGTGTAAAAACTGTAATCCTACTACCAGTTAAATCATATTTTATATAAAAGTAATAGATACTTGTCAGAAAATCAGTGAAATGGTATTAAATGAATACCAAAAGCCCCTTCCTTCTCTCATGGATAAATGCTTGAAAAAAGAGGGGTTTGGGGGGCCTCCCATGGATAAATGCTCAAAAAGGGGCTTTTGGGGGGCACCTGGGTGGGTGACTCAGATAAGTGTCTGACTCAATCTCAGCTCAGGTCTTGATCTCAGTCATGAGTTTAAGCCCTGCCCTGGGCTTAAAAAAGGTGGGGGTGGGGTGGGCCTAACCTTCCAGGGAGAAAAAAATACAAACGCATAGATTTACTTCAAGAGGTTTTTTTTTTTTTTTTTCCCTTGAGTGAGGGCTATATAGTGAAAAGAAACTTTTTACTCACCTAACTCCTACCCACCTAAAGCCCATTTTTGTCTCCTTTCTATAATACAAAAACATTTAATACATAACCCAAGTATATAATGCGAGTATGTGTTTATCTTCCCCTTTCTGTACATAAATTATACTAAGTACACTATTCTGCACTTTTGTTTTTTTCCCTCAATAATATATTTTAGAGCTATATTGATACCTATAGAGCTGCCTCATCCATTTGAACAGCTGTGTAGTATTCCATTAAATGGATATATTAATTTTATATAGTCAGTTACCTGTTGATAAATTTTTAGGTTCTTTCCAATCTTTTACTACTGTAAAGATGCTGCACTAATTTTGTAAGTAGGCTATTTCACACGCACACAAGTATATATATGGGATAAATTCTTGAAAGCATAGTGGGGGGTTTTTAATACTGTTGAATCTGATTTATTTTAAAAGCAACAGCCTTCTGGGTCCTATAGCATTATATTTATTTAATTAACATTTTAATTGGTTTTCTTCTAAACTCTTTTTTTTTTGTTTTAACAAGACCTTGATTAAACCATCCACAATATTTCTCAAGGAATGTTGACCAGGGACAAAGTCTATTAGAGGATACCCTTTTGGTATATAAACTTAGAAACTTGGCTATGAAAAACAAAAAGCAACAGAAGTAGGTCGGAAGGAAGAAAATGGAATAAGAACCCATGATCTTTATGGCTTGTAAACAACATTAACAAAACTGGAAACCTATCCATATTTTGGTTTCTGAATATTAATTGGTTACTACAAGGGTTAATGACTCAGTAGTGTACAGGCTTTGAGATATTTTCCTATTAGTGTCACCTAATTGGTGACTGGTATTTTGTGGGTTGTATTGACAGTAGTAGCCATCCTGAGTTTTCATAAGGTAAATAATGCTTATGACACAGGATTAAATTAGATAATGTTTATATAGGTGGTTGACACTCAGTAGGTGAAAAATAAATGTTACTTCTCTCCATTACATACACCGTGCTTAGTGATAGAAGGAAATTACTCGCTCTATTGCTAAGGTACCAGACTAATCTGGAAAATTATACAGGCTTGATTTTTTTAGCATGAAAAAGAAAGTCTACCCTGCAAATCTGAGTCCTTTATATATCTTTTATTTAGCTTTTAATAAATATAAAATAAAGGAGTGCCTGGGTGGCTCAGATGGTTAAGCGTCTGCCTTCAGCTTGGGTCATGATCCCAGGGTCCTGGGATCAAGCCCCACGTCCAGCTCCTGGCTCAGCGGGGAGCCTGCTTCTCCCTCTCCCTCTGCCATTCCCCCTGCTCATGCTCTATCTCTGTGTCTCAAATGAATAAATTTAAAAAATCTTTAAAAATATATATATTTTTAAATATATATATTAAATATATATATAAAATATAGAAAAATAAAGATAATTTTAAGCTTCTAGTGGCTTAGTATTGGCATTGCCAATAATATTGATTAGCAGACAGTTCTGCTTATCCTGACTGGAAAGAGGTCATATTACTCTACTACCTTCCTCTAGTATTACAATGCAAATATCATAGATACTTAAACACAGCCTCTCATGCATAAAAGAAAAAATTACTATAAAGGAAAAAGTATATGCAAATAAGGATTGTAGTGATAATGTGAAATGACCTATATAAAACTACAATCCATAGAAGAATTTTAAAGCTGAAAGAAACCTTTGCATTTATTTAAAAAAAAAAGAAAAGAAAAGGACCTTTAGAGTCTAAGTATTTTTGTTTGTAAAAAACAAAATGCCGTGGCACCTGGGTGGCTCAGTTGGCTAAGCGTCTGCCTTCAGTTGGGGTCTGGATTCCGGAGTCCCCTGGTGTCGGGCTCCCTGCTCCGCAGGAGTACTGCTTCTTCCTCTCCCACTCCCCCTGCTTATGTTCCCTCTCTCGCCGTCTCTCTCTCTGTCAAATAAATAAACAAAATCTTAAAAAAAAAAAAAAAATGCCTTTCTACAACATAGCCAAGAGTGAAAGTAAAGCTCAATTAAGTGGAAAAACAAGTTTAGAAATGAAGGCAAACCAGGAGGTTTTGCCAGGTCTCTGCTCTGCTGGCAGGTCCTTTAGCGCAGAACTGAGCTCTCGCCATAAGCACTTCACCAGGGAAGAAATTTTTAAGAACTCTCAACAAAGCCATTCATGACACAGAATAAATTCTTGCACATTACTCTAGGGGGGAAAAGATCTACATTGGCCATGCTTTTGCAATCCTAAGAGCTAATAATTAATCATGTTTTAATGTAACTGTTGGAGTGATGATGTAGATGGGCTGCCTTTTGATTCAGCTATCCAACTCAAAATAAAATTTCACAGAATTACCTTAAAGATGGGTTGATGATAAGATTAAAATGATTACATTGTACTTTCAGATGAAATAATGACCTCATTCTGATAAGGAAAATCTGTGTCCTAAGATGGCCAACCAAGCCAGAGAGAGAGTCTCAGTCCTTGCCCCAGCGCTCTTCCAGGTTCTTCTCCCTGCTCCGCTTTGCGCACGCGCCAAAAGTACCAAGTACGCGGAAGAAGAAGTGTATAAATCACCCCCTTTGTGCTGGGGCTCAGACGTTTGGAGACCACTCTCCTCTGAGCGCCAGCATTAAATAAACCTCCTATCCTCCAAGATCTCTGGATGCTGCTTGGTTCTTCTGACAGGTGATCCAGTCCATGTTCCGTAACATTTGATTCCCTGACTGGGAAACCCAACTGTGCTGGCTCATTGTTGCCCCCGGTTTGGGGCAATGGTGGGGCAGTGACGGAATGAGGGATTGTAATGGAGAAGGCATGCCCTGCCTAATTTTCAGCAGTCTCCCATCCTGGTCGCCTCAGGCCAGCCCCACTCCACTGTTCTCACCAGACTCAAGGAGACTTGGCAGGTGAGGACCTGGTCCTGACGTCGGATTCCAGTAAGGCCTGGGGCCCCAGGACCCAGACACGCCCACCCCCATTAGGGTGGAAGGGGAGGCTGATCATCTCCCAGAGACCTCTTAGAGGTCTCACAGGTAGGGATTCCAAGGGAGGGAATGTAATAACTTCTGGAGTGTGAATGTGTGAGGGAATGTGCAGTCTGACCTGGCTTGCTCAAGCGGACTGATTCTGTGACTCCACAGGCAGGCACCCTCCTTAAGGTCCCCAGAAGCCTACAGAGTCTGAGTGGGCCCATCTGTGATTCCGTGGTGAATGGCATACAGTCTTTGGTGGCATCGGAATAGCTTCTGTTCTTAAGTCACAATGCTGAGACCACTATGGCTAAGCCTCACCTAAGCTCCTTTGGGACATGGCCAGACAGGCATCTGATTGGTCTCCTCATCTCAGGAGGCACCCCCCCTTTGTCTGTCTCTGCGCCACCGCACACAGGGATATCTCCATGGGGTCAGGGCAGAGTAAACCTACGGTTCTAGAGACGATGATCAAAAATTTCAAGAAGGGGTTTTCAGGAGACTATGGAGTCGGGATGAACCCCGGCAAGTTGAGAACTCTATGTGAATTGGAATGGCCCACCTTTGCTGTCAGGTGGCCTTCAGAAGGGACATTGGATGTCCCAATGATTAGTCAAGTATAGCAAGTCGTAACAGGAGAACTGGAACACCCTGACCAGTTTCCATACATTGACTCCTGGCTAGGAATTGCTCAGACCCTTCCGCCCTGGGTGCGATTCACTTGCAATAGGCAGGGACAGGCCAGGGTCTTAATCGCCTCATCCAAGCAACCTAAAGAAAATCAACAAAAGCCCCAGTCTCCACAAATCCTAGCCAGAGATGCTGAGGATGAACTGACCCTGCCCCCACCCCCACCGTGCGTACTCCCAAGACTGCTTACACCTGGCCCTTCAGCTCTAGACACTCTGCCGCCATCGGTTTCACTGGCACCCCCAGGCCCAGAGGATCCACCAGTGCCCCCAGGCCCAGAAGATCCACTTTCTCCAGGACCAGCAGCCAGGCTGCACCCTGGGCCAGGCACAAGTGCCTTCCAAATGCTGGTACGAGAGACTCGGGAACCCGAGAGGCGCGATCCAATCAGGGACAGTCCAACCCAGCCGTTCCATGATGTATTATCAGCCTTTCTCCACCACCGACCTCCTCAACTGAAAACATAACACCCCATCCTACAACCACAGGCTATGGTAGACCTCATAGAATCCCTCTTTCAGACTCATCAGCCAACCTGGGAAGACTGCCAACAGTTACTCCGCAGCCTGTTTAACACAGAGGTAAGAAGGAGAATAATGAAAGGTGCAGAGCAGTACCTGGAAGAGCATGCACCAGCGGGAGTCATCAACCCTGTCAGCCTCCTTGCCTCCACCAACCTTCAGCCTCCTTGCTGCCACCCTGAAAGAAAAGGACAACACAAAGATGGGGAGACCCCAAACACCGAAATGGGGGAAGCCCAGAACCCCCTTGGCAAGGGATCAATGTGCCTACTGTAAAGAGAAAGGGCATTGGAAAAATGAATGTCCCAACCGGGGAAAGGTTCAAAAGCCCAGCTGCTACAAGGAAGAACCCCGAGAGGAGGACCTCACAGGCCTTGCGGGAATAGACTTAGACTGAGGGGGACCGGGCTCTTTCCTCCTTGGTCCCCATGAGCCCACGGTCAAAATGGAAGTGGGGGGCCAACCAGTGACTTCTATGGTTGATACTGGGGCCGAGCACTCTGTTGTCACCTCCCCAGTGGCCCCTTTCAGCAAAAGGACTGCAACCATCCTTGGGGCCACTGGGACGTGGGTGATACAGCAGCCCTTTTGCCAGGCTCGCTAGTGTGAACTCAGGGGCCACAGGGTCCAACATGAATTCCTTTATCGGCCTGACTGCCCCATCCCTCTCCTGGGCTGAGACATACTCTCCAAGCTTAGGGCTCAAGATAACCTTTGAGCCCACTGGACACACTAGCCTCCAACTGAACCCAAGGCAAGAGGAGATGGGGTCGCTAATACTAGCAATTACCACACCAAGGGAAGAAGAATGAAGGCTATTCTGTGCCCAGGCCCAACTGAGCAGCCCGCTGGAGTTCAGACTTGCCTTCCCTTCAGTATGGACTGAAAACAACCCACCTGGACTAGCCTGGAATCAGACCCCTGTCATTGTTGAACTGATCCCAGGAGCCCAACCTCAGAGGCAAAGGCAGTACCCCCTTCCACAAGAAGCTAAGATCGGCATTCAAGAACATCTGACCAAACTCAAAGAAGCAGGTAATCTAGTCGAGTGCCAGTCGGCCTGGAATACTCCACTCCTGCCAGTCAAGAAGCCAGGAGGGGGATACCGAATAGTTCAAGACCTGTGGGCCGTCAACAAGGTGACCATCTCTCTGCACCCAGTGGTTCCGAATCCATACAACCTCCTCAGCCAAATCCCAGGGTCGGCCAGATGATTCACTTGCCTAGATTTGAAGGATACCTTCTTCTGCCTCCACTTAGCTCCCCAGAGCCAGCCACTATTTGCCTTTGAATGGTCTGAACCTGATACAGGGCGCCAGATGCAACTGACTTAGACGCGCCTCCCACAGGGGTTTAAAAACTCACCAACCCTCTTTGGGGAAGCACTGGCCATGGACCTCACCAGCTTCCCAAGAGAGGCCACATGATGCACCCTCCTCCAGTATGTGGATGACCTCCTCCTTGCCAGTGACACACAAGAAAACTGCACAAAAGTCACAAAGGCCCTCCTACAGCTCCTGTCAGACTTGGGATACCAAGCCTCATGGAAGAAGGCACAAATCTGCCAACCACAGGTCCAATACCTTGGTTTCCTCTTCACCCAAGGGAAAAGAGAACTAGGGCCAGAAAGGAAAAGGGTCATCATCTCCCTGCCACAGCCACCGACAAAAAGGGGCCTACAAGAATTCCTGGGGGCTGCAGGATTCTGCCGCATCTGGATCCCTGGGTTCTTGGCAATAGCAAGAGCCCTTTATGATCTCTTAGGGGCACCAGATTGAGAACCCCCTACCTGGACTGAGGAAGCAGAAGCTGCTTTCACAGAGATAAAGACCGCACTGGGACAGGCTCCAGCCCTGGGCCTACCAGATGTAGAAAAACCCTTCAATCTCTTTGTGCATGAAAAGGTATGATTAACGCTTCCCACCAAGCATTTAACCACTCAAATCCACCCCTAGCGTCTGACTGCTGGATCTGTATAAAGCCCAGTCCCATCCAATACCTAAGTGTCACCTAGGTACTCACCGAAGCTGTTCCCTGGCAACGGCCAGTTGCTTACCTGTCAAAGAAGCTGGACCCAGTGGTAGCGGGGTGGCTGCCGTGCCTCAGGGAGCTGGCAGCCACAGTCCTACTCATCAAGGAGGTGGAGAAGCTTACCCTGGGGCAAGAACTTAACATCAAGGTTCCTCATGCAGTTGTGTGTCTCATGAATGCACAGGGACACCGCTTCCTTTCCAATTCTCGGCTAGCACAATACCAAGGGTTCCTCTGCGAAAACCCACGGGTCACCCTCGAAACAGTAAGGACATTAAATCCAGTAACCTTTCTCCTCATGGAAGAGAGGGAACCAGACCATGACTGCTCCAAGGTGACTGATGAAGTCCATGCAAGCTGTCCAGATCTGCAGGATCAAGCCATAAAGAATCCATAGCTCATGCTATTCAGCGATGGCAGCAGTTACCTACAAGAGGATGCCTGGAAAGTGGGTTACACAGTAACCACAACCACTGAAGTCCTAGAAGCTAAAGCATTACCAGCTGGATGGTCAGCTCAACGGGCTGAATTATATGCCTTAGCCCAAGCCCTCACCCTCGGTGAAGGCAAGAGTCAACATCTATACTGACTCTCGGTATGCCTTTGCTACTATACATATACATGGAGCCATCTACAAGGAAAGGGGCCTCCTAACCGCAGCAAGAAAAGCTATCAAGAACAAAGAGGAGATACTGAGACTCCTCGAAGCCGTCTGGCTTCCAGAGGAAGTAGCAATCCTGCACTGTAAGGGACACCAGAAAGGAGACAACCCCATAGTGCAGGGAAATCCTCTGGCAGATGAGGCAGGCAAGACCACAGCCAGTGAGGACATGGACAAAGCCCCTCCCCTCACCATGGCCCTAACACCCCAGAAGAAGTCCCTTCACTCAGTTACACTAAAAAGGAAAAGGAATGGGCCATGGCTGAGGGAGCCACCCTGACTGAAAAGGGATGGTGGATGATGCCAGACGGGCACATCTTTGTTCCAACAGCAACTGGAGGGCACATAGTCAAGGAATACCACCAATGCACTCATCTGGGAAAAACTGCATTAGAGGCCCCTCTCAAGACATCAGTCAGCTGCCAGCACTATGCCGAGCAATGGGTGAACCAATGCATAACGTGCTAAAAATAATGCTCGGTCTGCACCACAGCCCCCGCCAGGTGTCCAGAGGATGGGAACAACCCCCTTCAAAGATCTAGAGGTAGATTTCACAGATGTGCAGCCAAGCAGGGGGTACAGATATCTCCTAGTAATAGTATACACATACTCTGGGTGGGTCGAAGCCTTCCTGACTAGGACAGAGCAAAGCTGGGAAGTAGCTAAAGTCCTCTTGAGGGAGATTATGCCCTGGTTCAGCCTGCCATTAACAATCCATAGTGACAATGGACCTGCATATGTGGCAGACATTGTACAGGTCTTGACCCAAACTCTCAGCATCACCTGGAGACTCCACACTGCTTCTGGCCCCAAAGTTCAGGGAAAGTAGAGTGAATGAATCGCACCCTCAATGGAACCTTATCAAAGTTGTCAGGAGACTAATCTCCCATGGCCAGATCTGCTACCCCTAGCTCTCCTGCATGCTCGCTGCACACCCAGGACATCAGGTTTCTCCCCATTCAAATTAATATATGGACAGCCTCCCCTGTGCTTGGGAAGCCTTCCAGGAAACTTGCATCAGGTTGGAGATAAAGGGATAAAGGAGCAGCTTCAGGCTGGGGGCCACCCTAAATAAATTACAAAAGTACACCATCAAGAGGTCTCCAATCTCTTTAGGGTCTCAGGTACACTCCTTCCAGACAGGGGACTCAGTTTGGGTCAAAGATTGGAAGAAAGACCTCCTCAAACCACAGTGGACAGGGCCCCACACTGTTGTTCTAACCGCCCCCGCTGCCCTCAAGGTCTCAGGTGTCACCCCATGGGTCCACCACTCCAGAGTGAAGAAAGTTCATCATGCAGATGAGAAGCCACACCAGCGGAGAGTCCAGCCAGGCTTCAGGAACCCACTCCAGCTTCACCTTCGACGAGACCCTACCAACTGATGGACACCTGCTCACCATGGTCCCTGGCTCTCATTGGCGTGATTTCCTTCATCTTGGGAGTCAGACTCTACACTGTTGCCCCTCCTGCCTGGACTTTCCCCCAGAGGCTTACTATTGTCATTGCTTATTGGGTGTCCCTAGGGTATATTACTGCACTTACTTGTCCACAGGTTTCATCTGCTGATGAGTTAGCCATGATGGCTCCCTCTACCTAAGGTCATAGATCCCACTTTTACTGGCCCTCTGCTGTCTACTCCTGAGCACATTTCACCATGGTTTTCCTGGCCCCAGTCAGTACTGGTCTTCTGCTACCTGGTATGCTATTCCTCCTCACTGCCTCTAGCTTGCCCGGCCAGGCAAACTCTCGTATCACCGTTACTGGCAAATGGACTTTCCAGTTCATCCCCCTCAATCCCGCACCAGCGCCCCCACTGACTTCTTCCACCTGGGATGGGCACACACCAAAGGTTAACCTCCATTTTGATGGATGCCAGCTTCTTAATACCTCCTGGGAGCCTCATAGACAGTGTTCCTACCATGGCCCTCACTCGGGTTACTGACTGGTAGATATCTACATCTGTGGGGGCCCTACGCCTCAACAGCCAAACACCTGCCCTCAGTTCTGCTCACAAGCCTGGGGATGTGAGTCATGGGTGGCTACTTGGCCGGGAATGGAATGATGGTCCGCCAGGTGGTGGCACCTCAAACAGGGCAGTGACACCCGGATTTCCTTGTCACACAGCGCCACCCCCTCCTCTTGCTCTAGCAGTCCCTGTATACTGCTCACCCTCTCAGTCTTAGAACCCAATGCCACATCATGGGCTGTAGGAATCATTCTCCTGTTGGGCCAATATCACCCCATGGGAACCGACCCCATGGCCAAATTTATGATTAAGTCCATGTTCACTCCAAGCCTTACAGTCAACCCCCAGAGTCAGACAGAAAATAATTCATCCTGGAGAATACCTGGGTCCCCCATCCACATGCAAGCATCTATAGTGCAACTGTTAGGTATGAGTAACGCCTCCCACCAAGCGCTTAACCACTCATATCCACCCCTAGTGTCTGACTGCTGGATCTGTATAAAGCCCAGTCCCGTCCAATACCTAGGTGCCATCCTCAACCGATCTACTGTGTCACCTCCCACCTCGGCACCAGGGACCTCAGATTATCCCTTTCTGGCTCCAGTACCGCTGTATGGCAACTCTTCCTCTCCCATCACGGGCCACAACCAGGTCTGTGCACCTAACAACAATTTTCTGGCTTGTGATCAAGGTGTATATACATCTGCATCACCCCGCGCAATCAATCGTGCACGCTTGTCAGTCTCTTACCCGATCTTTCAGTCCTTCTCGGGAGCGATGTCCCACTCATATAGAGACCTCCTAACTGCCCTCAATGCTCCGCCACGGCCATCCCTCTTACCATGAGCCTGCTGGCAGCATCAGGTGTTGCCCTTGGCGCCACGCACATCAGGATGTCTCAGGTTCAGTACCAGGGGTTAACTCAACAACTCACGCCGGACTTTTCTGCCCTCACTCAGTTGGCCCTAGCCCTGGAGCACCAGCTTGATTCACTGGCCTCAGTGGTCCTCCAAAACAGAAGTGGGCTCGACTCACAGCCGTGCAGGGCGTGCTCTGCCTCTTCTTACAGAAGGAATGTTGTTTCTATGCTAATGAGTTGGGGGTGGTCCAAGAAACTCTGACCCAATTACAGGAATGAGTACATCACTGGTGGGAATCACTCCAGCAGACACCTTAGTGGGATACCCTCTCACAATGGTTCCCTTGGTTCACCCCCACTAGCCGGCCCCCTCCTATTGCTTCTCATAAAATAGCATTTGGTCCTTGTATTCTTAATGCCCTTACCAGGTTTAGCACTACTCAAATTGCTAAAATCAGACTCCAGTTACTCCTTACTCACTATCACCCCTTAGAAGATGAAAATGATGCCCTCTAAACTAAGTGTTTAAAGGGGCATCAAAGTGGGGGAATGATAAGGAAAATCTGTGTCCTAAGATGGCCAACTGAGCCAGAGAGAGCCAGTCCTTGCCTGGGGGCTCTTCTCCCTGCTCTGCTTCCCGTGTGCACCAATCTGGGTCCTTCTCCCTGCCCTGCTTTGCGTATGTGCCAAAAGTGCCAAGTATGCAGAAGTAGAAGTGTATAAATTGCCCCCTTTGTTTGTGCTGGGGCTCAGACCTTTGGAGATCACTCTCCTCTGAGCCCGCCAACGTTAAATAAACCTCCTATCTTCAAGATCTCCAGGTGCTCCTTGGTTCTTCCGTTGGGTGATCCAGTCCAGATTCCATAACAATTCCTTCATTTCATATGTATATACATACACAGTTTTATTTCAACCTTTTACTGGGAAAATACAAACAAATATCTTGAAACCCCATGGCTTTTAGGCAAGACAAATGAAAATAAAGAAGAAAGGTGCTTTGTTAAAATTCTTTCTCTGTACTGTTTGTTTTCTCTTATGGTTGTTTCATTTATTTTAAAAAATGCATTTTGCATTTAAACTACTAAATCCTTGAGGATTAAGATAGATTTAAATGAAAGAGGAGCTTATGTAAATGCAACCACCTTTGAGTTGGAAATAGAAACAATTTTCTTTTCTGCTCAGATACCAACGTCCTGTTGAGAAGAAGATTCTCCAAAATGCTCAAGCAAGTGCTTAGAATGAAAACTCAGCCAGCATGGAGTAGAGGACTGGAAAGGCAGGGAGCATGCTTTATTTCCTGGGGGGAGCCACATCTTTGAACTTAATAGCTTAAGGGGGGAGGTACAATCTGCAACTTAGGCAGAGATGGACTTCATTGTCTTCCTGCAACACATCCAGCACAGTCAAGTGTAATCACTAACTTATTAAGAATTTAATTGCCCAGGTGTCAGACCTATTTTTTTTTTCTGACTATTTACTGCAATTGTCAAATGATAAGTGATTATCTCCCATCTTCATCCTTTAGATGCTATCACCAGGCATGCTGGAGCAATTTCTCTTTCAATACCCTTGGGCTCTGGTTGACACAATTCTGCATGCCCTTGGTTCACTTTTGGAAGCATAAGGACCACAGCCCTTAAAATGTGTTACTCTTGATAGAAAAGGGATAATCATTTGGTTTTAAATTGGCTGTAAATTGTATGTTGTGAGGAGGATCTATTACAGCACTGATCCATGTTAAGATGTAAAATTAAACGAAACCACTAGCAGGTTTCCCAGGAGGATTTTCTTTATTCTCTGATCCTCTTTCATTTCTTGACCACTGACTCTTTCCCCAACCCATGTCAATCTGCTGACCACAAAGGGAACAAGAAAAAAGAATGAAGGGCAGAGAAGGGTTTTAAACTGATATCAGTATGCTGGGTCATGGGTAACTCAGATTATCCACAAAAATTACCCAGCTTCCTTTAAAAAGACTAACAGAAGGAATTTCAAGGCTTGAAATGCCTATTCTCCTTCACCTCCATCTATCCACATCCCTCTCACCCTTCAAGATTTGGTTCAATTATCACTGTCTCTGAAAACTCCAATCTGAAGTGATTCTTCTTCCTCAAAACTCCCATAGAGATTTTCATTGTAATTAACTCATTCAGGCACTTATCCTATGCTGGCTCATATCATCTACCTTTGAACCTAAACTGCTATCACTGTTTACTTTTCCAAAGATGTATGTGCTAGTTCACTAGACTGTAAGCACCTTGAAGAGCAGGATCTACATTTTATATTCTCTAACAGCCTAACACCATGCTTTAGACCTAGTGGACTATTAATAATTACTGTTGAATTGAAAATAAGCACCATGCAACTGGTTCACATGAAAAACTCAGGAATTCATTAAATGGCACATTTGGTGACTATTTCCATAAAAAGATAATTTTCCTGCTTTGATCATGATTAACTCATTTTGTTTTCTAAAACTTTAGTCTCAGATACTGAAATTTTTTCTTGGTTTTCCGAAAAAAAAAAAAAAAAAAACGGATACCTAGCAGACAACCTGCAGTTCAAAACCCAAAGCTCACTTATTCTTTTTTTTTAAGCTTTTATTTATTTATTTGACAGAGAGAGAGACAGTGAGAGAGGGAACACAAGCAGGGGAAGTGGGAGAGAGAGAAGCAGGCTTCCCACTGAGCAGGGAGCCCGATGCGGGGCTCGATCCCAGGATTCTGGGATCATGACCTGAGCCGAAGGCAGACGCTTAACGACTGAGCCACTCAGGTGCCCCAGCTCACTTATTCTTAACTCTCCTCAAGATTGTCATGATCTAGGGGCACCTGGGTGGTGCTGTCATTTGAGCATCTGACTCTTGATTTTGGCTCAGGTCATGATCTCATGGCCTGGGATCGAGCCCCATGTAGGGCTCCAGGCTGGGTGTGGAACCTGCTTGGGATTCTTTCTCCCTCTCCCTCTGCCCCTCCTGCTCATGCTGTTTCTCTCTCTTTCTCAAATAAATAAATAAATAAATAAATCTTTTTTTAGAAAAAAGATTGTCATGCTCTGGAGTCACGATAGTCATAATACCCAAGAAGCATTTATCTTTTCAACAAATGGTGTTGAATGCAAAAGAATGAAACTGGACCACTTTCTTAACATCATACACAAAAATAAATTCAAAATGGATTAAGGACCTAAATTTGGGATCTGAAATCATAAAAATCCTAGAAGAGAACAAAGGTTTTGACAGTGACTATAGCAACTTACTTCTAGATATGTCTCCTGAGACAAGGGGAAAAAAGCAAAAACAAACTATTGGGACTTCATCAAAATAGGAAACAAACAACACTAAAAGGCAACCTATGGAGTGGGAGAAGATACTTGCAAATGACATTCCAAGAAAGGGTTAGTATCCCAAATATATAAAGAACTGATGCGACTCAACACCAAACAGCACAAGTAATCCACCTAAAAAATGGGCAGAAAACATGAACAAACATCTCTCCAAAGAAGACATACAGATGGCCAACAGACACATGAAAAGATGCTCAACACCACTCATCATCAGGGAAATGCAAATCAATACCACAATGAGATATCACCTCACACCTGTCAGAATGGCTAAAATCAACAACACAAGAAACAAGTGTGGGTGAGGATGTGGAGAAAAAGGAAATTCATGTACTGTTGGGAATGCAAACTAGTGAAGCCACTGTGGAAGACAGAATGGAGGTTCCTCAAAAAGTTATAAATAGAAATAACCTATGATCTAGTAAATATACTACTGGGTATTTACCCCCAAAATACTAAAGTACTAATTCAAAGGGATACATGCACCCCTATGTTTATTACAGCATTATCTACTACAGCCAAATTATTGAAATAGCCCAAATGTCCATTGATAGATGAATGGATAAAGAAGAGGTGGTGTGTGTGTGTGTGTGTGTGTGTGTGTGTGTGTGTGTGTATACACACAATGGGATATTAGTCATAAAAAAGAATGAAGTCTTGCCATTTGCAATGACATGGATAGAACTAGAGAGTATAATGCTAAGTGAATAAGTCAGAGAAAGACAAATACCATATGATTTCACTCATATGTGGAACTTAAGAAATGAAACAAACAAACAAACAGAAAGGGGCAAACCAAGAAACAGCCTCTTAACTATAGAGAACAAACGGATTACCAGAGGGAACGTGGGTGGGAGATGGGTGAAACAGGTGATGGGGATTAAGGAGTACACTTATGATGAGCACTGAGTAATATATGTAAGTGTTGAATCACTATATTGTACACCTGAAACTAATATTATACTGGGTTAACTAATGGGAATTTAAATAAAAGTTTCCAAAAAATTGTCAGTTAGATGCTTCTTGTATTTTTCTGTTGTTGTTGTCTTTTTGTTTTTCTTCTTTTTTGGGGGGGATTAAATTCATTTCAAAAAAAACTTTAATTCCAGTCTAGTTACTCTCTAGATCCATCCATGTCATTGCAAATACCAGGATTTCATTCTTTTTTATGGCTGAATAATATTTCTGTGTGTGTGTGTGTGTGTGTGTGTGTTTGTGTGTGTGTTTGTACACACACAAATACATGCATATATATATGTATATATACACATATATATAATGCGATAGAAATGTCTATTCATGATTTCTGCCCACTTTTTTTTTAACTTTTTAAAAAATTTTATTTATTTGAGAGAGAGAGTGAGAGAGAGAGAGCACAAGAGGGGGTAGGGTCAGAGGGAAAAGCAGACTCCCTCCTGAGCAGGGAACCTGATGCGGGACTGGATCCCGGGACTCCGGGATCATGACCTGAGCCGAAGGCAGTCGCTAAACCAACTGAGCCACCCAGGCGCCCTCTGCCCACTTTTTAATTGGACTATTTGTTTTTTGGGTATTGAGTTCTATCCGTTCTTTATGTATTTGCGTTACTCCCTTTATCAGATACGTCATCTGCAAATATTTTCTTCTGCTCCACAGGTTGCCTTTTAGTTTTGTTGGTTGTTTCCTTTGCTGCGCAGAAGCTTTTTATTTTGATGACGTCCCAATAGTTTATTTTTGTTTTTGTTTCCCTCGCCTCAGGAAACATATCTAGAAAGAAGTTGCTATAGCCAATGTCAAAGAAGTTACTGCCTTTGTTCTTTTCTAGGATTTTTATGATTTCAGTTCTCATATTTATGTCCTTAATCTGTGGTGAATTTATTTTTGTGTATGATGTAAGGAAGTGGTCCAGTTTTATTCTTTTGCATGTAGCTGTCCAGTTTTCCCAACACCATTTGTTGAAGAGACTGTCTTTTTCCCATTACCTATTCTTTACTGCTTCATCAAAGATTAATTGACCATCTACTTGTGGGTTCATTTTTGGGTTTTCTATTCTGTTCTATTGATCTATATGTCCATTTTTCTGCCACTACAATACTGTTTTGATCACTACAGCTTTGTAGTATAACTTGATATCAGGAATTCTGATGCCCCCAGCTTTGATTTTGTTTTTCAAGGTTGCTTTGGCTATTAGGGGTCATTTGTGGCTCCATATAAATTTTAGGATTGTTTGCCCTAGTTCTGTGAAAAATGCTGGTGGTATTTTGATAGAGATTGCATTAAATGTGTAGATTGCTTTGGGTATCATAAACATTTTAACCATATTTGTTCTTCCAATCCATGAGCATGGAATGTCTTTCCATTTCTTTGTGTCATCTTCAGTTTCTTTCATCAGTGTTTTACAGTTTTCAGAGTATAGGTCTTTCAGCTCTTTGGTTAGGCTTATTCCTAGGTATCTTATGGTTTTTAGTGCATGGTACATGGGACTGATTCCTTCGTTTCTCTTTCTGCTGCTTCATTATTGGTGTATGGAAATGCAACAGATTTCTGTAGGTTGATTTTGTATCCTTCAAATTTACTGAATTTGTTTATCAGTTCTAGCAGTTTTGTGTGGAATCTTTCATGTTTTCTGTATAGAGTATCATGTAATTTGCAAATATTGAAGCTTGACTTCTTCCTTGACAATTTGGATGCCTTTTATTTCTTTTCATTGTCTGATTGCTGTGGCTAGGACTTCCAGTACTATGACGAATAACAGTGGTGAGAGTGGTGATCCCTGACTTGTTCCTGACCCTAAAGGAAAGCTCTCATTTTTCCCCATTGAGGATGACGTTAGTTGCTGATTTTTCATAGATGGCTTTTATTATGTTGAGGTATGTTCCCTCTAAACCTACTTTGTTGAGGGTTTTTATCATGAATGGATGTTTTACCTTGTCAAATGCTTTTTCTGCATCTATTGAAATGATTATATAGTTCTTATCCTTATCCTTTCTTTTATTAATGTGGTATATCACATTGTTTGATTTGTGAATATTGAACCACCCTTGCATCCTGTGAATAAAATCCCACTTGACTGTGGTGAATGATTTTGTTTTTAATGTATTGTTGGATTCAGTTTGCTAGTATTTTATTGAGAATTTTTGCATCCATCCTCATCAAAGATATTGGCCTATAATTCTCTTTTTTGTGGAGTCTTTATCTGGTTTTGGAATCAGGGTAATGCTGGCCCCATAGAATGAATTTGGAAGTTTTACTTCCTTTTCTATTTTTTGGAATAGTTTGAGAATAGGTATTAACTCTTCTTTAAATGTTTGGTAGAATTTGCCTGTGAAGCCATCTGGCCCTGGACTTTGTTTATTGGCGTATTTTGATTACTGATTCAATTTCTTTGCTGGTTATGGGTCTGTTCAAATTTTCTCTTTCTTCCTGTTTCAGTGTTGGTAGTTTATATGTTTCTGGAAATTTATCATTTTCCTCCAGTTGTCCAATTTTTTGGCATATAGCTTTTCATAATATTCTCTTATAATTGTATTTCTGTAATGTTGGTTGTTATTTCTCCTCTCTCACTTGTGATTTTATTTATTTGGGTCCCTTCTCTTTTCTTTTTGATAAGTGGCTCAGGAGTTTCAATTTTACTAATTTTTTCAAAGAACCACCTCCTGGTTTCGTTGACTGTTCTATTGCTTTTTAGTTTCTACACCATTTATTTCTGCTCTAATCTTTATTATTTCCTGCTTTCTGCTGACTTTAGGCTTTGTTTATTGTTCTTTTTCTAGCTCCATTAGGTGTAAGGTTAGGTTAGGTTGTTTGACATTTTTCTGGCTTCTTGAGGTAGACCTATATTGCTATATACTTCCTCTCAGGACTTCTTTTGCTGCATCGAAAACATTTTGGACCACTGTGTTTTCATTCTCTTTTGTTTCCATGTATTTTTAAAATTTCTTCTTTGATTTTCTGGTTGACCCATTCATTGTTTAGTAGTATGTTGTTTAACCTCCATGTATTTGTGGTATTTCCAATTTTTTTTCTTGTTGTTGACTTCCACGTTCACAGCATTGTGGTCAGAAAAGGTGCATGGTGTGATTTCAATCTTTTTGTATTTGTTGAGGTCTGTTTTGTGATCTGTTATGTAATCTATTCTGGAGAATGTTACATGTTCACTTGAAAAGAATGTATATGCTGCTGTTTTAGGATGGAATGTTCTGAATATATCTGTTAAATCTATCTGGTCCAGTGTGTCATTCAAAGCCATGGTTTCCTTATTGATTTTCTGTTTAGATGATCTGTTCATTGATGTAAGTGGGGTGTTTAAGTCCTCTACTATTATTGTGTTATTATCAATTAGTTCCTTTATGTTGTTATTGTTTTATATATTTGGGTGCTCCCATTTTGGGTACTCCCACTTTGAGTGCATAAGTATTTAAATTGTTACATCTTCTTGTTGGATTGTCCCACTTATGATTATATAACCCCTTCTTCATCTCTTGTTATAGGCTGTGGTTTAAAGTCTAGTATGTCCAATATAAGTATTGCTATTCTGGCTTTCTTTTCCTATCCATTTGCATGATAAATGTTTCTCCATCTCCTCACTTTCAATCTTCAGATGTCTTTAGGTCTAAAATGAGTCTCTTGTAGGCGGCATATAGATGGGTCTTGTTTTTTTTTTACCTATCCTGACACCCTATGTCTTCGAGTGTTTAGTCCATTTACATTCAAAGTAATTATTGATAGATATGTATTTTATTACTTGCTTTGTCATTGTTTCTGGTGATTTTCTCTGACCCTTTCTTGTCTTTGTTACTTTTGACCTCTCCTTTGCAAAGAGTCCCCTTTAATATTTCTTATAGGGCTGGTTTAGTGGTCATCAACTCCTTTAGTTTTTGTTTGTCTGGGAAACTCTTTATCTGCCCTTCTATTTGGAACAATACCCTTGCTGGATAGAGTATTCTTGGCTGCAGATTTTTCCCACTCAGCATGTTGAATATATCATGCCACTCCCTTTTGGCTTGCCACGTTTCTGTTGAGAAATCTCCAGTTAGCCTTATGGCTTTTCCCTTGTAAGTTAAAGACTTTTGTCTTGCTGCTTTTAAGATTTTTTTCTTTGTCACTATATTTCGCAGATTTAGTTACAATATGTCTTGGTGTTAGCCTGCTTTTATTGATTTTTATGGTAGTTCTCTGTGCCTCCTGGATATGAATGTCTGTTTCCTTCCCCAGATTAGTTAAGTTTTCTGCTATTATCTCTTTACTTAAATTATCTGTCCCCTTTTCTCTCTTCTTCTTCTTCTGGGACTCCTATAAGATACATGTTATTACATTTGATAGAGTTGCTGAGTTCCCTAAATCTATTCTTGTGTTGCATAATTCTTCTTTCTTTCTTTTGTTCAGCTTCATTAGTTTCCATTATTTTGTCTTCCAGATCACTAATTTGTTCCTCTGCTTTTTTCCAGCCTGCTGTTCATTGCATCAAGCCTGTTTCCAATCTCATTTATTGCATTCTTCATCTCTGATTATCTTTTGTCTTTTTTATCTCTGCGATAAGGGTCTCACTGATGTCTTCTATTCTTTTCTCAAGCCCGGTGAGTATCCTTATGATTGTTGCTTTAAACTCTCCATCAGGCATGTTATTTATATCTGTGTCACTTAGATCTTTGGCCATGGCCTTGTTCTTTCATTTGGATAAATTCCTCTGTCTTGGCATTTTGTCTAAGTCTCTGCCTTCTTCTGTTAGAAAATCCAGTTATGTTGCCTGCATTTGAAAGTAATGGCCTTATGAAAAAGAGATCATGTACTGCTCAGGGCCTGGCACTTCAGAGAGTGTCTCCAGTGTGTGCTTTGTGCACTCTGCTATAATGTCTTGGCTGCTCTATCCTTCAGGCCTGTCATCTGCAGAGGCTCTCCATGACTTCTGTGGGCAATGTTTGAGCCCTGGCCTGAATGTGGTGAGTTTAACTAGGTGCGCACTGATCTGCTTGTGAAATGAGACTTGACACCACTTCCTCCGGAACTGAGGCCCTGCAGAACTTTCTGGTTGGGAGACATGGTGTAGGCAAGGATTTGTGCTGGTCTTCTGGGGGAGGGCCTCGCTTGACTGGGAATGAGGCAAGCTTAATTGAGAGGAGCAGTCCCACCAGAGCACAGGGTGGGTGGGGCTTAGTGTAAGCAAGTTAGGCAGCCAGTGTTGGTGCTGCACTGCTTCTGGCAGGTGGTTCTGTGTTTATGCTGAGGGGCAGGGGAGGGAAATGGCACTAGCCAGTTTCTTTGCTCCCAGAGAGCAAACTGTGAAAACTGACTCTCAGGGATGACCTCCAAGAAGAGCAAATAATCCACCTGTGTGCCCCAGGTGTTCTTCAAATCACTGTTCCCATGCCATGGGGTTTTTTGCCTGCCTTCTCTCAGGAGTAGGGCAGTGCCCTCAGGGCCCTATCCCAGCTGAGTCTGTTGATCTTAAAAACTCCAGGCTTTAAGCCCCACTGGTTGCAAGAACTCATGAAATTTAGCCCCTCTCATTTTCCAAGCCAGTGGCTTTGGGGAAATGTTCTTGTGTATTCCCCTGTGTGCTCCTCTCTCTCTTTCTCTCTTTCACTTTTCCATGACCACAGCTCCCTCCCCTCTGCAGCACCTGCAATCAAATAAATTTGTATGCCTTTTCTCCTGTTAATCTGCCTGTTGTCAGTTTACTGCTCAGACCCAGCCAGACAACCTAAGAGGGTAGAGAAGAATTTTCCTCTCCTATATATACATATTGATATTAAACCCAAAATTTTGATAATGAACACCACTTCGACAGTTCTATTTATGACTTTATAAGCAGAAACAACAGCAGAGCTCATCTTTAAATGTCTATTTAAAAGGCATAAATATCAACTGAGAAAAAACTAAGATGGGATGTTAAAATTAGAGAGATTTCAGTCTAAGATTCAAAAAGATTGCTAAGCTTCTGCTCTGTTAGGGAAATCAGAGATGTAAGTTTAGGTTTCATCTGGTTTAGGGGAATCAGTTTTTTCATACAGAGGAGCAACTCCCAATTTAACGCCTTTGTACACGGCCTAAGGAGGTTGATAACTGCCAATTGCAACAGTTGCCACCTTTTTTTTAAAAAAAGATTTTATTTATTTATTTGAGAGAGAGAGAGGGTGAGCAAGAGATAGCACAAGCATGGGGAGGGACAACGGAGAGGAAGAAGCAGACTCCCTGCTGAGCAGGGAGCCTGACCCAGGGCTTGATCCCAGGACCCTGAGATCATGACCTGAGCCAAAGGCAGACACTTAACCAATTGAACCACCCAGGTGCCCTAACTCCCACCCTTTTAATAGAAAGTCATGGGAGTCTGGGAGGAAGGCACATCCTATGGCAATTGGCTTAGTGATCAATTGGGTAAGTTGGAGAATATCTAATTGCCTGCAAGATCTGTTCTAATGTCCCAGATCCAAGACCAGAATACAGAACACTGTATCTCAGAGCTGGAATGGACCTCACCATTACCTAGTCCAGTGGTCCCACACTTGGACTCAGCTACAAGTGTCCAAAAAACCCCTCAGGACTTCTGCTTCCAGAAAAGTGGAGATGTTATTTTCTCTATCCCCCCCCCCCAACTATAACTTAAAATCCAGGACATGATATATAAATAAACATAAGAAGGCTGAAAAGTTGAGAGAAGGCAGACTTGCCAGGGACTTCAGGATCTCAAGAAACAACATGGTGGTGAGTTCCTGGGGTTTTCTTTTTGCCTTATATATCCCAGAAGTCAACAATCTGGAAATGTCAACAGCTGCAGACAAAAGAAAGTTCCTACATAAGTCTACCCTCTTCGGCCAAAAGAGAAGGAAAGAGGTAGCCTAACAAGAGAAATACCACCCAGGCAATAACTGCTCTACTCCAGCCAAATGCTACATAAAAGACCTGTGGGCCCACTAACCCACACCAGTAAATGCCAAGTGGGGATCCTAGAATTCCACTCAGGCCATGCTGTAAAGAGGCATCTTAACCCCACCACTGGGTAGTATCAGAAAAGACTGAGTAAGTTTCCAGGACTTTCATCCCTATAGGGGTGGGCAGTTTGAGGCCATCTCCATGATATCAGTGGAAATTACATAGGAAGTCTGGACTTCCACCCCTTCCTCCACCTTTGTGTTATGGTGGGATCAGAGGAGGGCTATTGGAGGACTTGTGTTGCTAATAAGAAGGCCAATCCCTTCTTGGTGCCGGTAGAGGCCACATGGGAAGAATAATGAAGCACTCCTACCTCTCCCAGCCAGGGAAATATCAATGGAGGCTTAGTGGGGAGTTAGAACTCCTATCTTCACCCAGCAGTATTGAGCAGTCTCCCCCATACCCTGGCTGGATATCAGCATAGGCTGAAGGAGAGATCTAGATGTCTACCCCCAACTGGCAATAAAGAGGTGGCATCCCACTGCTTTCTTCCTCTGCCAGAGTGATATCATAGAAAATTAGTTAAAACAAAGGTTGTAAGCAAGATCTAGAGTAAGATTTAAAATCCCATAACATAATACTGAAAATGTCCAGATTTCAATTGAAAATCACTTATACCGTGAGTCAGAAAGATCTCAAATTGAATGAGAAAGACAATCAATAGATGCCAACACCAAGGTGACAGAAATGTTAGGATTATCTGACAAGTATTTTAAGACAGCCATTATAAAAATGCTTCAATGAGCAATTATGAGCATGTTTGAAATAAATGAAAAATTAGAAAATTTCAGCATAAGTTATATATATATCATATATATTCATATGTTATATATATGATATATATAGCCATATATATATAAATGATATCCATAGCAAGCACTAAAAAAGTATAACAAAGAGATACACTCAAAAAACTATAAGATAACTTTCTAAAAAATGCTCAATTAATCCACAGGAGGGCAGGTAAAAGAAAACAGAAACAAACAAAAAAACCCCAGAACAAACAGAAAACAGAAATAAAATGGCAGACTTAAACCATACTTTTCTATAATTAAACTAAATGAGTATGGTCAGATAAACCAATTAAAAGAAAGAGGTTGACTGTGAGGATTAAAAAACAGAATCCAGAATGCCTGGCTGGCTCAGTCAGTAGAGCATGCGACTCTTGATCTTGGGGTTGTGAGTTCAAGCCCATATTGAGTGTAGAGATAACTTATAAGTAATAAATAATAAAATATAAAGAATTTTAAAAATTTAAAAAACAAAAAACAGGACCCAACTATGTACTGTCTAAAAGAAATTCAATTCAAA
Source organism: Zalophus californianus (assembly GCF_009762305.2). Classification (NCBI taxonomy): domain Eukaryota; kingdom Metazoa; phylum Chordata; class Mammalia; order Carnivora; family Otariidae; genus Zalophus; species Zalophus californianus. The sequence continues at coordinate 58,556,373 of NC_045602.1, read as the reverse complement.
TATAATGATAGAGACAGGTTGAAAGTTCAAAAAAAAAATTGAAAAAGATATGCCATGCAAATATTAATCAAAACAAAGCAGGGGTAAAATTAGGAGGATACAGAAGAACTCAACATCAAACAACAGTATCTAATTGACATTTATAGAACACTCCACCCCACATCAACAGAAAACACATTCTTTTCAAATTTCCCTGAATATTTCCAAGATAGACTGCATTCTGGGCACTATAATAAAACTAACCCAATTTAGAAAAATTGAGATCATACAGAGTATGTTTTCTGACCACATCAAATTGGAAATGAATAGTTAAAAGGTAATGAAAATCAGGGTGCCTGGGTGGCATAGTTGGTTAAGCATCAGACTTTTGGTTTCAGCTCAGGCTGTGATCTCAGGGTTGTGGGAACAAGCCTTGTGTAGGGCTCCATGATCAGCGTGGAGTCTGCTTAAGATTCTCTCTCCATTCTCCCTCTACCCCTGCCCCAATGATCTCTCTCTCTAAAATAAATAAATAATGTTAAAAAAAAAAGGTAATGAGGGGAAGCAGGGTGGTTCGGTTGGTTAAGTGTCTGCCTTCAGCTCAGGTCGTGAGCTTGGGGTCCTGAGATTGAGCCCCATATTGGGCTCCCTGCTCAGCAGGAAGTCTGCTTCTCCCTCTTCCTCTGCCTGTTCCCCCCAACTCATGCTCTCTCTGTCTCTCTCTCTCAAATAAATAAATAAAATATTCAAAAAAATGTAACGAAAATCTCCAAACACCTGGAAACAAAAATAAATGAAAATAAAACATATCAAAAATCATTGGGCACAGACGAAGCAGTGCTGAGAGGAAAATTTATAACTCCACATTAGAAATTTATAGCATATCTTAGAAAAAAGAGTCTCAAATCAATTATTTTAATCCCCACCTCAAAAACCTAGAAAAAGAAGAGAAAATAAAAATCAGAAAGAAGAAAATAGTAAACATAAGAGTATAAATCAATGAAGTTAAAAATAGAAAAACAATAGAGAAAAGCAATGAAACAAGTAGTTCTGTGAAACTATCAATGAAATTGACAAATCTCTAGCTTGACTGATAAAGAAAAAACAGAAGACACAGATTACTAATATCAGTAATAAAACAAGGATATCATGATAGATTCTGCAGACATTAAAAGAATAATAAGTGAACACTATGAACAACTCTACATTCAGAAAGTTGGCAACCTAGGTGAAATGAACAAATTCCTTGAAAAATATAAACTACCACAACTCATCCAATATGAAATAGATAATTGGGATCACCTGATAACTATTAAGGAAATGCAATTCATAATTTAAAAGTTTCCAAAATAGAAATCTCCAAGCCTAGATAATTTTACTAGAGAACTCTAAAAAATGTTTAAAAGAATTAACACCAGTTCTCTACATAAGCTCTTCCAGAAATTAGAAGAGGTAAATACTTCTCAATTCATTTTATGAAGCTAGTATTACACTGATAGCAAAACTAGACAAAGACAAAAAGAAAAGAAAACTACAGAAAGACAAAAAGAAAACTACAGACCAACATCTCTCCTGAATAAGATGGAAAAAATACTTCACAAAATATTAATAAATTGCACTCAGCAATATTTGAACCAACTATGACCAAGTGGAGTTTATTCCAGGGATACAAGGGAGGCTCAATATTTGAAAATCAATCAATGTACTCTATCATATTAACAAGCTAAAGAAGAAAAACTACATAATCATATTAATTGATACAGAAAAAGCATTTGACAAAATTCAGCACTCATTCATGATTAAAAACTCTCAGGGAAAATAGAAATAAAGGGAAACTTCCTTAATTTGATAAAAGGCAAGTAAAAAAATCTACAGCTAACATACTCAATGGTGAAAGAATGCTTTCTGTTAGGGGCTGAATTATGTCCCCCAAATGCATATGTTGAAGTCCTAATCCCCAGTACTTCACAACTTGACTGTATTGGGAGATAGGGTTTTTAAGGAGTTAATTAAATTAAAATAAGGCTGTTAGGTATCCTTATAAGCAGAGGAGACTAGGACATTCAAAGAGACACCAGGGGTGTGCATGCACAGTGGGATGGCCATGTGAGGAGACAGCAAGAGGCCAGGCCAGCCACGTGCAAATCAAAGAGAGAGGCCTCTAAAGAAACCAAACCTGCTTATACTTTGATCTTGAACTTCTAGCCTCCAGAATGTGAGAAAATAAAATTCTGTTGTTTAAGCCATTCTATGTTATTTTGTTAATCACAACCCTATCAAACGAATACACTTTTCCTCTAGGATCAGGGATAAGGCAAGGATGTCTGTTCTCTCTACTGTTAACATACTAAAAGTTCTAGCCAGTGCAACAAGGCAAGAAAAGGAGATCAGATGCATACAGATTGAGAAGAAGAAATAAAACCTCCCTCTTTAAAGATGATATAAATGTCTACATAGTAACAGTAATCAAGACTAAGTAGTACTGGTGAGGAACAAACACACATATAAGTGGAACAGAATAAAAAACTCAAAAATAAATCCATGTAAATAGGCCCACCTATTTTTTTTAAGTTTATTTTTATTTATTTATTTATTTAAGTAAACTCTAGGCCCAATGTGGGGCTTGAACTTACTATCCAGAGATCAAGAGTTGCATGCTGTACTGACTGAGCCTGCCAGGCACCCCTGCCCACCTAATTTTTTAGTTTCAAAAGCAATTCAATGGAGGAAAGACAGGCTTTTCAACAAATGGCACTAACACAATTGGATATCCATAGGCAACAAAATTAGCCTAAACCTAAACCTCACACCTTATATCAAAATTAATATGTAATGAATCACAGGCTTAAATGTAAAACATAAAACTACAAAACTTTTAGGAAAAAACATAAGAGAAAATCTTCAGGATCTAAAGCTAGACAAAGTGTTCTTAGACTTAATCCTCAAAATTATAATCCATAAAAGCAAAAATTGATAAATTGCACCACAATTGAAAAAAAATTCCTCACTGGGAAAGACCTTGTTACGAGGATGAAAGACAAGCTGCAAACTAGGAGAAAATGTTTGCAAACCACGTATCTAACAAAGGAGTAGTATCTAGAATATATATACCTCTTAAAACCCAACAGCAAAAAACCAACAATTCAATTAGAAAATTGGCAAAATATCTGAACAGATATTTAACCAAAGAGGATATACAGGTATCAAGTAAGCACATAAATAGATGTTCAATGTCCTTAGCCATTAGGGAAGTACAAATTAAAACCATGATGAATTATTACTACACACCTAACAAAATAGCTTAATTAAAAGATAGTGACCATGCCAAATGCTGACAGGAATGCAGAGGAACTAGATCACTTATACATTGCTGGTGGGGATGTAAAATGGTATAGTCACTAAGGAAAACACTATGGCAGCTTCTTAAAAAACTAAACATTCAATTACCGTATGACCCAGCAATTGTACTCCTGGGCACTTAACTCAGAGAAATCAAGACTTAATATTCACATAGAAATGTGCACATGAGTGTTTATAATAGCTTTATTCATAATATCCCCAAACTGGAAAGAACCTAGATGTCCTTCACCAGGTGAATAAACATATTGTACACAATATGGAATACTACTCAGCAATAAAGATAAACTATTGGCACATGCCACAACCTGGGTGAATCTCCAGAGAACTATGTTGAGTGGAAAAAAAAAATACCAAAAGTTTATCTATTTATGACTCCATTTATATAATATTCTTGAAATGACAAATTATAGACATGGAGAAGAGATTAGTGGTTTCTAGGGGTTAAGGAGGGAGTGAAGGTGGGAGGGAAGTGGATGTGACTATAAATGAGCACCAGTGAGGAATCCTGGTGGTGACAAAAAGTTCTGTATCTTGACTGTTATCAATGTCAATCTCCTGGTTGTGATCTTGTACTATAGTTTGCAAGATGTTACCATTGGGAGAAACTGGGTACAGGGTATAAAGATCTCTATTATTTTTTACAACTGCATGTGAATCTATAATTATCTCAGAATAAAAATTTTAATTAAAAAAGAAAAGGGAAATTCTGGTTCTTGGGCCCCATCTATAACCTGACCAATCAGGATCCTAGGAATGAGACCCAAGAATCTGTATTTCTAACAACTTCCTTGACTACTTTCAGACCATCAGCCTCACAGTGGTGCACACTACCATTTAAAAGCAACTGATATAGCCCAGCTCTTGTTGATGTATGTATTCCTTCCCAAAATTCCCCCACAAGTGATCCCTGGGTAGCTGCTTAAATATTATCATGGGAATGGATCCACTGCTGGTCAAGGCAGCTTATCCCACTATAGGAGAGTATCATGTAGGAATGCTCCTCAGTTTTGAGCCCAAATCTGCCTCCCTTTAAGTTCTAGCCTTTGGATCTAGGGCTTCTCTATGGGCCAACGCTTCATCCCTTGTTTCTCCCATTAGATAAGTTTTCAAGTTCCCTCACTATCCTGGCCTTACTAATCCCGTACTGAGATATATATATTCAGTCCTGAGGGGTTTCCAAGGATGTAGAACATTCAGTGCTAAAACTGAGAAAGTACTGGTCACATGCAGACTAAGTTAGTCACCCTAAAATTAAATTTGTCAGTTCTTCTTTTCTTATTTTTTAAAGATATTATTTATTTATTTGAGAGAGGCAGAGAGAGAGAGAGAGAAAGCACAAGCAGTGGGGAGGAGCAGAGGGAAAGGAAGAAGGAAAAGCAGACCCCCCACTGAGAAGGGAGCCTGACGTGGGGCTCGATTTCAGGACTCTGAGCTCATCACCTGAACCAAAGGCAGATGCTTAACCAACTGAGCCACCTAAGCACTCCTTTTCTCTTCTTATTGAAGTATAATTTACATGCAGTGAAATTTACCTGTTGAAGTGTGTAGTTCAAGGAGTTTGATAAATGTAGTCATGGAACCACCACCACAATCGAGGTATTTACATCTCCCCAAAGTGTTGTGCCCCTTTCAGTCAATCCTTTCTGCTAACAGCCTGCAACCATATGATTTTTGTTGCTATAGTTTTGTTTTTTCTAGGATGTCATAAAAAATGAATCAATGTGTAGCCTTTAATACGTCTTTAATTACCATAATGCTTTTGAGATTTATCCATTTTCTCACATCAATAAGGATGTCCTTCTTTATTCTTGAATTTTGTCAGTGCTCTTAAATGCCCAGAACTGAATCCAAGACCCTAGAAATGGTCCACTCTGATAAACATAGCAGAAACAATGACTGCTTTCTTCCTCAATTGGAACACTGGTCTTCTATAATTGCAATCAAAGATCACATCAGCTTTCTCAGTGGTCAGATTGCAAAGTTGTCTCATTTAGGCTATAGCCAACTAAAAATACCAAGTCATTTTCACCAATACTACTGTTCAGCACTTGATAGGATCCAAACGATGTTTGAGACTCAAGTACAACATTTAACACTCATAACTCGTAACACTTGTAACATAAAATTCACCATGTTAATAATGTACACTTCAGTATGTTTACTATGTTGTACAGAAATCACCACTATCTAATTCTAGAATATTTCCATTACCCCCAAAAATAAACCCCATACCAAATAGCAGTTAGTCCCTATTCTTCCTTTTCCCCATCTCTTGTTAACCACTAATCTTTCTTTATCTATGCATTTGTCTATTCTGGATATTTCCTATAAATGGAATCACACAATCTGTCTGGCTTCTTTCACTTAGGATAATGTTTTCAAGGTTCATCCATGCTGTTGCATATAATAGTACTTCATTCCTTTTTATGGCTGAATAATATTCCATTGTGTGCATGTGCCACATTTTACTTATTCATTCATCAGTTGATTAACATTTAGTTTTTTCCTACCTTTTAGCTATTGTGAATAGGACTGAGATGAACATCTGTAGTCTTTATACAAATATGTTTTCAAATCTCTCCAGTATACGCCTGGGAGTGGAATTATTGGGTCATATAATAACTCTAATTTTCTGAGGAACTGCCTATTTTCCACAGAAATACTTAACATTGGCCCTTCTTAAATTTCATCATTCATCTAAATCATTTCCCTTATTACCCAGCCTAGTAACTTGATTTTTTTTAAAAAAGGAAAAAGTTAATTTGGCGTTCTGGCTCCCTTTCCCAGAAAGTATAGGGTCTGGAATGGACCAGAGCTGACCAATAGTTGCAGGGCTTGGAGCAAAGGGGAAACAGATAGGATCCAGGGGAGAGGTTGGTTCAGAAACCAAAGAGACAAACCAGACAAGGCAACAAATATAGAGGGCTTGGCTAGCAGGGCCCAAACCAAGTCAGAGGCAGAGGGGCTATGCGGGGCTCAGGAATGAGAAGCAAGGGCAGTAAGGAAGGGAAACTAATAGGTGTGATCTAGATAGACTCCCTGAGACATTGATATGTAGAACCAAGACACAGCAAGGGCTATGGCTTCTTCTATGGGTCTGGACTGAGGTATTAGGGTATCCAGTTTGGGTGTTACCTCTAACACCTTTGCTCAAGGTGGAAAGGGGATGCGTTTTCCCAGATCTGTTGAGTACAATAGTTTTCAATCTTTTGTTTGAGTCAGTCACCAGGAGGGCTGTTAAAATACAGATTGCTGACCCCATTCCCCAAGTTTGCGATTTAGCAGGAGTGTGCTGGGGCCCAAGAATTTGCATTTCTAACAAATTCCCCAGTGATCCTTATGCTGCTGGTCCAGGGGCAGCCCTTTGAGAACCTCTGCCTTAGTGAACAGCTTTATTCCATCAGAAAGCATTCTGAAGAAGCGAGATGGTTCCCACTATTGACTCCCTTTAGGACTTAACCCCTTATCAGTGAATTTAGTACTAGAGTTAGCCATAGCTACTCTCTTTGTTTTAATGACTTATATATTCATCTGACTTCGCTTTTGGGGAGATAACTGGAGTGTAGGGAGAAGTGTCTCAGTATAACTAATACAGCTGTAAATAACAATAAGAGGGAGGGGACTAAAGTGAGAAGGAACATGAATTGATGCTTTTACTTCTTGTGCTAATCACTTAGCCAGTCTGAGGGTTTCCTGGAGGTCCTTCTTTGTAACCACCCAACAGTTTTAGCAACTGACTAGCTGCCAGAGTCTCCATGGTTCTGGAGGTTGACAGACAGGAACAGGTTCCCTTTGATAGTTTCCATGCATTGAAAGGTGCAATGAAGTGGTGTTGGCAAATTCTGGGGTGGAAAGATAAAACGATTACAATTGTAGTATTGTTGGTAAGGAAGTAAGGCAATATAAGTACTTTTCAAATACTTTGCCAACTGTGCTGAAGGCTGGAATGTGGGGACCTGGCAGAAACCCAGTGGACTTAAGAATTATAGGGCTTTGGCTAAACCCAGCAGGAGAAGAGAAATAATAAAGATCAGAGCAGAAATCAATGAAATAGAAACCAAAAGAACAGTAGAACAGATCAACGAAACTAGGAGCTGGTTCTTTGAAAGAATTAACAAGATTGATAAACCCCTGGCCAGACTTATCAAAAAGAAAAGAGAAATGACCCAAATCAAAAAACTCATGAATGAAAGAAGAGAGATCACAACCAACACCAAAGAAATGCAAACAATCATAAGAACATATTATGAGCAACTCTATGCCAGCAAATTAGATAACCTGGAAGAAATGGGTGCATTCCTAGAGATGTATCAACTACCAAAACTGAACCAGGAAGAAATAGAAAACCTGAACAGACCTGTAACCACTAAGGAAATTGAAGCAGTCATCAAAAATCTCCCAACAAACAAAAGCCCAGGACCAGATGGCTTCCCAGGGGAATTCTACCAAACATTTAAAGAAGAATTAATACCTATTCTCCTGAAACTCTTCCCAAAAAATAGAAATGGAAGGAAAACTTCCAACCTCATTTTATGAGGTCACCATTACCTTGATCCCCAAACCAGACTGAGACCCCATCAAAAAGTAGAATTACAGACCAATATCCTTGATGAACATGGATGCAAAAATTCTCACCAAAATACTTGCCAATAGGATACAACAGTACATTAAAAGGATTATTCACCATGACCAAGTGGGATTTATCCCTGGGCTGCAAGGTTGGTTCAACATCCGCAAATCAAATCAATGTGATGCAATACATTAACAAAAGAAAGAACAAGAATCATATGATCCTCTCAATAGATGCAGAAAAAGCATTTGACAAAGTACAGCATCCTTTCTTGATCAAAACTCTTCAGAGTATAGGGATAGAGGGTACATACTTCAATATCATAAAAGCCATCTATGAAAAATCTACAGCAAATATCATTCTCAATGGGGAAAAGCTGAGAGCTTTCCCCCTAAGGTCAGGAACGTGGCAGGGATGTCCACTATCACCACTGCTATTCAACATAGTAGTAGAAGTCCTAGCCACAGCAATCAGACAACAAAAAGAAATCAAAGGCATCCAAATCGGTAAAGAAGAAGTCAAACTCTCACTCTTTGCAGATGATATGATACTGTATGTGGAAAACCCAAAAGACTCCACCCCAAAACTGCTAGAACTCATACAGGAATTCAGTAAAGTGGCAGGATATAAAATCAATGCACAGAAATCAGCGGCATTCCTATACGCCAACAACAAGACAGAAGAGAGAAATTAAGGAGTCGATCCCATTTACAATTGCACCCAAAACCATAAGATACCTAGGAATAAATCTAACCAAAGAGGCAAAGAATCTGTACTCAGAAAACTATAAAATACTCATGAAAGAAGTTGAGCAAGACACAAAAAAATGGAAAAACGTTCCATGCTCATGGACTGGAAGAACAAATACTGTGAAGATGTCAATGCTACCTCGAGCAATCTACACATTCAATGCAATTCCCATCAAAATACCATCCACTTTTTTCAAAGAAATGGAACAAATAATCCTAAAATTTATATGGAATCAGAAAAGACCCCAAATAGCCAGAGGAATGTTGAAAAAGAAAAGCAAAGCTGGAGGCATCACAATTCTGGACTTCCAGCTCTATTACAAAGCTGTCATCATCAAGACAGTATGGTACTGGCACAAAAACAGACACATAGATCAATGGAACAGAATAGAGAGCCCAGAAATGGACCCTCAGCTCTATGGTCAACTGATCTTCGACAAAGCAGGAAAGAATGTCCAGTGAAAAAAAGACAGTCTCTTCAACAAATGGTGTTGGGAAAATTGGACAGCCACATGCAGAAGAATGAAACTGGACCATTTCCTTACACCACACACAAAAATAGACTCCAAATGGTTGAAAGACCTAAATGTGAGACAGGAGTCCAACAACATCCTAAAGGAGAACACAGGCAGCACCCTCTTAGACCTCAGCCACAGCAACTTCTTCCTAGAAACATCGCCAAAGGCAAGGGAAGCAAGGGCAAAAATGAACTATTGGGATTTCATCAAGATAAAAAGCTTTTGCACAGCAAAAGAAACAGTCCACAAAACCAAAAGACAACCGACAGAATGGGAGAAGATATTTGCAAATGACATATCAGATAAAGGGCTAGTATCCAAAATCTATAAAGAACTTATCAAACTCAACACCCAAAGAACAAATAATCCAATCAAGAAATGGGCAGAAGACATGAACAGACATTTTTCCAAAGAAGACATCCAAATGGCCAACAGACACATGAAAAAGTGCTCAACATTGCTCGGCATCAGGGAAATCCAAATCAAAACCTCAATGAGATACCACCTCACACCAGTCAGAATGGCTAAAATTAACAAGTCAGGAAATGACAGATGTTGGCGGGGATGTGGAGAAAGGGGATCCCTCCTACACTGTTGGTGGGAATGCAAGCTGGTGCAACCACTCTGGAAAACAGTATGGAGGTTCCTCAAATAGTTGAAAATAGAGCTACCATACGATTCAGCAATTGCACTACTGGGTATTTACCCCAAAGATACAAATGTAGGGATCCGAAGGGGTACGTGCACCCCAATGTTTATAGCAACAATGTCCACAATAGCCAAACTTTTGAAAGAGCCAAGATGTCCACCGACAGATGAATGGATAAAGAAGAAGTGGTATATATATACAAAGGAATATTATGCAGCCATCAAAAGGAATGAGATCTTGCCATTTGCAATGACATGGATGGAACTGGAGGGTGTTATGCTGTGAAATAAGTCAATCAGAGAAAGACATGTATCATATGATCTCACTGATATGAGGAATTCTTAATCTCAGGAAACAAACTGAGGGTTGCTGGAGTGGGGGTGGGGTGGGAAGGATGGGGTGGCTGGGTGATAGACATTGGGGAGGGTATGTGCTATGGTGAGTGCTGTGAATTGTGCAAGACTGTTGAATTACAGATCTGTACCTCTGAAACAAATAATGTGATATGTTAAGCAAAAAAAAAGAAGATAGCAGGAGGGGAAGAATGAAGGGAGGGAAATCGGAGGGGGAGACGAACCATGAGAGACGATGGACTCTGAAAAACAAACTGAGGGTTCTAGAGGGGAGGGGGGTGGGGGCATGGGTTAGGCTGGTGATGGGTATTAAGGAAGGCACGTTCTGCATGGAGCACTGGTGTTATGCACAAACAATGAATCATGGAACACTACATCACAAACTAATGATGTAATGTATGGTGATTAACATAACAATAAAAATTTTAAAGGAAAAAAATAATTATAGGGCTTTGGAAATTTCCTTAAAATACCAAGAGATAGGGGTACCTGGGTGGCTCATTCGGTAAAGCATCTGCCTTCGGCTCAGGTAATGATCCCAGAGTTCTGAGATTGAGCCCCACATTGGGCTCCTTGCACAGCAGAAAGCCTTCTTCTCCCTCTCCCTCTGCTCCTCCCCCTGCTTGTTCTCCCTCTCTCTCTCCCTCTCTGTCAAATAAATAAAATATTTTTTAAAAAATACCAAGATATAAATTTGGGACTATGATCAGACAAGGACAACACTCATGGAGGTGACAGAAGAACAATATGGATCCTTGGTTGCTTTCTGACCATGTGGAGAACAGTTACCTATCAACCTGACTGCTCACCCTACCAAATGCTGAAAGAGAGGGAAAAAAAATTTTAAAAGCCACTCTACTTTTGAGTCTTAATTATAGCTACTTAGTCTGTGTTGGATATATTATAAATATATGCTTAATGTATTTGAGGAGAGAAGACATGAATTCATGAAAATAAAGTGTATGATAAGGGCTAAGTCAGAGGAAGGAGAAATTGCTTTGGGTTAAAGATGTCATAGAAGTTTTCTGTTTCAGTCAGGGTTCTCCAGAGAAACAGAATCTAATATATATATATATATATATATATATATATACACACACACATATATATACACACACACACACACACATACATATATATATATATATTAGATGTGTGCTATACACATAGAATATAAATTATAAATATATGTATTTGAAGACTTTTAAGGAATTGGCTCATGCAATATGGAGGCTGGCGAGTCTAAGATCCCTAGGGCAGGCTGGCAGGTGGCAACTCAGATATGAATTAAGGGTACAGGCTGGAGGCAGAATCTCTTCTCCTATAACCTTCAATTTTTACTCTTAAGACCTTCACTGATTAGATGATGTCTACCTACATTATCTTTACTTAGAGTCAACTGATTATAGATGTTAATCACATCTACAAACTACCTACAATGCAACATCTAGATTAGTATTTGATTTAGTAACTCAGAACTATAGCCTAGCCAACTTGACATGTAAAACGAACCATCACAACTTCTTGTAAGAAGCGGTATTTGAGCTGAGCCTTGAAGAATCAATAAGATTTCAATGGGAACATGGCTTACATTAGGCTGATTTTTTTAAAAGTTTATTATCTGGCCATGTATTGTTATTGCTGAAGGCATAACAACTTTCTTTATGGGTATAAACTGTCAGTTTAATCCTTAGCTCCACACAGAAAGAGAGATTATTTAAATTGATAGTCTGGCTCAATCAGTGAGCTAAATGCTGCAATTCTAAGGGGTTATTTGTTCAGATAATGCAATACTGAATTATGCAAGTGGCCCTAATGGTTCCACACACGGACACTGGTATGACATTTGCAGAATTGCTTCTGTGAAGTTCCGGAAGGACAGAACATTAGTTCAGTGGAAGTTCCTCTGCCCCTCCCCCCCCACATATACACACACACTCTTTCTCTCTCTCACACCCACACACATACACACACAGAGTCTAGTTAACTTTGGAGCTTTGTACATGGCATCCAACAACTTGTATGGCACACCTTCTGGGTGAAGATCAGTCAAAAGATTTGTGTAATTCACGAATCGTGAAATCCAAGGACTTGAACTCTTACTGAGAAGCAGAAAAGCCCTCAGTGGAAGCAGATCTCAGCTCGAGCAAAGGTTTGTTTTTATTTGAGAGAAATAAGGAATTGATTTGCTTGAAACCAGGACTGTCTCTGGGTTTACAAATAGACAACTCTGTAGAAGGATCCCACCAAGTGGCTCTCCTGCCAGCCTCAAAGTTTCTACCATCTGTTGAAATGTATCAGCACTGGAGCTTCATTTCCTTCAGTTAAGGCTTAATCATTATTAAAAGTTTTTAGACTTTCTGAGAAAAAGTTTTTGATAGAAAGGATTTTGAGACTACAGGAACTTGAAGATAAAAGGATTCAGAAGTACAAGGCAGTTGACTCTGAAGATAAACCTTGCCAAATTTACTATAAGCTAAACTGTTTATAGCACCTGTTTAGAGAACTTAAGTCTGATTCAGTGTGGGCTATAGATCTTGGACTCATTTGTTCTCAGTGAAAATGTAGAGTATACAGGTGGATATAATCCCTGATAAGAGAGTTTGAATATAAGACTGTGGCTCTTAAAAGACTAACTACTATGGATCTGCACTACTCATTGTCCCCCATTAAAAAAAACAAACAAACAAAACACTGAGATAATTTGACAAAAAATTCAACACCTTTTTCAGATATTGGGTACAGGCAATGCAGCACTATGATATCTAAGAGAAGGAAATAAAACAAGTTGAACTCTATAATTGTCCTTTCTTTTGGAAACAAACTCTTGGCAGTGGCTCAGGAAAGGGAAGCCAAGCAGAGCCGGATGGTCTTTCTGAATTGAGGAGACAGGGATCCTGAATTGTAGAGAAAAGGGGGTTTTGCAGAGAAACAGATCCAGAAATCTGCATAGAGGTCCTTTTGAGACTTTGGCTATCAGTCTGTACATACAAAGGGTGAAACTCCCTGGGGCTGGGCAAAGAATTGGGAAACAACAATTTCTGGGAAACTGTAAGCCAAATAGTTCCCAAAGCTCACACATGATCAAGACTGAATCAGGTTCCCACCAGCCCAAGTGGAAAGACCTTGCTAAATATGTGGGGAGTTTAGTAGAGACCCCAGATAGGTCAAAAGTTAATAGGGGCTGAACTTGATTTACAGTTAGGTTACTCTAGACATATCCTAAGAAAATCTTCAAAGCAAGCTTGGAAAAGATCAAGCTAGTCTGCAAACAACTTCCTGTCAGAACAAAGTCAAACAATCTTTATAGGAATAAAACAATATGCAGCACTCAGTAATGTGAAATTTAAGTCCAACATCCAATAAAAATTACTAGACATTCAATGGCACAGGGAAAATAACTCATAGCCCAGAGAAAAATCGGTTGATAGAAACAGACCCAGAAATGACAGATGATGGAGTTAGAAGACAAAAACTTAAAAAGAACTATCAGAAATAATATAAATATACTCACTGTTCTATGGGTCTGAGCAGTATTCTACATCTCCATTGACCTGAATAGATCAACTGCTTCACATTATAACTCTGATTTTGACTTGGTTTTTATTTTTTTATTTTTTAAAAGATTTTATTTATTTATTTGACAGAGAGAGACACAGCGAGAGAGGGAACACAAGCAGGGGGAGTGGGAGAGGGAGAAGCAGGCTTTCTACGGAGCAGGGAGCCTGATGCAGGGCTCGATCCTGGGACCCTGGGATTATGACCGGAGCCGAAGGCAGATGCTTAACGACTGAGCCACCAAGGTGCTTCTTGACTTGGTTTTTAAACAAACAAACAAACAAACAAACAAACAAACCCAGTATGTGTTTCAAATGGCTTAGATAGAGTTGCCCTGCAATAGCGCAGGAAGAGTGTCCAAGATCCAGATGATTCTTGCCCTGAATTATATCTGTTTAATGTCAAAATACATTCCTAGCAAAAGATAGAGTGGGTGGTTTAAGAAAGTCTTTCCTGGGATGTGTCAGCTGTTTTGCAGCCATGTACTTTTCTACTCCATTTCTGTGATGGGGTAATCAGCCTGATGTACTGACTATGCAGAAAGATCATTTGGATCCAGTAATGAGAGAAAATAGCTCCCTAGGATAAATAGCAGAGATTATGAAAGAGAAAATCATTTAAAATAGGATTGAATATTTTGATTGAATTAAGTATTTCAATCAAAAGAAGCCTTTAATAATGTTTATCCTTATTTATTATAAAAACAAAACACTATGGAAATACATGTAACTTAGTAGTTCCCAAAGTCAGGGGTGATCTACACTTCCTTTGAATACCCAAATAATAATAATTTGCACCCCCTATCTTATGTAGTGGCATAAAGTCCAGTGGTTTGTTGGGTTCTCTGATCTCAGTGCTTCTGGGAATCCCTGGGAAATGCTGACATTGTTCCAAAAGTGTAAATTTATTTTTTATTTTATTTTATTTTATATTTTATTTTATTTTATTTTATATTTTATTTTATTTTATTTTATTATTTTGTGTGTGTGTGTGTGTGTGTGTGTGTGTGTGTGTGTGTGTGTGTGAGATCATTTCAGCTGACTGGCTTGTTCTGACCTATTTTTTCTCCTTTCAGTCTTCCTCACTATCTAACATTCAGTGGGACTTCTCCTGACATCTTCATCTCAAGTGGATGAGTATCTTTACCAAAACAAGACTAGGTCTGATCACACATGACTGAAAAGTTCAAGACAACAGAAAAAAATTACAATGCTCATGAGAAAACAAAATAAAAATAGATATAGTGGGCTGCATGGCACCCTCCAGAAAGACACATCCTAATCCCTAGAAACTGTGAATGTTACCTTATTTGAAAAAGAAGGTCTTTATAGATATAATTTTAAGTTAAGGGTCACGAGAGGAAGAGCTTATCCTGGATTATTTAGAGGGTCCCTAAATGTAACCACATGTATTCTTATAAGAGAAAGGGAGATCAGACTGAAAAACACAGGGGAGACAAAGAAGAGGAGGAGGCAACATAATCATGGAGAAAGAGGTTGGAGTATTGTGGCCACAAGCCAAGGAATACCTGCAGCCTCTGGAAGCTGGAAGAGACAAGGTGCAGTTTATCCCCTAGAGCCTTAGGAAAGAGGACCTTTTGATTTTGGACTTCTGGCTAACAGAACTGTGAGTGAATACATTTCTGTCATTTTAAGTCATCCAGTTTGTGGTAATGTGTTACAGCAGCCATAGGAATCTAATATATAAGATACCACTCATTATGGACACTCGAGCTGCCACAGTGTCCCAAAATGGCCATGTCCATCCTCAGCCCCTAGTCTGTGGCCACACTGTAGGACAAGCTTAATTCCTTACGGTCTTCTTGGAGTCTAGGACCCCAACTTCTCTTTTACTCTGAAGAGTAGAGAAAATCCTTCCATTTTAATAATCCAACCATATTAATAATCTCTGTAAAAATGCAACTTTGGCCACAACATAGACAGCAGAAGGATTATAGGAAGGTGAGTACCCAAGAGTTATTGTGTGAAGGGAACATGAAATGAAGACAGAAAATGAGATGAAGGAAAGAAGTGATGAGAGCCTGAAGCTGCTAGAGACCATGTTCCCATCTGCGCTTTATTAGCCTACATGGAGGTTTGAATAATACCTTAGTAACACAGAATCATTTTTTTTTAAGTTCAGTAGTTGAGCTTAGTGAGAGCTCTTCACATAAGAATATATTCAAGTACAAATTATTATTGCAAATGTTTTCTTTAACATCACTAAAAAGGACCATTAAACTACATTCATTTGATAAAATTAAGTTCCATCTGGGGAAATCTAAACCTAAAATTAAACTGGGAAACACTATTACAATCTCTTATTCCATTCTTTTAATTCATAGCACTTATCATTTGTAGTTACATATTCATTTATGTGAATGTATGTAACAAATCTCCTCAAAACTAAGTGGCTTAAAACAACACACATTTATTATCTCACAGTTTCCATGGGTCAGCTTATGTGGGTTCTCTGGGCACAGCTTAGCTGAGCCTTCTGCTTCAGGGTCTCTCACTAGACTGTAATTAAGGTGTCAGCTGGGGATGTCATCTTATTTGAAGACTCAACTGAGGAAGATTTACTTCTAAGCTTATTCAACTGGTTGTTGGCAGGATTCACTTTCTCACAGACTGTTGAATTGAGGCCTTAATTCTTTATGAGCAGTTGGCTCCTTGCCACATGGGCTTTCCCATAGGGAATCTCCCAACATGGTAGAAGTGAAGAGGAGGAGAGAGCCAG
Source organism: Zalophus californianus (assembly GCF_009762305.2). NCBI lineage: Eukaryota > Metazoa > Chordata > Mammalia > Carnivora > Otariidae > Zalophus > Zalophus californianus. The sequence goes on along the minus strand of NC_045602.1, from coordinate 58,539,898 downwards.
TAAGAAGAGAGTTAGCAAGACAGAACTCACAGTCTTTTGTAATCTAAACATGATATCCCATCACTTCAGCTGTATTCTATTCAGAGCACCAGAAGTAACTTGCTAAATTCAGCCTCCACACAAGGGGAGGGGATTACACAAGGGCCTGGATACCAGAAGGCGGGGATTGTTGGGGTCATCTTAGAAACCTGCCTACCACCATAAGTGTTCAGTTAATGTCTACCCTCCCTACCTCCTCAAATGGACTGTAAACTTTTTGAAACATCTGTTTGTTCATGACTGTTTTCCTAGCACCAAGAACAATGCATGGCAAAGAGTAGCACTTAATACATGCTCTTTGGCATAATGACAAAATGAACGTACTTACGGGCTATAATTTATTGATGTTTAAACAAGAGAAAAGGACAGTTCTGTTATCATTTATGACATGTATTGCTTGATTCATCTTTAACACACATGTTTTCTGTTATGACTTTCTGTTGTCAACCTAGATGCAAGATGCCAAGAAAATAAATAGCTACACACTGTTGTTTTATTCTGGAGTATCTGTGCAACAAACAAAATGGTCGGTGAATTACTAGAGGCCAAATACAATGTGGGGCAAAGGAATATTGCAGACAATGGGTACTGTGGGAGAGCTATCACCAAGATTCTGTTAATGATTCTCAGTGCCTTGTTAGATCAATAGGAACTTGACAAATGGAAGCTGATAAGGAGAACTTCCAGGTGGAAAAAAACACCTAGACAAAGATTTAAAGATAAGGGTGTTTGTGCCGTGCATAGTAGAACAGTAGGGGAGAGAGGAGGGTGCCTTTAAGGGAGAACTTGGAAACAAGGCAGGAGGGGAAATACAGAATCTTAAAATGATGGAATTGTAATGGACCTTAGTGGTCATATAATCTAATCCGTTCACATTAAATGTGGGGAAAGTGAAAAATGACTTGTCCTCTGTGGCACAAGTCAATAGTAGAGTGGGAAGTATTAGAATACAAAGAGTACGTACTTTAGTGTTAAATAGCTGGATTTGAAACCCAGCTCTGTCATCCATCAAATTGGCCTTAGGAAAATAGTTACTTCCCCAAACTTTAGTTTTCCCATCTGTGAAGTGATCAGAATAGTTCATACTATTTTAGATAGTGCTAGGTTTGCCACATGGTCTGTATGTGTGTATATATGTGTGTGTATGCATCTGCATGCACACACGTGTGTATTCATTCATATTCTGACAGGAAACATGAGATCTCTGGATTCAGAGAACAGACTGCTTTATTATTCACAGAGCACTTGGGCACTGGTTCCCCAAGTGCCAAGCCCCACAGGGCAACATGCTAAGAGCCTGATGCTACAATGCATGTGCAACAGGATTGCATCAAAGAAGAACCCCCAAATTATTAAACTTGAAGCTTCTATCAGGCTTCAGGCATATCTGCCCATTCTCTTATCAAGAGATAAACAGAGAGATACCATATCTTTACTCTGGAATATAAGCAAATGTTTCCAGGAAGGAGGGGCAAATGGCTCCAGTGAAAATAAATCTCTAAATCTCTCCAGAGCGATACGTTCTACTTCCCTAGGTTTGTTGCCATTAAATCATCCTTTAACGGAGTTTGGTGGTGCTCTTTGTTCAGGAAGCCCAGATAGTGTGGAAATGTGAAAATATTCATGGAGAATTGAATCTCAACAGTAGATCCCAATCCATGTTAGCTCCCTTCATGAGTCCAAACACAGTGTTATTTACCCTACTCCAAATGGCTCTAAAACCTTTCCCGGCAAATGCTGTTGTTGAGAGACCAAAGGCTCACTGGCCACTGTATACCCTAAGGTGAACACCCCACTGACTATTCCATGTCATACGTGCTTCCATTTGGTCATTTTCTCAACAATCTGTTGGCTGCTTTCCTGGGATTCTTTCACACATAAAATTTCTGCAGATGAGAGATTCTGGAGAGCATCTTATATGTAGTGAGATAATATTTTTAACGATTAAACGATAGGTTCCCTGTGCCCTGTCTCCTTCCCTCACCCAACCTTGGCAGCTACACATGGGATCTCTATTGGGGGAGGTTATTATAGAGGAATTAGAGAGCAAAGATGCCAAGTTCTTCATAAACTCTGGTCCAGACTTGAAACAAATATTTGGAAACTACATTACCTTATAAAACAAGTTACACAATGTATGCAAGTTACACAATGTTCTTCCCTATCTTAAGACTAGATATAGATCGCTGGAAGGGAAAGTAAGAGAGAAGAGCAATAGTGAACTCTGGTGTAGGTGGGCTCCCAGCCTGGCAGAGATTGAGGGATAGGCAATAAAAAGAAATACAATCTCCTGTAAGGTGGCAATTGCATATGACAAACCAGAGATGATTAAACCAACAGAAAAACCAAAAGAAATGGAGAAAGGACTAAGGGGTGAACGCGGGTGGTTTTACGATTTTTGAAGGTGGGATTTATAAGACTTCGTTAGAATCCAGAGTTATTCAGATTTCTAAGTTGGTTGTTGTGTGACTAAAACAGTTGGAGGGGGATTACAGATTAACTGAATATTGTAATGATGGGCTTTTACCTTATATTCTGATAAAAAAATATTTGTAACTCTTCTGCTATTATGGAACAACTAGAACTGGAATGTGGTGGGGTTTTTTTCATTTTTAGTTTTCTTTCTTTTAGTTTTTATTTAAGTTCCAGTTACTTAACATACAATGTAATATTAATTTCAGGTATACTCTTTTTTTTTTTTTTAAAGTGAACTCTGCTCCCAATGTGGGGCTCAAACTCATATCCCAAGATCAAGTGTCACATACTCTATTGACTGAGCCAGCCAGATACCCCTAGGATATTTTAATTTGTTAACTGATATTGAGTTCATGCATTTGTTGTTTTGTTTTTGTTTTCATATTTTCAACAGAAACCTTTTTTCTTCCTAGTTTGGGAAGTTGGTAAGGCATTTGCCCCTATATCAATACCCACCCCATACCTAACCCAAGCTGAGGGTCATTTGAGGATCTGGTAATCCCATTAAGTGATAAAATAAGTTTCCAGGAATTTGAGATCATTAAATTATTACATTTGGTTATGCACATATTTATCTCAAGGTCATTTTTAGAATATACAGTTGGAGAAGTCCAGGTGGAATTCCAAGTGAGAAGTAGAGGCTGAAGATTTAGGGTTGGGAATCATCAAAATATATGATCATTGCAATGGAAGTTTTATCTATCAGGGTTCTTGGTTACAAACAACAGATACCAACCCTGGTTAGTTTAAACAGGAAAATAATTTATTAGAGATAATAAGTAGCTGACAGAATCTCTAGAATGATGAAATACCAGGCTTAGGATGAGAAAGAATTTCCAAATCACATTGCAGGGCTGGGCCCTGCCTCTGCAGCTAGTACCACCAACACTGCCAACATGGGCCATTCGACACTATCATCAACCTCTGCCACAGCTGCCTCTGGATCCTGGAGATGCTGTTTCCACCTTTGCCAGAAGGGCTCCATGAGAGGCTCCTTCTTCCTTCACTGGCTCCCAACTCAGTCAGGTGTGGGTATAATTGAAATGCCTATGTCCTAGGTGCAAGAGAGGCTAGGAACATGACTCTCAATATGGCCTATATAGTAGGAGGCAGGATTTTTTACAGTGGGAAGAAGGTTAAATGTTCAGTGTGGCAAAAGGAATAAGAAACATCCACTACAAAAATAGAACTGAGATTATGAAAGAGGAGGTGTGGAAGGAGAAAAGATAATAATTATAGCAAATATTTATAGAGGACTTACATGTTCAGCACTTAATATATATGAAACAGTTTACTCCTTAGGACAACTCTCTAAAGTAGGAACTACTGGTTTGCAGGTGGGGTGATCAAACACATGTCCAAGGTCACCCAGTAAGGAAAGCTGACTCCAGAACTTGTGATTTTACTATACTGCCTCTCCATGGAGAGGATGAAGATGGAATTCTAGGAAACACAGACATTTAGGGAGTAGATAGAGGAAGTGAAATAGATGGAGAATAAATAATTGATCAAAGAGATGGAGGAACCTCAAGGAGAGTGCTCTATCAGAAGCCCTGGAATAAGAAGATTTCAAGGAATGGTGGTTTTATTGGCTTCCTAGGGCTACTGTACAAAGTACCACAAACTGGGTAGCTTAAACAACAATTTATTGTCTCACTTCTGGAGGTTAGAAGTCTGAGATGAAGGTGTTGGCAGTGTTGGTTCCTTCTGGGGTTGTGAGGAAGAATCTGTTCCATGCCTCCCTTAGACCTTCTAGTACTTTGCTGGCAATCTTTGGCATCACCCCAATCTCCACCTTCACAGGGCATTCTCTCTGTGTCTTCCTGTATGTCTTCCTATAGTCTTCCCTCTTTGTATGGTCTGTTTCCAAATTTCCCCTTTTTATAACAACACCAGTCATATTGAATTAGGGGCGCACCCTACTCCAGTATGATCTCATTTTAAACTAATTACATCTGCAGTGACCCCACTTTCCAAATAAGATCACATGGTAAGATACTGGGGGTTAAAATTTCAACATATAAATAAAGTTTGGGAGGGGGACACAATTCAACTCATAGCAGTGGTAAACTGTACAAATGCTGCTGAAAGCTCAAGAAGGATGAAGACTACAAATAAACTATTGGATTTGGCAACTGGGAGGTTATGGTGATTTGGTGAGAACAATTTAGTAGCATGCTGCTGACAGACATAGATTATAAAGATATGGGATAGGGGCTTAGGAGAGGATGCAGAGGAAGTACACAGACAATTCTCTATATAAGTTTGATGCAGTAGGAAAGGTATAGCCCTCTCTATACAGGGAGGCAGACCCCTGTGTAGCATTTACCAAGGACCCATGGTATGAATGGAAACTTTATGGGTTAGTGGTGTTATTTCCTATGTGTCCAAGCCAAATCTTTTAAAAATTGTAATTTAAAGTCAACTGGTTTTGGGCAGACATCCGCATAACATGTGGTGGTGTTGCCATAGTGATTGTCACTCTAAGAAATTCAGGGTAGGACATTTACACTGAACCTTCCATGTTCCAAAATGAAGACATAATTTTAGATACTAAGGACCTTTACACAAATCCCTCCTGAATGTTAATGCTATTCAAATGAGTAATAGAACACTTCAAACATTTTCATTTCTTGAAAATGAAATGCCTTTCTTTCCTCTATCTGGCGATACCCTTCTAAAATACAAAAGCTCAAATAACTGCAAATTCAAATAGAGTTTTTGAGCTGTACAGCAGGAAGGAGTTAGGATTTAGAAGGCTGATTTCAGTGCCTGCTGTGTTTTCATTTCTCTTTGCTAAGGCCAGTTGCTGTATTGTCAGAGAGAAGCTCTGAAAGCAAAGATGTGTGACTGGAAACATGGAATTGGTTTCCTATGTATGTTTAAAACTCCAGTTTGAAAGAAATGCTTTATTCCTTTTCAAACTTCCCTACTGTTTCAGTGAATTCATTTCTTGCATGATCCCATAGGATTGAATTTTGTGTTCGGCCTTCAGGATGGAAAGAGTTTAGTCCTGTGTGCTAATGCCTGATTCTCCCCGAGTGTGACCACCTGGCCGCCTGGGCCTTTTGAAGTTCCTGCTACAGCCCAAGTGGCTCAGTGTGGGGCATTTTCCACTTTTCCTCCTGTTTCCATTCCACCGCTTTCATTTGCTTAACATTGTGAGAGCCCACGCTGAGCATGTTGGAACCCTACCGTGACTCCTACCCCACATAGACATGTCCACACTTTCCACGTTCCATAGATGTTCTCTGCTTGAGAATCAAGGAAATCAACATCGGAATCTTGTCAAATTTCCCACTGATAGAGCCCAACAGAACCACAGAAGAGGGGGCTTAGTCACAATACAGATGCTTTTTGTTAAAACATTTGAGTAAGTTTATTTCATTTGATGAGACACTTGACTCAAAAAGAAACCATCTCCGGGAAACATCCATACATGTTTATTAGCAAAATGGGCCCCTATCTTGATTGTAGAGATAATTTCAGGGGTGCATCCATCTGTTGAAACTTAACAAATTGTATACTTTAAATAACTGCAGCTTATTGTATGTCAATTACACCTCGATAGGGCTGTTAAAAACGTGTGGGCTCCTGAGCAAACTTATCCTTCTAGTTTTCTGGAGTGGTCTCTTACTGACATTGTTGTATCTCAGAATTTGGCCAGTGACATTCACACACCCCATTTATTCACAATGGGAAAGGCTAGCAGTCGACTTGCCCTCTAGGGCAGGACAAAGCTAGCGGAGGTCTTGGGGATAGGTAAACACTTCATATTGCAAACAAAGTGACTGGAAAAGCCTGAACGAATAATCCAGCGACTTCTGGCTCAGTAAATGGAACACTGAAGTGATGTTTCGTTAACATTTTAACAATAATAGTTGACTGTTTGCAGGTTTGGTCACTTCCCCCCACCACCACTTTTCAAGGGATAGGTAGATTATGTACATCCAGAAGCAGTTCAGAAACTTTCTGGTGTTTTCCCCATTTTCTTCTTCTCTTCCTCTCTTTCATATTTTTTCCAGAGTTGTATTAAACTCATTTTTCCTCCTTGGATGTCTTTTGCAGAGTAGGAGGAAGAATGAGGAGGTAGAGGGGAAATGTATAAGGACGAGTTCCCTTCATAACCCAGGGAGAAGAGCTTCAGCTAAGATTTCACTACCCCCTTTGGGTTCCTGCTAATGAAATCAAGAGGTCTTCAAGTTCTCCAGGCTTCCCTCCTTTAATATTCAAGCAAAGTAACTCAGGCCCCCTGCCGCACAGCTAGAAATCCCAGTGCTTCGTGCGTGTTTCTTAGGCCTCTGAGGACAGCGTTCACACTCTCTGGACTCTGTCCTAATCCCCACTTTTCTCTACCCGATTACTGCTTCTCCAGGATGCTGAACGCTCTCTCTGATTCTCTTTGTTCTACAGCCTGGATTCTCCCTAAGACGGTGAGTGCTCACCCAAGTCTGCAAATAAATCGAGATGATTTTTGAAGTGTTTTGGTGAAAAGAGAAGCAACAGATAGGTGGCCATTATGGGGCAGAACAGGACACAAAGTGAGAGGTCAGATGAGCATCTCTGTTCCTAGAACCCAGGCCTCCCTCCGCAACCTCTGACCTTTGCAGGGAGTTGCTGGCTGTCTCTGGTCATATCTCCCTAGGGCTCTGGGGTAGCCTCTCCTGCATCCTCTCTCCCACCATTCCCTAGCCTCAAAATTCCACTTTCAATGTCCCCAATGAAAAAAAAAAAAAAAAAACTAAAAATATTTAACACAAAAATAATTTCTCCACCAAAAGAAGCCAATCCTTTTGTACAACAGCCAACAGAAAAGTTTTAGCTCAAATTGTTCTGGTTTTTCTGGATTTGACTTTAGCACAACTAAAGAACCATTCATAGTTCTCTATTCCCACCCTGAGAGAACAGCTGTCTACCCCAGAAGACAATCCAGCTGTGTACCTTTAGGGCACTGATAAAAAAAAAAATCTGTGAAATTAACACTTTTTATATGTAATGGAACCATACATTCATTGGCAGGACTCAAGATCAAGGTATCTGCTTCCCTCCCCTGCTGGCAATCCACGGACGTGGTGGGGATGGGACTGTAGATTCATTTATCACACACCTTATGATCCCCACAATCTTTCTAGGCAAACCGAGGGGTTTGGGCTCTTTCCTCCATTCCTTCCTCCTCCTTTCTGTACACTCCTGTCTTATTCCTAGGCTTTTATCTTTACTTATTTTCTGGGAGATTCTAATAGGGCGGAGTTATATCTAAATCTGATTTTGGTGTATCACTCATAAATTTGTGCTGGTGTAATTTTATGGACACTAATTGTTCTCTATTAACTCTCCTTTCCAGGAGGGAAAGCACAGGAATTTGAAACTGCTGCTGGCATCATGTCAGGCAGATCCCAGTGATCTAAAAAGCTCAAAACTTGGCAGTTGTTAGGTAAAACCTCTCCAGGGTACATAGGTTGGCAACATATTTGTTCTTTTCTGGTATTAAGTAGTGTAACAGTGTCCCAAGAGTCACAACCAGAAAAAAACATTAGGGGGAAAGCTTCGATACTGGCTTCTCGAACTCTACGCCTTCCCTTTGGAACTCCAAAAGATAAAACTAGGAAATCTGGCAGGAAACAAACAGCAGCTGAAGGCTGTACAGCACAAAGTAATAAAAAGTCTAAACACAACAATGAATATCCACTTAAATGCAATCTAAGCAGTCTGATTCTTCCTCGATGTTTAATTTTTACCTTAAAGAATACATTCTTTAAAGTATGTACATTCTTGTTACCTACATTTAAGTCAGAGGCCCAGTGTGCTTAAGCACTCTGGGTTCATCAGGACTTCTGCACTGTACAACTCCACTGAATCCATCATGGTCTCTGTGAATAGCTATCCCAGGAGTTGTCCAGTGCACAGCCTGTATGACGGTACATGGGGGCCCTAGTTTGAATCCTGGTCTACTGCTTACCAGCTGTGTGAACTCAGGGAAGTTTTTATCATATGCCTCAACTGTAAGAAGGAAGTGCTAATGGTACCTACCTCTTAGGATTACCATGAGGATTCAACGAAGTAAACTAATTAATGACATGACTATAATTGTTAGGTATCATTGATAAAAATAACAAATGGGTACTAAAGTTCTGATACTCTATGTTTCCCATTTCTCTGATACTCAGTCACTGAGAACACAATCTGTAATGGTGGTAAGTGAGCATGTGCATAGAGCAGGAGCAGATTACTACCACCCACAGGAACGTAGTTATTCAAAGGCCCTAACTTGACGCAATTTTATGAATCTTGAGCCCTAGAAAGCTCTTTCAGAATGCCAATCTTCTCCTCAGTTCTGCTGCAGATGCCCAGTGCAGCCAACATGCCACATGGCCCCTTTCCTTCTTTCTCCCAACCCAGTGCCTGCCCAACATAGAGACTTTACATGGACCTTGCATATTTAGGACCTAGGGAAGGTGGGATCCTGGGATCTAGTGTAGGGACCTGTAAGTGCTAGGACCAAGTATACTGGGAAAGGTGGCTTCTGGGTTTTTCCCTTCTGCCCCCTTGAAAGCCAGGTCTGGTTCCATGGGAGAAGTTACAGAGGCAGCAAATTCACAATGCAGCAGGAAAATTACAGGAATGTGAGTGCCCAAGGCTGAGTGTATGCAGGGGGAAGGATGGAGGGGACATGGTGTAAGAAGTGAAATAAATAAAAAAGAAATAAGAGAATAGAAGAGAAAGTGAGATGGAGAACATAAATGATAAGAGCCTACAGTTGCTGGAGACCATGATCCAATCTGCCCTTTATCAACCTATGTCAAGGTCTGGGATCTGGTCAGAAATGGCACCCGAGGTTAAAATCACACTCACCTTCGGACTTAGTTAACACTGTAAACAAGAGTCAGCAACTTCTTATTACCTGGGGTAATGTGCGCACATCAAAGGCAAAAGTGTGAAATGAGAGGGAAAGTTGTGTAAGAAGTAGAAAAAAGGAGAAAAAAGAGGACTAGAGAACAGGAGAGAGGGGAAAAGAAAGGCTAAAATATTATTGCTCTTGAGGAACTAATTAACAGGCAGGGTTAATTGGTTAATAAATGCATAAAGTGCTGTGCAGAGAAGGGAGTGAAAGAGGCAAAGCCTACTGCACAACTGGGCCTCTTAATTCTGTCCTCACGCAGGCCCAGCCTTGAGATGGTTAGAACTAGAGTAGTCCTCAGAGTGACCAGGAGGGCAGTTAGGATCCTCTTCCATCTGCTGGCTTGCACCTCTCCCACCTGTGGGGCTGCCATGAGAACGTGCCTACCAGACCATCAGCTACAGGGCTGTTACTGATGGAGAGCTCCTCTGCTCCGAAATCCATCATCACATTTGTTCCAAGGCCATGCTTCCCACCAGCTGCTTCCAGTCAATGACAGAGTGCAGCAGGGATACTAAGGAAGGCCCACTTCCAGGAGACACAGGAGTTTTCTGATGAGTACTTTGGTTTAGGGACTCCTGAACCTTTCTTACGCTATGGCAGTCTGAGACGCTTTCACCCATCTTTTCTCCCCTCTCTCCTCCTGGGGTCAGACTTGTTTCATGAACTGATGGCTCCCCTCGCCTTATCAGGCTTCCTCCTCATTTTCTTTTACAGGTGGCCCCTCCTGATAATATCCTCACATATTTAATCCCAGCTTGGCACCTGTTTCCCAGACTAACATAATCTCCAAGCACTAGCAGGAACAGGAAATCCTAGTTCCCACTATGCATCTATAATGCAATGCCTTAAGCCAATGCTTGTTCAGTTATACTTAGACAATCTTCATTGTGCTCTGGTGTGATGTAAAAGCTTCAGGTTCAAGGTTCCCATGCTCAAATGAAGCAGTTCTGGCTTTGTCTGTGGGTATTCCCTCAGTCCATCTGAGGGGGAGGTGGGATGACCATTTTTCCAGTCAAAAGGCTTGGCTTTACTCTTCAGATTCTATTAGAATAGAAAGGAGTCAACTACAGCAGCAACGTGTTCAATCTCTATATTATAGGGGTCCAACTAAGCAAGACATGGAGTAATTGCTGTCCATTTCTTCCTGGTGGCCTTGACCTTGAATTGACCCATCAAAGGGAAGAAGCCTATTTGGAGTAATATGTTGGGAACCTTGTTTGTCCAGCCAGTCCCACAGATTCTAGACTTCATGATTAAATCTACAGAAAGCTCAATACTTGTACAGCTTGTCTTGGACATACAAAGAAAAAACTGAGTTCGCTATAAAGCTATGCTCTCAGTTTTGTTTTGTTTTTATGAAAAGCATTACTTTCATGAGCTTATAATTTTCATATAAATTAGAGCATGTGAATAATGAACATATATTTGAGGATGCTGGCATAGTAATATTTGGCATAGAAAACATGCAAACCATAGTATTTTCTCTTGTTTAAAGAAGTCTACCAAACACATGGCCTTCTAAACAAGAGGGCTTATTTTTATTTGAGAGTCTAAGATTTTCTAATTTTTAAAATTGTGGTAAAATGGACATAACATAAAATCTAGTATTTTAACCTGTACAATTCAGTGACATCTAGTACATTCTCAGTGTTGTGCAACCATCACCATCTACCTAGTTCCAGAATATATTCATCACTCCTAAAGGAAACCTTGTACCCACTAAGCACTTACATACATTTCCCATTCCTTTCCCAGCCCAAGGCAACCACTAATCTGATTTCTGTCTTTATGGGTTTACTTTTTCTGGATATTTCATATAAATGGAATCATACAATATGTGGTCTTTTGTGTCTGGCTTCTTTCATGTAACAAAATGTTTTCTTTTTTAAAAAAAATCTTTTTTTAAGATTTTCTTTAATTATTTGTCAGAGAGAGAGAGAGAGAGCACAAACAGGGGGAGCGGCAGGAAGAGAGAGAAGCAGGCTCCCCCCTGAGCAAGAAGCCCAATGTGGGACTCAATCCCAGGACCCTGGGATCATGACCCGAGCTGAAGGCAGCCGCTTAACCAACTGAGCCACCCGGGCATCCCTGTTAAAGGGTCTTTAAACAGAAACATACTTAAGAAGGTTATGCATTTAATAGTTGATGAAAATATGTAAACAGAGGCTTGTAGAAACCTAACCCTGTATTTCCTCTAGGAGCAATAGTTTAATATTCACTAATTCAGTGTTCATGGTGACTTTACACAACATAATTACCTTGATTAATGAGATACGCCTATATATTCCACATTGTTTATTCATTCTTCAGTTAATGGACATTTGGGTTGTTTCCACTTTTTTGGCTCTTATGAGTAATACTGTATGAATATTTGCGTACAACCTTTGTTTGAACACCTGTTTTTCAAATCTTTGGGGCATATAACCAGATGTCCTCAGTTTTAGTCAGTATAAGCCCACAATAAATGTGCTGCTTAATGGTGAAGGGGACTTAGGGACTAAAAGGTGGCGGAAGAGACACAGGATGCTAAGGACACAGGCTCAGGGGGAAGGCAGAACTGGGCTTTGAGCTGAAGACTAAAGGAGGTGATCAAAAGGAGGCTGGGGACAAAAGCAAATCAAAATCAAGGAGGCTAGGGATAGTACCAAATCAAAGTATCAGGCAGATACTTAAGCTAATGGGCCAGGCAGAAGGCAACGGATGGAAACAGAGAAGAGCAGATCAGAGCTCTGATGAAAAGAGGGCACTTTCCCACCATTTATCTGTAACCTCCATCAAAAGCCTTATTTGAAAAGTCCTTCCTTCCTCCCGTCTCAACAAACTTGGTTCCTGTAAAAACTTTCCCCAAACACAGTCAAAGCTCCATAAAGGCCTGCTACTCAGCCTCACCATTGCACGGAATCTTACCAAACTTCCTCCTAATTGCCCTCATGAACTTGTTTCATTTCTCATTCCAGTTGCACTGGATTTTGCCTTTCTACACAGTTCCTGTCAGATGTGAGGCTGGGTCTGCTTTATGGATTCCCAGGTCTGACTTGTTCCCTGAATACTGTTCTTGCTTTTCTATTTGTTTCATGTCCCCAAAGCTTCAGATCAACCCTGCCCTATTCCTAATGCCAGCCCTGGTTTCCAGAGACCAAACTCCTATAAGAGTCCCAGGGCCCCACTGGTGTGAATTCAGTAACTGAGAAACAAATGTTTTCTCCTCATGGATAAAAAGAATAATGGGATTGACTTTATGTATTTACCTTTTTCTTTGGCTTCAACTATAACAGATTAAATTTTTTGGTTTTTTCCCCCGATTACAATATAGATTTATATATAGTAATCAGAACTTCCCCAGGGACTTTTGGGAAATTTGACAAAGTAATTCAGAGTTTAACAGGTGGAATGAAAAAGGCAGAAGAGTCAAATCATTTCTAAAAAGAAAAGCTACAGAGGGGCATTTCCTTATCTGATCTAAAAAACATATTATAAAGAATATTACAGGGGCACCTGGGTGGCTTAGTTGGTTAAGCGTCTGCCTTCAGCTCAGGTCATGATCCCAGGGTCCTGGGATTAAGCCCCGAGTTGGGCTCCCTGCTCCGCAGGGAGTCTGCTTCTCCCTCTCCCTCTGTCCCTGTTCCTGCACTCTCTCTCTCAAATAAATAAATAAAATCTTTTTTTAAAAGAATATTATGGTAGTTTAAAATTTACAGATCAAGATGCTATAACTGAATTCAATTTAGTTTTTGGACTTTTATTTTTCTTGATGGTAGAGAATGCTCAATACTGCCTCTTTATTTTAACTCAGTCAGTTTGCCCTAAAATGTAGTAAATAATCAACTCTAAGATATGAGGCTACCCAATTTCTTGCCAGGTGTGTGTGTGAGATCTAATTTACCCTGAGAGTTCATCAGACAACTTGGCATGGGGCAAGGGCATCTTGTTTTTTATGCCAGGCTTTGTCAACATGAAAGTACAACTGGTCCTCACCTGCCCTGATCTTGGGGGTCCTTTTGAACCCCAATCCAAGCTTTTTTGTGTCCTCTGGCTCTCATCACTTTTTCACCTCCATTGGGAGCTCAGGAGCTTTTTGTGCCTTCTGGAACCCCCCTGGAGTATGAGACTCTGTCAAGTGCCTCTTCGGCCCATCTGCCTACACACTTGTCCAGTCATGGCTCTTTTACCACCCAGGTGGTGAGTTTCTTAGCATCCTGGCCAAATTCCCTGAACTTGGGTCCACTCTAAGAGCTCTACAATTCCCTTGGCTGGGATTCCTGAAAGCTTTCTGGAAGTTTCTATCACACTCTTTCCATCTGGGCTTTAATTCCAGGTAGATGAAATATCTACAGTGAAGAAAGTTACATACATAAAGTACATCATGTCATTTCACAACCATTCTATGACAAAAAAGTGTTTATCACTTAGGAATGTTTGGCTGCGGGACGCCTGCATGGCTCAGTCGGTTAAGCGTCTGCCTTTGGCTCAGGTCATGATCTCAGGGTCCTGGGATCGAGTCCCGCATTGGGCTCCCTGCTCCTTGGGGAGCCTGCTTCTCCCTCTGCCTTCTGCTGCCCCTGCTTGTGCTCTCTCTCTGACAAATAAATACAATCTTTTTTTTTTTTAAAGGAATGTTTGGCTGCAAGTGTTTGAAAACCTAACTATAGCTTAAAGAAATAGGGGTTTATTTTTCTCATATAACATGAAATTTAAGGTAGATAATCCATGGCATTTATAGCTGCTCAGTGTAATCAAGGACTCGGGCTTTTTCTCTCTCTGCTCTATCATTCTTAGTTAGCTTTCACTCTTATGGTCAATATATAGTTGTACCTCCAGGCACCACATTCCCATTTTAGGAAGGAAGAAAAGGGAAGGAAAAAGCCTTATCAGCTATTTTATTTCCTTTAAGGGGAAAGCAATACTTTCCCAAATCTGCTTAGCAAACTTCTGCTTACATCTTATTGGTTAGAACTGTTTCACAAGGGCACCTCCAGTTATGAGAGAGACTGGGAATTGATAGAGCATTTATCTTTCCAGCCTTTATTATAGAGGAAGGCAAAAGGGAAGGGGGCTGGGAATTAATGTGAAGCAAGCCAACCTATAGTACCTGCATGGTGGATAAGGCAAACTGGCTCTCTAAATATTAATTCCACCCACCTTTCAGTGTACCATTTTGTATTGCAGAGACTAGAGAGGTAAAAATAACTTTTTCCAACTGGGATCCTACATTATTTAGCTTTTGCTAATCAGATGCACTTATGCAAGATTTGGGAGGTATAAGTGAGTGAGGTGAAATCCATTCTGTTGTTTCTTTTGACCCTTTCTGCTAGCAAGCACAGTCAGGCAGCAAAACACTGGCTTTTTCTATGTCAGCATTTTAGTGGCAAGTTGCTAGCTTCCTTGGTAGTGGTAGACCCGTTATAGAGCAGGCTCATTTCAGAGATTCAGCAGAGCTCTGAAGCTAGCAGTGGTAGTGATGACAGAGCCACCTGATCCTTGGCATCTGCTCCTGAAGCCAAGAGTCCTAATGATGGTCTCCTGCTGGTGGCAGAAATGACATCTCTGCCAGTGGCTAATTCTGCAAAGCTGTTCTGGGAATTATTTTTGTAGGTCTGGCCTGGAACTTAACCCTTCAACTCTACCTAAAATTTTTAAAGTTTCTAATTCCTTGTATTAAATACTTTTGTTTAAAATAGTTAGTTTGCTTTTTGCAGGGGACCCTGGCTAATATAATCTGCTACAGTTCACCTCTCTAGGTTTCCAATACCCATACTTATCTTTCTGTCAAGTATCTCTTCATTTGGAGGGATCCTTGCTTCCCCCAAGATTTCATCCAGTTCTTGCTTCAGTTTGAGTGATTTTTATCCCTCCCTGTCAGGTTCATGTGTGGCTCCCCCTGTGGTTAATCTACCTTGCATGTTCCCAGTCTATGATGTGTGGAGAAACAGCAGAAGGACTACAATATAAACATGAAACCTGGAGCTGGCAGTGGTCCACAGAACACACACAAACATATTGGGCAGGAATGGTGAAGACTCTCTGTAGGGACAGTGGAATCAATCAGCTCATGGTTGAACCATCTGTTTGTCAGTCCTGTTCTGTCCTCTTGGAAAATCTTCCTTTATCCTCAATGGCCACCTCTTATTTGGCCATTGGAGAACATTCCATTCCTACACAGATTTTGTAGCTCACCTCCTACTGACGTGGATTCAGGAGTCCTGGGATTGCCTTTGGGGCTGAATAGTCAGTCATTGGCTTTTGGACAGCCAGGCCTGGCATTTCTTTGAAGCTTCCACCAACTTCCTTAGGAGGCTTTTTGTCAATCCCATGCATGACTAACCATAGTCAAAGACTTATTTTGGCATAGTATTTAAGTCTGAAGAATTTTTTTTTTAACCTGTAAGGCCTGTATACTCTGTTCTTGCCCTTAGCTCTAAGCTAATCATGGCCACTGCCTTAGGGCACTTTCAGTCAGTAGCCTCCTGTGGGGAGACACCAGATTTAATCACTTCTTTTTCTGGTAGTCCTTCCTCTCCTCTTCTCTCTGATAGAGAATTTCTAAGGGAAATTGCATGAGAAAGGCCTGGGGTCCTAATCTTGTCTCCTGTTAAAGCTGTTCTTTTCTTGCCCTTAGATAACTTTCTGCACCAATAATAAATATTAACTTTTAACCTCTATAAAGTTCCAAATTGTGGGAGTTGCAGGAATTTAGAGTAGGCAGCAGGCAGAGTACTTCTCCAAGCAAAGCTGCATTTTCTTCCATCTCTTCTTCTCTACTGGCTACTCCTGGGCCAAGTTCATCTCTTTTGCAGGACTTTGTACAAAGTGGCAAGCATTCAGAATAGGGTGTGTGTTGGGGGTGGGAGGTAGGAGGTGCATAATTTGAATGGATCAAATTGGGTTTTAGAAAAACTATGAAGAATATTCTGAGCAACCAGTTTATTTTTCTTTATAAAATTTTCTTCAACTGAATAGATTTTCTTCCACTGAAAAGCATTTTTTAAAAGTAAGGCCTGGATGATGTCACCACAGTGGTGGTGTAGGAGACCCCAGCTTCCATCCCCCCAACAAAGATCAACAGTTAGACAGCTATTCAAGAACAAAAACAGTTCTGGGAAAGATGTGGAGTCCACATAAGAAACTTTAGCAACACAGTGGAGCAGAAAATGGGTGAATAAGAGCATAAAACAGAAAGGAAAAATAGCTTAATTTTGCCTGTATCATCCCATCCCCCAGGCTTTCATTGCTAAGCACCAGGAGGGAGCTATCCAGATGGAAACAGTTCCCCTTGCTGGGAAAGGGAAAGTGGAGTGAACAATCAGCTTCTCCAGCTTTTTGGTGAGATGAAGGACCCACTTCAATTTTACCGTTCCCGGAGATCAGCAAAACTGAGATGTATAGAGACAGCAAGGAACATGGAGGAAAAGCAGAGTATCAGTATCAGCCATACATCAGGAGCAAATGCAGTTTTTAATGAACTCTTGGCAGAGGTGAAGAAACCAATGGCCAGCACAGCCACCATGAACTCCCTCCAAATTTTACCAGTTTTTACCCCGTAAGTATTCATGTCACAGACATCAGCCATCTGAGACCCTCCCAGCTTCCTCCTGACCCCCAAACCTTGCCAGACTCCAAGATCCACACTGGCAACCAGCTCAGTTTTCTGCAGCTGCATTAGTGCAAGACACCAGCCTAGGTCCTATAGTTGTGTACCATCGATGTGTACATGCTCAGTACTAGCCCCTCCAGCTGTGCACCAGCATGCTGACAGCCCGACCCCTGTCATCAGCCTCCACTGATACACGTACATGCATAGCAAGATCTTGCAACCCCAGAAATACACACAGATCCTGTTTCCCATCACTGGCCTGTATCATGGGGCTCATCTGCAACTAGTTCCTCCTGCATGCCCCTCCATGCCCCCAGTATGACTCCCAACACTAGCCTCCAATGCTATGTGCTCATGGCAAGACCCAGCAGCCACAGTAGTGCACACCAATAGCCAGAACTCCCACAGCTGCCAGTGTGCCTGCAGTTGCTTGGCCCTGGCCCTTTTTGCTGGCCTGGCCCCCACCACTATGTGTGTGTCTGCAACAGGCCACTGCCACTATATACGTACCTACAGCCACCTCCTGTAGCTGAATGTGTGCACACTACAATCTCCAGCCATTAGCACTGCCTGCCCTCATCCCTAACCACTGGATCTGGAGGTGCTAGTGAGGGGCCCAATAGACCTTGCAGCCATCACAGGCGTCCCACAACACTAGCCAAGGACCACATAGTTCTCAATGCTGTGGACTCCAGCAGCCTGAGCCAAAGAGCCATCATGCCTCCCCAGATCCCAAGACACTACATGTCCCTGTACTTGGCACCTGGCACCACTAAACCTAGAATCATAACATGTTCCATCATGTCCCCACCCACAAGTGAAAGTCCTTCTTAACCAAAGTCAGTCCATAAATTCTAGAAGAAGTGACTGCATCTTCAGATACACAGATACAAAAGGTACCTACCTTGTACCTACACAAGCCTACAGAGATCACAAAGAATCAGGGAATCGTGACAATACCAAAGGAATACAATAAACTTCTAGTAACTGACCCCAAAGAAAAGGAGATACATGAACTGCCTGACAAAGACTTCAAAATAATTATTCTAAAGATGCTCAGAGAGGAAGAATAACATCAGCACCATGGTAGTGCGAGTTGTTCCCTTTTTCCCTCCCCTTTGATTTACAACTAATCAGATATCCATAACCAAAACAAACAAATAAAAAACAACCAAAACCCCAAAAAATCACATGTGTACAGCATACCAGGACACCTGAGAGATCCATCCATCTGTGTACCCCAAAGTGGGTGGATTAGACTGTAGAAAAAGTAGTGGAGCAAGGGAAGTGGCAGTGGAGTCCGTAGCAGCCCTCTGGCAGCAAGCCAGCACAACCATTTCTGGCACAGGAGGTGGAAGGTGAAGGTGGTGAGTGTGTGTGTGTGTGGGGGGGCCCTTGTCACGTGGGAGCTGCCACTGGAGGGACCAGTTGTTCTCTCTGTGGAGAGATGGCTGTGACTGGGGGGAGGGAAAGGAAAGAGAAGTAGGCAAAAAGAAGTGAAGAAAAGTATCTCGGCTGTCTGCCCCAGGAGGCAAGAGGACAACACACATAATCTGGGATATAGTCCCTCCCTAACTTGAGGATCCCCCTACAGGACTGTGGGCACCCAAAATGCCAAGTGCTAAGTATACATCTCCCACCCCAGCACTGCCACCCTTTGTTTTTTTGTTTTGTTTTGTTTTGTTTTTTAATGTACTGGCTCCCAACCCTAGTGGCCAGTCAGCTTCCATAAGAGAAACCAAAAACTTGTGCTATTGCGCCACCTTCTGGAAAACAAAAGGAAGATTCCTAACTACCAACCTGTCGGGATTGTTAGAATCAGAGTAAACAAAACCTTGCTTAAAATAAGAGTTATGGAACAAATGTGGTGGCAGAGGCACTTTTCATCAAACACCATGAAAATCACAGTAACACAGTATCACAAAAAGAAAATGACAATTTTTCAGCAACTGAACTCAAAGATACGGAATATTGTGATCTAACTGATAAAGAATTTTAAATAGTTGTTATGAAGAACTTCAACAAGCTACAAGAAAACTCAGAAAGGTAATACAATAACCTCAGGAATAAAATTAAAGAACAGAAGGAATACTTTACCAAAGACATTAAAATTCTAAAAAAGAACCAAAAGGAAATTCTGGAGCTAAAGAATTCAATAATGAGATGAAAAATATATTATAGTGCATTGGAAATAGAGCAGATCATATAGAAGAGAAAATTGGCAAGCTCAAGAATATAGAAATGATTCAGGTGGAAGAGAGAACTAAGATTTTAAAACAGCGAGGAAACCCTCTAAGAACTATCCGACTCCATTAAAAAAGTCAACATAAGAATAGTAGGTATCCCAGAAGGAAGATAGGGAAAAGGGAGAAGAGAGTGTATTTAAAGAAATAATAGCTGAGAAATTCCCAAACCTGAGGAAGGAACTGGATTACAAGTCCATGAAGCTAATAGAACAGCTTACTATCTCAATACAAAAAGACCTCCTCCATGTCACATTATATTAAAACTGCCAAAAATCAATGATAAAAGAGTTTGAAAGGCAGGTAGGGGGAAAAAAAGAGGGTAACCTACAAAGGTATCCCCATTAGGCTATCTACAGATTTCTCAGCAGAAGCTCTATAGCCCAGGAGAGAGTGGAATGACATATTCAAAATATTAAAAGATAAAAATTGCCAGCCAAGAATATTCTATCCAGCAAAGTTATCCTTCAGATATGAAGGAGAAATAAAGGCTTTCCCAGACAAACAAAAGCTGAGGGAGTCTACCACCCCTAGATCTGCCTTATAAGAAATATTGGAAGTAGCTCTTCAAGCTGAAATGAAAAAACAAAAGTATACAAAACTCTGATTGAGGTGATAAATAGAATTAGAATACTATAATGCTTTTTTTTTTAGAATGCTGTATTAAACTCTTAACTATAGCATAAAGATTAAAGGGAAAGATCATGAAAAATAACTACAGTTACTACAACTTGGTAATGAAATCACAGCATAAAGAGATCATTTGTGACATCAAAAATATAAAAGGGGAAGAGCATAAAAGGTGTTGGGAAAAAGTGGACAGTGACATGCAGAAGAATGAAACTGGACCACTTTTTTACACCATACACAAAAGTAAATTCAAAATGGATGAAAGGCCTAAATGTGAGACAGGCAACCATCAAAATCCTAGAGAAGAACACAGACAGCAACCTCTTTGACCTTGGCCGGAGCAACTTCTTACTGGACATGTCTCTGGAGGCAAAGGAAACAATAACAAAAATAAACTATTGGGATTTCATCAAGATAAAAAGCTTCTGCACAGCAAAGGAAACAATATACAAAACTAAAAGGCAACCTTGGAGTAGGAGAAGATATTTGCAAATGACATATTGGATAAAGGGCTAGTATCCAATATCTATAAAGAACTTAACAAAACTCAACACCCAGAAAATAAATAATCCAGTGAAGAAACAGGCCGAAGACATGAACAGATATTTCTCCAAAGATGACATACAAATGGCCAACAGACACATGAAAAAAATGCTTAATATCACTCATCATCAGGGAAATACAAATCAAAACCACAATGAGATACCACCTTATACCTGTCAGAATAGCTAAAATTAACAACTCAGGAAACAACAGATGTTGGTAAGGATGCAGAGAAAGGGGAACCCTCTTACACTGAATGCAAACTGTTGCAGCCATTCTGGAAAACAGTATGGACATTCCTCAAAAAGTTAAAAATAGAGCCCAGCAATTGCAGTACTAGGTATTTACCCAAAGGATAAAAGATACTGATTCAAAGGGGGCACATGTATCAATAACCAAATTATGGAAAGAACCCAAATGTCTATTGACTGATGAATGGATAAAAAAGATGTGGTATGTGTTTACATAAATATATATACATAATGGAATTTTATATATAAGTAAATTTATTTATTTATTTATTTATTTATTATAATTTATTTATTATTTATTAATATAAATATATTTGTTTATAATGGCTTATTACTCAGCCATCAAAAGAATGAAATCTTGCATTTGCAACAATGTGGATAGAACTAGAGTGTATTATGCTAAGTGAAATAAGTCAGAGAAAGACAAACATCATATGATTTTACTCATATGTGGAACTTAAGAAACAAAACAGATGAACATAGGGGAAGGGAAGGCAAAATAAAATAAGATAAAAACAGAGAGGGAAGCAAACCATAAGAGAGTCTTAACTATAGAGAACAAACAGGGTTGCTGGAGGGGAGGTGGCAGGGGGATGGGCTAGATCAGTGATGGGCATTAAGGAGGGCACTTGTTGGGATGAGCACTGGGTGTTAGATGTGATGAATCACTAAATTCTACTCCTGAAACCAATATTACACTATATGTTAACTAACTTGAATTTAAATAAAATCTTGGAAGAAAAAATGAAGATGATATTCCAAGTACACAGAAGTGAAAAGAAGGTAGGTGTAGCAATACTTATATCAGACAAAATAGACTTCTAGCCAAAAAAGGTAACAAGAAACAAAGAAGAGGTCATTTTACAGTGATAAAAGTGTCAGTACATAAGAAGATATAACAACTGTAACTATATACACTTCCAACACCCAAGAACCAAAATATGTTAAGCAATTAATAACAGATCTTAAGAGAGAAGCAGACATCAATACCGTAATGCAGGAGATTTCAATATCCCAGTATCAGTGATGGATAGATCATCTAGACAGAAAATCAACAAGAAAACATTGGAATTGAACCACACTTTAGAACAGACTTCATAGACATATACATTCCATCCAAGAGCAGCAGAACACACATTCTTCTTGGGTGCACATGGAACATTCTCCAGGATAGATCATGACAGGCCACAAAATAAATCTTGGCAAATTTAAGAAGGCTGAAATCCTACCAACTATCTTCTCTGACTACAGTGGTATGAAAGTACCAAGAACAATAAGAGGAATCAGTGACAAGAGAAAGTGAGGCGGTGTAGGGATAGTAGAAACTAAACACACTTCTGAACAACCACTGGATCCCCCCAGGGCATAGTACAGAGGCAGCAGACTTAAATGCCCAGTCTGCATGAAAAGAGGCCTATTTGCTTATCTTAAAAGCTGTGGCCTGAAGGTCAGACTTTTAATTCAATTCACATCTAGGGGCTGACTACAATCCTCTAGGTACTCGGGAATCTAGCAAGTGCCAACTTCATGCTCTCCCTGTGATTCACCCCAGGTTGCTGGTGTCTCTGAAAGGAGCTTGTGTACATGTCTGGCACCCCAGCTTTCTGTAACTATCACCCAGAGGACACATCCCTTAATAGACACAATTATGGCTATCACCTCAGGGTTCAATACAAATGCAGAAAGCAGAAATGCCCATCTCCTAGTCTTCCCCTTAAAAAGTTATATTTGCATTTTATTTATTTAATTTTTTTTAAAAGATTCTATTTATTTATTTGACAGAGAGAGATACAGTGAGAGAGGGAGCACAAGCAGGGGGAGTGGGAGAGGGAGAAGCAGTCTCGATCCAGGACCCTGGGATCATGACCTGAGCTGAAGGCAGACGCTTAACGACTGAGCCACCCAGGCGCCCCTATATTTGCATACTTTAAAGAAGGTCATTATATAATGATGAAGGGATCAATCCAACAAGAGGATACAACATTTGCAAATATTTACACATTCAACATAGGAGCCTCTGAATATATAAAGCAAATATTAACAGATCCAAAGGAAGAAATAGACAACAATACAATAATAGTAGGAGACTTTAAAACCTCCCTTTCATTAATGGATATGTCCATCCAAACAGAAAGTCAATAAGGAAACAATGGACTTAACACATTAGACCGGGTTGACTTAACAGAATTTTACAAAACATTTCATCCAAAAGCAACAGAATACATGTTCTTCTCAAGGGCACATAGAATATTGTCCAAGATAGATTATATGTTAGACTGCAAAACAAATCTTAATAAATTTAAGAAGGTTGAAATTATATCAAGCATTTCTTCTGACCACAATGGTATAAAACTAGAAATCAATACAAGAAGAAAACTGGAAAAATCACAAAAATGTGGAGATTAAATAACCAATGGGTCAAAGAATAAGTCAAAACACAAATTTAAAAAATTTTTGAGACAAATGAAAATAGAAATACAATATACCAAAACTTATGAGGGGCAGCAAAAGCAGTTCTAAGAGGGAAGTTTATAATAACAAATGTCTATATTAAGAAATGAGAAAAATCTAAAGTAAAAAAACTTAACTTTACACCTTAAGGAACTAGAAAAAAGAAAAAATAAAGCCCAAAATTAACAGAAGGAAAAAAGTAACATGGACTAGAGCAGAAATAAATGAAATAGGGAAAAGAAAAACAATAGAAAAGATCAGTTAGACTGAGTTGTTTTTTTTTTTAAAGATGATAAAAATTGACAAACCTTTAGCTGGACTTACCAAGAAAAAGAGAGAAAGGACTCAAATAAATTTAGAACCGAAAGAGGAGATACTACAATTGATACCACAAAAATACAAAGGATCATAAAAGACTATTGGGAACAATTATATGCCAACAAATTGGGACAACCCAGAAAAAATGTAGAAATTCCTAGAAATACACAATCTACTAAGAATGAGTCAAGAAGAAATAGAAAGCCTGAACAGACCAATAAAAAAATTAGAGGATTGAAAGAGTAATCAAAAAACTCCCAACAGGAACCTGGAAAGATGGCAGAGTGGGAGGATCCTAAGTGCACCTCATCCCATGATACACCTAGATTACAGACACATCAGTGTAACTAACCCAGAAAAACGAACTAAAGACTGACAGACCAGACTCTGCATAGTTAATTGTAGAGAGGAGGCCCCATAAAAAATGATAAGAAGGTAGAGTCCTGGTTGGGAACCAAACTAATCTGTAAGATTAACCACCAATGGGAGGAACACCACAAAAACAGAGAAGGGATACCCGAGATACAGGGGACCTGCCCTGGATAGAGTCCTCATAATATTTGGCTTTGAAACCCAGAGGGGCTTAACTACACGAATTTTTACCAGCAGTGGGGCTTACCTCTGAGAACTTTAAAAATCAGTGGACTCAGCTCCAGGAGAGCCAGAGGGTGATAGGAAACTGAGTCCCCCCCTTTAAAGAAACAGCATAACAAACAATCCCACCAAGACACAGAATAGAAGCAGCAGTTTGAAAGCACCTGGGGTATGCAAGAAGATTTATTTACTTATCTCAGAATGTATGCTGGAGGGACAGAGATTTTTAGGAAATGTCTCCAAGAACAAAGGAGTTGGTGGGTACCATTTCCCTTCCCTGCTCCCCAGCCTAGATACATGGACATCAGTGGGAACCAGTGTAGATACTCACTACCCAGTTTGCTAACACCATGCCCTGTCCCCACCTGTGGACCTGCTCCCTCCAACCTGCCCCACTTGGCAGGAGTCCCTCCAAAGTGGTACCTGGCCTATCTCATTCTGCAAGCAGCCTCAATAAGGTCCAGCACCACTCCAAAGTGACTCTTGCCCTGGAGAGAGGGGAAGATAACTATATACATGAGTTTGACTGCAGCTCCAATGGTGGGCTGAGGACAGACATTGGATCTGACTACCAACCCTGCACACCAACAAGAAATTCACAGGTAGAAGCACAAACTACAAACTACAGCATAAACTACAGTGTCTGCATAGTTGAGGGTCACTGCAATCCCAACAGACTAGGGGCAGACATCTGGTCTGACTGCAGGCTCTGCCCACCTCTCAGGGGACCTGACAGGGAGAGTGCCCTGCGGTTTAGTGCAATAGCAGTTTGGGCAAACAGGCTGAAGGCAGGCATCTGGTCTGATCCAATGACAAGCCCAATGTGGCCCTAGACTTGATCCTTACTAGCACAGAGACCACACCTTGCCCACAACATGCAGTAAGGGCCATTGTGGCCAACTAGACTGAAGGCAAATGAAGCTCAATCACAATAGTAGGTTACATGCAATAACATAAATATACCTCTGAAGTGCCAGGTTCTGATGAACAGGGGACATTGCACTACAGGATCTCTTTTTCATTAGGCCACTACTTTCAATCAGGAGACAAAAGCTGACTTTCCTAACACATAGAAATAGACACAGAGTTAAGACAAAATGAGGAGAGAGAGGAGTATGTCCCAAAGGAAAGAAGAGGACAAAATCACAGCAAGAGAGCTAAATGAAAGGGAGCTAAGCAATATATCTGATAGAGAATTTAAAGTAATGGTCATAAAGATATACGCACTTGAGAAGAGTGGAGGATCTCACTTGTGGGAAAGAATGGGTTCAAACTTATTTGACTATCAACTTAATATAGATGGCTGCATGCATAAGATATTACATATACAAACCTAATGGTAACCACAAATAAAAAACCAGTAATAGATATGTAAGAAAAAGAGAAAGGAATCCAACTATTTCACTAAAGAAATGCAGCAAATCATGAGAGAAATAAAAGGAGAAAGGAACAGAGAAGAACTACAAAGACAACCATAAAACAAGTAACAAAATGACAGTAAGTACACACCTATCAATAATTACTTTGAATGTAAATGGACTAAATGCTCCAATCAAAAGACATAGGGTGACTGAATGATAAAAAAGCAAGACCCATTGATATGTTGCTTACAAGGGACTAATTTCAGACCCAAAGAGACATGAAGATAGATGGGATGGAAAAGTATCTATTATGCAAATAGAAGAAAAAGAAAGCTGCGGTAACAATACTTACATCAGACAAAATGGACTTTAAAATAAAGACTGTAATAAGAGACAAGGAAGGATACCATACAATCATAAATGAAACAATCCAACAAGAAGATGTAACAATTTTAAGTATTTATGCATCCAACATGGGAGTACCCATATACATAAAGCAGCTAATAATGAACATAAAGGAAGTAATTGATAGTGATACAAGAATAGGGAGGGAACTTTAACACCCCACTTACAACAATGGATAAATCATCCACACAGAAAATCAACAAGGAAGTTTGGAATAACACATTAGACCACATGGATCTAACAAGTATATTCAGAACATTCCATACTAAAAGAGCAGAATACACATTCTTTTCTTTTCTTTTTTTTTAAAGATTTTATTTATTTATTTGACAGAGAGAGACACAGTGAGAGAAGGAACACAAGCAGGGAGAGTGGGAGATGGAGAAGCAGGCTTCCCGCCGAGCAAGGAGCCCGATGTGGGGCTCAATCCCAGGACCCTGGGATCATGACCTAAGCCGAAGGCAAACACTTAACGACTGAGCCACCCAGGCGCCCCTACACATTCTTTTCAAGAGCACATGGAACATCCTTCAGAATAGATCACATATTAGGCCACAAAACAAGTCTCAACAAATTCAAAGAGATCTAAGGTATACCGTGCAACTTCTCCAACCACAATGATATGAAACTAGAAATCAACCACAAGAAGAAATCTGGAAAGAGCACAAATACATGGAGGTTAAATAACATGCTACTAACTAATGAATGGGTCAATCAAGAAATCAAAAAGGAAATAAAAAAATACAGGGAGACAGATGAAAATTAAAACACAATGGTCCAAAATCTTTGGAATGCAGCAAAAATGGTCCTAGGAGGGAAGTTTATAGCAATACAGGCCTAACTAAAGAATAAGCAATGTAAACTTACACCTAAAGGATCTAGAAAAAGAAACACAAACAAAACCCTAAACCAGCTGAAGGAAGGAAATAATAAAGATTAGAGCACAAATAAATGATATAGAAACTAACAACAATAACAACAACACGCCCACAAATTAACATCAATGAAACCAGGAGCTGATTCTTTGAAAAGATCAACAAAATTGATAAACCTTTAGCTAGACTCATTTAAAAAGAGAGAGAGAGAGGACACAAAACAAAATCAGAAAGAAAGAGGAGAAATAATAACTGACATCACAGAAATACAAAGGATTGTAACATAGTATTGTGAAAAATTATATGCTAACAAACCACACAACCTAGAAGAAATGTATAAATTCCGTGAAACATATAACCTTCCAAAACTGAATCAAGAAGATATAGAATATTTGAACAGACAAATTACTACCAATGAAATTGGATCAGTAATCAAAAAACTCCCAACAAACGAAAGTCCAGGACCAGAACACCTCACAAATGAATTCTACAAAACATTTAAGAAGAATTAATACCTATTCTTCTCAAACTTTTCCAAAAAATAGAAGGAAAGCTTCCAAATTTTATTGTGTGAGGCTTGCATTACACCGCTACCAAAACCAGATAAAGACACTAAAAAAAAAAAAAAAAAAAAGGAATTACAGGAATTACAGGTCAGTATCTCTGATGAACATAGATGCAAAAATCCTCAACAAAATATTAGCAAACTCATTCCAACAATATATTAAAAAAATCATTCACCTCAATCAAGTGGGATTTATTCCCAGAATGCAAGCGTGGTTCAATATTCACAAATCAATCAACATTATACATCACATCAACAAGAGAAAGGATAAAAACCATAGCAATCCTGGAAAAGAAGTTTAAAACTGGAAGCATTGCAATCCCAGATTTCAAGATACACTATAAATCTGTAGGAATCAAAGTAGTATAGTACTGGCACAAAAACAGACACAGAGTTCCATGGGACAGGAGAGTATAATATAAACCCATGATTATATGGTCAACTAATTATTGACAAAGGAGGCAAGTATAAGTGATGGAAAAAAAAAAAACAATCTCTTCAACAAATAGTGTTGGAAAATGTGGACTGTTACTTGCAAAAGAATGAAACTGGACCACTTTCTTACACTATATATAAAGATAAACTCAAAATGGATTAAGGACCTGAATGTGATACCTGAACCATAAAATTCACAGAAGAAAATGTAGGCAGTTATCTCTTTGATATCAGCTGTAGCAACATTTAGATGTCTCTTTTGGCAAGGGAAACAAAAGCAAAATTAAACTATTGAGACTACATCAAAATAAAAAGCTTCTGCACAGCAAAGGAGATAACCAGCAAAACTAAAAGACAATCTACTGAATGGGAGAGGATGTTTGCAATTGACCTTTCTGATAAAAGGTTAGTATCCAAAATATATAAAGAATTTATACAACTCAGCACAAAAAACCCACAAATAATCCAATCTAAAAATGGGCAGAGGACATAAATAGAATTTTTCCAAAGAAGACAGACAGATGGTCAGCAGACACATGAAAAGATGCTCAACAACACTCATCATCAGGGAAATGCAAATCAAAACCACAATGAGGTATCACTTCACACATATCAGAATGGCTAAACCAAAAATACAAGAAACAACAAATATTGGTAAGGACGTGGAGAAAAAGGACCCTTGTGCACTGTTGGTGGGACTGCAAACTAGCTCAGCCACTCTGGAAGACAGTACGGAGATTCCTCAAAAACTTAGAAAATAGAACAATCCTATGATCCAGAAATCATACTACTGGGTATTTACCCAAAGAATACAAAAACACTAGTTTGAAGGGATAGATGCTTCCTTGTTTTATTGTAGCATTATTTACAATAGCTAAGATACGGACGTAACCCAAGTGTCCATCAATAGATGAATGGATAAAGAACACATACATACAACTGAATACTACTCAGCCATAAAAAAGAATGAAATCCTGCCATTTGCAACAACATGGATGGGTGGATCTAGAGAGTACAGTGCTAAGCAAAATAAGTCAGTCAGAGAAAGAGTATGTACAGAATTGTTGAATCATTATATGGTACACTTGAAATACAAAACGGTATGTTAACTATACTGGAATTTAAAAGGAGAAATAAAAAAAAGAAACAAAACTAAACAAAATAAAAAACCTCCCAACAAAGAAGAGTTCAGCCCCAAATGGTTTCACAGGTGAATTTCCCCAAACATTTAAAGAAGAATTAATACCAAGTCTTCTTAAACTCTTCCAAAAAAAATTAAGAGGCTAGTAATTAGCCTGATACCAAAACCAGATAAGGATACTA
This sequence comes from Zalophus californianus, assembly GCF_009762305.2. Lineage (NCBI taxonomy): Eukaryota > Metazoa > Chordata > Mammalia > Carnivora > Otariidae > Zalophus > Zalophus californianus. Next base: position 58,510,898 of record NC_045602.1, on the reverse strand, counting down.
AAAGAAAAGTATAGGCCAATGTCTTTGATGAATCTAGTTGCAAAAAAAAAAAATGTTAGCAAACCAAATTTAAGAACACATTAAAATGATTGTACACCATGACCAAGAGGGATTTATCCCTGGGATGCAAGAATGATTCAATATATGCAAATCAATGAATCTTATACACCACATTAATAACATGAAAGATAAAATAACATGATCATCTCGATAGATGTAGAAAAGCATTTTGAGAAAATTCAACATTGTTTCATAATAAAAACTCTCAACAGACCAGGTATAGAAGGAACACACCTCCACATAATGAAGACCACATATGACAAATCCATAGCTAATGTCATACTCAGTGATGAAAGGTTGAAAGGTTTACTTCTAAGATCAGGAATAAGGCGAGGGTACCCACTCTCACCACTCCTATTCTTTATAGTACTGGAAGTCCTAACTTGAGTGATTAAGTAAGAAAAAGAAATAAAGGCTTTTAAATTGGAAAGGAGGAAGTAAAATGGTCTTTGCTGATGATATGAACTTGTACATAGAAAATCCTAAAGATTACATCAGAAAACTGTTAGAATTTTAAAATTTTAAAACTTAAGAACATGAAGTCAATATACAAAAAATCAGTTGCACTTCTACATTTTTTTAAAGATTTTATTTATTTATTTGACAGACAGAGCACAAGCAGAGGGAAAGGGAGAAGCAGACTTCCTGCTGAGCAAGGAGCCCAATGTAGGGCTCTATCCCAGGACCCTGGGATCATGACCTGGACTGAAGGCAGACGCTTAACTGACTGAGCCACCCAGGCGCCCCTAAGTTGCACTTCTATACAGTAACAATGAACTATCCAAAAAAATAATGAAAACAATATCATTTACAATGGCATCAAAAACAATAAAATACTTAGAAATAAATTTTACTAAGGAGGTAAAAGATCTGTACACTGAAAACTATAAGATGTTAATGAAAGAAACTGAGGAAGACACAAATAAATAGAAAGATATCATGTATTCATGGATCAGAAATGTTAATATTAGGGCACCTGGGTGGCTTAGTCGGTTAAGCACCTGACTCTTGATTTTAGCTCAGGTCATGATCTCAGGGTTGTGAGATTGAGTCCTGTGTCAGACTCCATGTTGGGCATGGAGCCTGCTTAGGATTTTCTCTCTACCTCTGCCCCTCCCACACCCCACGCCCCACCCCCTGCTTTTTCTCACAATCTCTCTCTCTAAAAAATAAATTTTTACAAAATTAAAAAATTTTAAAAATAACATTTTTTAATTTTTAAAAATTTTTTAAAAATTTGAACAGAAAGAAATGTTGGGGCGCCTGGGTGGCTCAGTCATTAAATGTCTGCCTTTGTCTCAGGTCGTGATCCCAGGGTCCTGGGATCGAGCCCCACAGCAGGCTCCCTGGTTGGTGGGAAGCCTGCTTCTCCCTCTCCTACTCCCCCTGCTTGTGTCCCCTTTCTCAATGTCTCTCTCTGTCAAATAAATAAATCAAATCTTAAAAAAAAAAGAAATGTTAATATTGTTAAAATGGCCTTACTACCCAAAACCATCTATTAAGCCAATGCAATCCCTATCAAAATTCTAATGGCATTTTTCACAGAAATAGAAAACACAATTCTAAAGTTTGAATGGAACCTCAAAAGACTATGAATAGTTGAGAAAGAACAAATTGGAGATTTTACACATCCTGATTTCACACTATATTACAAAGGTAAAATAATTAAAACAGTATGGTACTGGCATAAAAACAGACCCATAGATCAATGAACAGAATTCAGAGTGTAGAAATAAACCCACATGTGGCGGGGGGGGGGGGCGGGGAAAGATGGCAGAGAAGTAGGGGACCCTATTCCAACTGGTGTGCAGAATTGACCTGGATATCTACCAGACCACTAAGAACACCCACGAAATCAGCCTGAGATATAAGAAGATATATCTGGATCTCTACAAACAGAATATCGCAGGTGGTTGGTTTCGAGGTATGAAGCAGGGAGCTGTGATTCCACGGGCACATATCCGAAGATAAATGGAAGGGGGAGGGAGTTGCCATAAGCACTGGTGCCAGGAAAGGAAATAACACAAGAGCACAAAAGCCTCCTGTGCTGGGGACAGGGCACAGACTCATAGACTGGTAGCAGTGGGGAAACGATTTTAGGGCAGCCCCCCTGCCTGAAACCTGGAGTGGCAGCGTGGTGCAAGCAAACTGGGGGCGGCTGGTGATTGTAGAAGCACAAAGGGCAAAGACATGCTCCCATGCCCCAACCTGGAGGCGAGAACTGGGAATCCTGCTAGGGGCACACAACCCAGGATACTGTACTTTATAGCAGCACAGACAGGAACGGAGATAGTGTGGCCTGGAGAGCTCACTTCAGAACAGACTGTGATCTCTCTGATCTGGGGCAGAGGGTTGGAAACAATCTCTTCTGCTCTGACTCTCGGAAGAGACGCGGAAAGCCACCAGAGAAAAAAAGCCCCCAAAAACCGATTTACACGGAGCCCATCCCCCCCAGGGGGCAGGGCAACTCTGCCCAAACAGGGTTGCCTGAGTAACAGCACAGCAGGCCCCTCCCCCAGAAGACAGGCTGGGAGAACAAGAGGCCAACAACCCTAAGGTCCCTATAGAACAGGTGCATCTTGCATGGGTTGTGGTCAATAATTTGGACTCTGTATATTCCCTCAACCACCCCTCAACAGAATGACTACGAGGAGGAACCCACAAAATAGGAAAGACTCAGAGACTGTGACTCCTGCCACAGATTTACAAATGGATACAGACATAACCAACATGTTGGAAATGGAATTCATGGTAGCAATTGTGAAGGCAATAGCTAGAATGGAGAAATCGATTAATGCAACATAGAGTCTCTAAGGACAGAAATAAAAGCTGAACTGGCAGAACTTAAAAATGTTATCAATGAGATCCAATCTAATCTGGATAATCTAACAGCTAGGGTAAGTGAGGCAGAAGAACGAATTAGTGATCTAGAAGACCAATTGATAGAAAAGAAGGATAAAGAGGAGGCCAGGGAGAAAAAACTCAAAATCCATGAAAACAGAATCAGAGAAATAACTGACACCATGAAACATTCCAATGTCAGAATTATTGGGATTTCTGAGGGGGTGGAGAAAGAGAGAGGACTAGAAGATATATTGGAGCAAATCATAGCTGAGAACTTCCCTAATCTGGGGAATGAAACAAACATTTGCCTAGAGGCAGAGAGGACCTCTCCCAAGATCAAGGAAAACAGGCCAACACCCCGGCATGTAATAGTAAAACTCGCAAATCTTAGAACCAAGGAAACCATCTTAAGGGCAGTTAGGGGGAAGAGATTCCTTACGTACAGAGGGAGGAACATCAGAATAACGTCAAACCTATCCGCAGAGACCTGGCAAGCCAGAAAGGGCTGGCAAGACATATTCAGGGTACTAAACGAGAAGCACATACAGCCAAGAATACTTTATCTAGCAAGGCTGTCATTTAGAATGGATGGAGAGAGGCAGAGCTTCCAAGACCAGCAGAAACTGAAAGAATATGTGACCACTAAGCCGGCCCTGCAAAAAATATTAAGGGGGGGTTCTATAAAAGGAGAAACCCCAAGAGTGATATAGAACAGAAATTTACAGAGACAATCTATAGAAACAAGGACTTCACAGGCAACATGATGACAATAAATTCATATCTTTCAATAATCATTCTCAACGTGAACGGCATAAATGCTCCCATAAAACGGCACAAGGTTGCAGATTGGATAAAAAGACAAGACCCATCCATATGCTGTCTATAAGAGACTCATTTTGAACCTAAAGATACATCCAGACTGAAAGTGAAGGGATGGAGATTCATCTTCCATGCCAACGGACCTCAAAAGAAAGCTGGGGTAGCAATTCTTATATCAGACAAATTAGATTTTAAGCTAAAGACTGTAGTTAGAGACACAGAAGAACACTATATCATTCTTAAATGGTCTATCCAACAAGATCGAACAATTGTAAATATCTACACCCCCAACATGGGAGCACCCATCTACATAAGCCAACTGTTAACCAAAATAAAGAGTCATATTGATAACTACGTTAATTGTAGGAGACCTCAATACTCCACTCTCAGCAATAGACAGATCATCTAAGCAGAAAATCAACAAAGAAACAAGAGCTTAGAATGACACACTGGACCAGATGGACCTCATAGATATATACAGAACATTCCACCCTAAAACAACAGAATACTCATTCTTCTCGAGCGCACATGGAACTTTCTCCAGAATAGACCACATACTGGGTCACAAATCAGGTCTCAACCGATACCAAAAGATTGAGATTATTCCCTGCATATGTTCAGACCACAATGCTTTAAAACTGGAACTCAATCACAAGAAAAAATTTGGCAGAAATTCAAACACTTGGAAGCTAAAGATCACTCTGCTCAAGAATGCTTGGGTCAACCAAGAAATCAAAGAAGAACTTAAACAATTCATGGAAACCAATAAGAACGAAAACACATTGGTCCAGAACCTATGGGATACTGCAAAGACGGTCCTAAGGGAGAAATACATAGCCATCTAAGTCTCTCTAAAAAAGAAAAGAAAAGAAAAGAAAAATGCCGAATTCACTAACTAACTTTACACCTTAAAGAACTAGAAAAAAAAAAAAACAACAAATGATGCTTAAGCACACATTAGAAGAGAAATAATTAAGATTAGAGCAGAGATCAATGAATTAGAAACCAAAAACACAGTAGATCAGATCAACGAAACCAGAAGCTGGTTCTTTGAAAGAATTAATAAGATCGATAAACCACTGGCCAGACTTATCCAAAAGAAAAGAGAAAGGACCCAAATTAATAAAATTATGAATGAAAGGGGAGAGATCACGACTAACACCAAGGAAATAGAAACAATTATTAAAAATTTTTATCGGGGCACCTAGGTGGCTCAATCGTTAAGTGTCTGCCTTCAGCTCAGGTCATGATCCCAGGGTCCTGGGATGGTGTCCTGCATTGGGCTCCCTACTCAGTGGGGAGCCTGCTTCTCCCTCTCCCACTCCCCCTGCTTGTGTTCCCTCTCTCGCTGTCTCTCTCTCTCTCTCTCTCTCTCTGTGTCAAAATAAATAAATAAAATCCTTAAAAAAGAAAGAAAAGAAATTATCAACAACTGTATGCCAATAAATTAAGCAACCTGGAAGAAATGGATGCCTTCCTGGAAACCTATATACTGCCAAGCCTGAAACAAAAAGACACTGACAACCTGAATAGGCCAATAACCAGTAACGAGATTGAAGCAGTGATCAAAAACCTCCCAAAAAACAAGAGTCCAGGGCCTGATGGATTCCCTGGGGAATTCTACCAAACATTCAAATAAGAAATGATACTTATTCTTCTGAACCTGTTTCAAAAAATAGAAACAGAAGGAAAGCTTCCAGACTCATTCTATGAGGCCAGCATTACCTTAATCCCCAAACCAGGCAAAGACCCCATCAAAAAGGAGAATTTCAGACCAATATCTCTGATGAATATGGATTCCAAAATTCTCAACAAAATCCTAGCTAATAGGATCCAACAATACATTAAAAGGATCATCCACCATGACCAAGTGGGATTTATCCCTGGGATGCAAGGGTGGTTCAACATTTGCAAATCAATCAATGTGATAGAACATATTAATAAGAGAAGAGAGAAGAACCATATGGTCCTATCAATTGATGCAGACAAAGCATTTGACAAAATACAGCATCCTTTCCTGATTAAAACTCTTCAGAGTATAGGGATAGAGGAAACATTCCTCAAGTTCATAAAATCCATCTACGAAAAACCCACAGTGAATATCATCCTCAATGAGGAAAAGATGAGAGCCTTTCCCTTAAGATCAGGAACACGTCAAGAATGCCCACTCGGGGCGCCTGGGTGGCTCAGTCGTTAAGCGTCTGCCTTCGGCTCAGGTCATGATCCCAGGGTCCTGGGATCGAGCCCCACATCGGGCTCCCTGCTCAGCGGGAAGCCTGCTTCTCCCTCTCCCACTCCCCCTGCTTGTGTTCCCTCTCTTGCTGTGTCTGTCTCTGTCAAATAAATGAATAAAGTCTTTAAAAAAAAAAAAGGATGCCCACTCTCGCCACTATTGTTCAACATAGTATGAGAAGTCCTAGCAACAGCAATCAGACAACAAAAAGAAATAAAATGTATTCAAATTGGCAAAGAAGAAGTCAAACTCTCTCTCTTCGCAGATGACATGATACTTTATGTGGAAAATCCAAAAGACTCCACCCCCAAATTACTAGAACTCATACAGCAATTCAGTAATGTGGCAGGATACAAAATCAATGCACAGAATTCAGTTGCTTTCTATACACTAACAATGCAACTGTAGAAAGAGAAATTAGAGAAATGATTCCATTTACAATAGCACCAAAAACTGTAAGATACCTCGGAATAAACCTAACCAAAGAGGTAAAGGATCTATACTCTAGGAACTACAGAACACTCATGAAAGAAATTGAAGAAGACACAAAAATATGGAAAAACATTCCATGCTCATGGATCGGAAGAATAAACATTGTTAAAATGCCTATGCTACCCAGAGCAATCTATACCTTCAACGCCATCCTGATCAAAGTTCCAGTGACATTTTTCAAAGTGCTGGAACAAAGAATCCTAAAATTTGTATGGAATCACAAAAAACCCTGAATTGCCAAGGAAATATTAAAAAAGAAAAACAAAGCTGGGCATCACATTGCCTGATTTCAAGCTATATTACAAAGCAGTGATCACCAAGACAGCATGGTACTGGCACAAAAACAGACGTATAGACCAATGGAACAGAATAGAGAGCCCAGATATGGACCCTCAACTCTATGGTCAACTAATCTTCAACAAAGCAGGAAGAAATATGCAATGGAAACAAAACAGTCTCTTCAATAAATGGTGCTGGGAAAATTGGACAGCCACATGCAGAAGAATGAAACTCGACCATTCTCTAACACCATACACAAAGATAAACTCAAAATGGATGAAAGACCTCAATGTGAGACAGGAATCCATCAAAATCCTAGAGAACATAGGCAATAACCTCTTCGACATCAGCCACAGCAACTTCTTTCAAGATACATCTCCAAAGGCTAGTGAAACAGAAGCAAAAATGAACTTTTGGGACTTAATCAAGATAAAAATCTTCTGCACAGCAAAGGAAACAGTCAAGAAAAAAAAGAGGCAACCCACAGAATGGGAGAAGATATTTGCAAATGACACTACAGACAAAGCACTGATTTCCAAGATCTATAGAGAACTTCTCAAACTCAACAGCCAAAAAACAAATAATCCAGTCAAAAAATGGGCAGAAGACATGAATAGACACTTCTCTGAAGAAGACATACAAATGGCTAACAGACACATGAAAAAATGTTCATCATCATTAGCCATCAGGGAAATTCAAATCAAAACCACATTGAGATACCACCTTACACCAGTTAGAATGGCAAAAATTGACAAGGCAAGAAACAACAAATGTTAGAGAGGCTGCAGAGAAAGGGGAACCCTCTTACACTGATGGTGGGAATGCAAGTTGGTACAGCCACTTTGGAAAACAGTGTGGAGGTGCCTCAAAAAATTAAAAATAGAGCTACCCTATGACCCAGCAATTGCACTACTGGGTATTTACCCCAAAGATACAGATGTAGTGAAAAGAAGGGCCATATGCACCCCAATGTTCATAGCAGCAATGTCCACAATAGCCAAACTGTGGAAAGAGCCGATATGCCCTTCAACAGATGAATGGATAAAGAAGATGTGGTCCATACATACAATGGAATATTACTCAGCCATCAGAAAGGATGAATACCCAACTTTTACATCAACATGGATGGTACTGGAGGAGATTACGCTAAGTGAAATAAGTCGAGCAGAGAAAGTCAATTATCATATGGTTTCACTTATTTGTGGAACATAAGGAATAGCATGGAGGACATTAGGAGAAGGAAGGGAAAAATGAAGGGGGGGTATCGGAGGGGGAGACAAACCATGAGAGACTATGGACTCTGAGAAACAAACTGAGGGTTTTAGAGGGGAGGGGGGTAGAGGGATGAGTTAGCCCGGTGATGGGCATTAAGGAGGGCATGTGTTGTGATGAGCACTGGATGTTATACGAAAACAATGAATTGTGGATCACTACATCAAAAACTAATGATGTATTGTATGGTGACTAACATAACATAACAAAATAAAATAAAATTCAAAAAACCCCCACATGTATATTTTCAGCTAATATATGACAAAGGATCCAAGAATATTCAATAGGGAAAAGATTGTTTCTTCAATAAATGGTGTTGAAAAAACTGGAATATCCACATGCAAAAGAATGAAAGTGGATTCCTATGTTATAGAACTCACAAAACTTAACTTGAACTGGATTAAGGACTTAAACATAAGACCATAAACTGTAAAACTTCTAGAAGAAAATAAGGGAAAATCTCCTTGACATGGGTCTCAGCAATAATTTTTTGGATATGACCCCAAAAGTACAAGCAACAAAAGCAAAAAGCAACAAGTGGGACTACATCAAACGAAAATGCTTCTGGGGGTGCCTGGGTCGCTCAGTCATTAAGCGTCTGCCTTTGGCTCAGGTCATGATCTCCCGGTCCTGGGATCAAGCCCCACATTGGGCTCCCTGCTCTGCGGGAAGCCTGCTTCTCCCTCTCCCACTCCCCCTGCTTGTGTTCCCTCTTTCGCTGTGTCTCTCTCTGTCAAATGAATAAATAAAATCTTAAAAAAAGAAAGAAAGAAAGAAAATGCTTTTGCACAGCAAAAGAAATCATCAACAAAGTGAAAAGGCAAACTACAAAATAGGTGAAAACACTTGCAAACCTTCTATCTGATAGGGAGTTAATATCCAAAATATATAAGGAACTTGTACAACTCAAGAGGAAAAAACAGTCTTATTAAAAATGGGCAGAGGACTCGACAAGACATTTTTTCAGAGAAGGCATGCATGTGGCCAAGAAGTGCATGAAAAGTTGCTCAACATTTTCAGGGAAATGCAAATCAAAACCACAATGAGCTATCACTTCAAACCTCTCAGAAGGACTATTATCAAAAAGATAAGAAAGTCAATGTTTCCTGTTTTCTCTTTCCTCAACCATGTTTTTGACCATGAAGGTACAAGAGAGAGTTGGCTTAACAATGAGATCAGTTTGCAGTACAGCAGTACATGGCTCTGGAAAGGCTCTGAGTTTTGCTTCCATCATCATCACCAGCCTATCTGTCATGACGTTAGCCCTTTTCAGAAGCAGTTATGAAAGAGGGTTTGTGGTAGTCAGAAGCTGATTTTTTTCCCTCAACTTTTATTTCAAATAGGAGTAAAAATATCTTATGTAATAATAGCTGATTGAGCACAATTAGTAACTGAGCATAGTGCTAAGTGTTTCATCTGCATGCTTTTTTAAATCTTCACAACAAACTGATGAGGCAGGTACAACTAATATTTCCATTTTATAGATGCAAGAAATACTGAGGTTCAGATAAGATTTTATGGGTTCATTTCCACTGACAAATGCATAAGGATGGAGGAATCACTGTGGCTCTTAATTTATAAACTGATGACAAGTAGTGATTCTTTAGAGGAATTACATATATCTTGAAGCACAGGTTTACTTCATATTCTTAAAATCTTAAATCTTAAAAGTTTAGAAAATTCCACAGCACTTATTGTCAACTTAATACAGCACATAAAAGTGTTTATAAAAGCTGCATTTGTTTCTGAGTATTTATTTATTACGTGGTGACTTTTACACATTTTAAAAGTATTTGCTTAATGGTTTAAAAGTGTTGTTGTTTTTTTTTAATGTAAACATGGTTAAATGAAGTGTTAAGACTCTGAAGAACTCTGGAGGAAATGCCTGTGAAATAGTAGAGGAGCAATAAGACAGACTCAAACCAACAGAGAACACCAAAGAATGAAAAGAAAAAAACAGATATGAAGCAAAAAGAGCAAAATGATGTGAAACTTATCGTAGACAAGTTCCAGGTGAGAATACCAATAAGCAACCATCAGCTAGGAAAAGCCATGATCTTAGGGAATATGGATTCCAAATGTGGAACTACAACATGAAACATTAAGAACAGTAGTTAAACATGTCACAGACACCCACTAACCTATATGACGGAAAGGTTTTACCTAACCTTGGTGTGAGAACATCCACAGGAGCTGTTTATGGGCAATGAAGCAATGAAAACTGTAACTATTCTGCTAGAGAGTCTACTTAGCACTGGCTTTGACATCAGAGACACCACTTTTGGTCCTTGGATTCTTTCACTCTGAGAAAAACATGACTTTACTGTGCCTGCAATAAAATAAATGAACATTAAAAAAAAAAGTAGGCTGACTCAGTATTTCCCCATTATTCTGTTACTTCTTGGCTTACTCAAAGTTACTAACTGAGCTATTTGGTGTAATACAAAATAAAGACCTCCAGAAATTGCCAGGTTCTATTTAAACTTCCTTGCCAAGGGGTCAACTTAATGTTATCAGCATACAGTATTATACAGAAGCAAGAATAAAAGTTATAAAATATCATTACAAGGTGAGTGCTTAAAGAGGTCAAGAATCGGGGGGCATGAGTAGGAATCAGGCAGCGTTGGCTGAGTGGAAACATGAACAAAGGATGGTCAAGAGACCATCTGTCTCTTCCATTTGTACAGCCTTTTCGGCATTGTTCAAAGTAGTTACAATCAGTTACTTTAATTACCCTACTAAACAGTTTCCTGTGGAGTAGGATGGAAAGGAAATTATTATAAAAGCATATTTAAAACTTTAAACTCAGCTGCAAAGGTTAATTATCATAATTTACAAATGAGGAAACTGGGACACAATGAGGTCAAGTGATTTAAGTAGAGTTTGGTATTCTGCCCCTGTTTACCTCTGGGCTCTGTTTTTTTCACACTATCCCAATAAATCCCACTCAGGAACAACCTGGGCCCTCTGAATTTTGGCAGTACACATTAAAAATTGTCAAGCAGATTGATCTAAGGTAAGAATCATGGGTATGTGTAAACTGTATTTGTAATGATCCCATTGCAGAGTTGTTGAAGGCAAAAAGATCAGAACTAATATAAATACCAAAGATGGCAAGTAATGGTGGTAAGAAAAAAAAAGTAGTGCAACACAATAATGTTTTGCCCAATATCAAATTGGGCAAAGGTCAATGTACATGCGTAACCTTAAAAATATTTATTTACCTAGCTCTGTCATAAGCAACACCAACATCAATGATACCATTTTTGCCCACAACCAAATCTCATGTGGGCATGCTTAGCACTCAGATTTCAGTATCTTATGCTCTTCTCCATTAAAATGAACCAGGATTCTTATACGATAGTTGACTCCATAACTTGGAGGCAGGAAAAATTATGTTGCATTTGAAATATCAGGTTGCTGCCAGAAATCAAGAATGCAAGGATAGAATTGTTTAGAAGACAAAAGAAACTATACAAGGGAACTTCCCCTGAACAGGTTGTGAATAGTCAAGCAACAAAAAAGAAGTGGTAACAATAATAGTTAATTGAAACATGTTAAAACTGTAAAAGGCTATGAATTCATAGTTAATTAAAAGTGCTAAAAATATAGTTTCTATACAAAAGAATAACAAATATAACATTTTGGTTTACCTTATTAATTTTAATAAGTAGAAAGGCATTGGTCTATACAGATTTTCAAAAAATATATATATAATGTATATACATGAAAGTATGTATATATATGTATATGTATTTTTCTATCTTATTAGCAGAAAGAAGTTTACAAAAACCTCTTTCGAGAATGAAACAATTCCCCAAAATATAAATTCTACTCATTTGCTAAATGTGATTATTTTCTCCATTATCCTATTGCCAAATTGCTCTCATTACTTATATCTGGAAAAATATTCTCTGCAGATTTTGTTTGGGTCACAAATTCCTAGCTGTACTTTATGGGAAGTACCTCACCTAATTAGAGCCTGACTTTATCCATTCAGAGAAATACATATAGACTTTTATATTTACATACACAAAACACCATTGACCAGCAGATGGCTCCACAGAGCAATAAAAATTACTTGAAATGATTTAAGACTGATCTATGTGTAAATCATTAGTGCTGGAAATCTTTTTTACACTGTTGTGTGTGTTTTTGTGACAGAGAATTATTTTCTAACCATAACAATTTGAATGGTAAAAACAAATATTTAACTTGCTAAGTTAACCTTGGCAAGCTAAATGTTTTGACAAAATTTTAGAAACAAATATATTTTAAGAAGTTCATTGTGGGGAAAAAAAGCCACGAATTCTAACATAACATAATAAAACAAAAATTAAAAAAATTAAAAAACAAATTAAAAAAAGAAGTTCATTGTGAAGTTGTTATTGTCAATTTCTACTTCAAAATTAACCCATATATACATACAAAAGTCGAAAAAACAAATCATGTAGAAATAATTGCTGCTTTAAGTATTGTCTTCTAAACAATATAAACCAAGGTCAGGAATATTCAGCAATATTATTTGTTCAGATCTAAAAGTAATGTGATATCTAGAAAAATGAGTGTACTAAAATCTCTTTTATATAAGGCTTATATAATTTTTAAAAAACTCATTTAAAAATGATTTAAATATTAAACATATTTTTTTTTTAAAGATTTTATTTATTTATTTCAGAGAGAGAGAATGAGAGACAGAAAGCACGAGGGGGAAGGGGGTCAGAGGGAGAAGCAGACTCCCCGCCGAGCAGGGAGCCCGATGTGGGACTCGATCCCGGGACTCCAGGATCATGACCTGAGCTGAAGGCAGTCGCTTAACCAACTGAGCCACCCAGGCGCCCAAATATTAAACATATTTTTTAAAAATACAAAGTAAGGGGGAAGATGGAGGAATAGGAGAACCCTAAGCTCATTTAGTCCCACCAATTAGATAACATTCACACCAGTGTAAATAATCCAGGAAATGACCCAAGGGCACATCAAAGAGAGTAGGAAGGGTGGAGATTTGAGGAGCTAAATGGAATTACAAGTCATCTATGGGAGGGAGCCCTGGGCATGGAGAGGGGAGAGAAACAGACCCTCACCCTGGAGAACTGCCATGGGGAAGATGAAGTCCATAGCATTTTGCTCTGAAAACCAGAGGGGCCAAATTTTGTGAGTTCTTACAACCACTGGGACTAAAAGCCTGAAATTTTAAAAATCTCTGGAGAGCCTGGAGGGTGATAGGAAACGGAGTCCTTGCCTTTAAAGAGACAGCACAACAAAAAGCCCATGAAGATACAGCATAGAAGCAGCAGTTTGAAAATGCCTAGTACATATGGAAGGCAGGGTTATTTACTAATCCCAGAGGGACAGATTTTGTTGGGGGATGCCTCCAGGACAAAGGAGGTGGCAGGCATCATTTCTCTCCCCCTTAGCATAAACACGCAGTCATTTGCAAGAACTAGCGCTGTGCCAGCATTCACTACCTAACTTGCTTACACTGTGCCCCACCCCCTCCAACCATACCTTCCCCAGTCCTTTTGCTCTGGATCTCCTCTACCAGAAGACTGGTGCAATCCTTGCCAACACTGAATCTCCCTACTGCACAGCTTGTGGAGCTTTGGTACTGGTGGTGCCCAGTCACCTCCCATGAAGAATGCTTCTTGTTAAAACTGTGTACCTTGCCCATGCATGTTCTGCAGATTGGGCTGGCCAGCCCTCGTCTCCACAAAGACACATACATCTGGCAAAGCACCACCTTGTTAAAAGTGTGGTGCCCCACCCACTACTTTCAAGAACAGGAGATGCAGCCGACTTTCCTAACACATAGAAACAGACACAGAGAGTTAGACAAAATGAGAGACAGAGGAATATGTCCCAAATGAAAGAACAGGACAAAGCCATAGCAAGAGACCTAAGCAAAACAGATATAAGTACTATACCTGATAGAGAATTTAAAGTAATGATCATAAAGATACTCACTGGACTTGAGAAAAGAGTGGAAGGACACATCAGTGAGACCCTCAACAAAGAGATAGAAAACATAAAAAAAGAACCAATCAGAGATGAAGAACACAATAAATGAAATTAAAAATACAATGGAATAAATAGCAGGCTAGAGGAAGCAGAGGAATGAATTAGCAATGGAGGATAGAGAAGCTGAGCAGGTGAGAGAAAAAACATTATACAAAATCAGAATAGACTTAGGGAACTCAGCGACTCCATCAAGCATAGAAACACTCACATTATAGGGATCTCAGAAAAAGAAGAGAGAGAACAGGGAGCAGAAAATGTATTTGAAGAAGTAATAGCCGAATACTTCCCTAATCTGGGGAAGGAAACAGATATTCTGATCCAGGAGACACTGAGATCCCCAAACAAAATCAACCCAAAGAGGTTCACACTAAGACACATAGTAATTAAAATGGCAAAAAGTAGTGATAAAGAGAATTTTAAAAGCAGCATGAGAAGACAGTTACATACAAGGGAAACTCCATAAGGCTATCAGTGGATTCTTCAGCAGAAATTTTGCAGGCCAGATGAAAGTGGCATGATATGTTCAAAGGGCTGGAAGGAAAAGTCTGCAGCCAAGAATACTCTATCCAGCAAGGCTATCATTCAGAATAGAGGGAGAAACAAAGTTTCTCAGACAAACAAAAGCTAGAGGAGTTCATTACCACTAAACCAGCCCTGTAAGAAATGTTAAAGAGGACTCTTTGAGTGGAAAGGAAAGATCATAAGGAAGAGTAAAAGAGCAGAGAAAGTAGTAAAAAGAAGTATATCTGTAAAAATCAGTCAAGGGACTCACAAAATGAAAGGATATAGAGTATGACACCATTAACCTAAAACATGGGGAGGAAAGGAGTAAAGAATGGGTTCAGACTTAAGAGACCATCAATTTTTATTGACTGCTATATGCAGAAAATGTTATATAAAAATTTAATGGTAGCCACAAATCAAAAACCAGTAATAGATATGCAAAAAATAAAGGGAAAGGAATCCAAGTATATGAGTATAAAGAAAGCCAACTTATGGTGAGAGAAGAGAGCAAGGGAAGAAAGGAACAGGTAAGATTTATAAAACAACCACAAAACAAATAACAAAATGGTAATAAATACATACTTATCAATAATTACTTTGAGTGTAAATGGACTAAATGCTCCAATAAAAAGACACAGGGTATCAGAATGAGTAAAAAAACCAATACCCATCTATATGTTCCCTTCAAGAGACTCATTTCAGATATAAAGATACATGCAGATTGAAAGTGAGGGGATGGAAAACATCTATCATGCAAATGGATACAAAAAGAAAGCCAGAGTAGTAATACTTATATGAGACATAATAGGCTTTATTTATTTTTTTAAAGATTTATTTATTTTATTTTAGAGAGAGAGTGAGAGAGAGTGCAAGCTGGGGTGGGGGAAGGGCAGAAGAAGAGGGAGAGAATCTCAAGCAGACTCTGTGCTGAGCAAGGAGCCTGATGCAGGGCTTGATCTCACAACCCTGAGATCATGACCTGAGCTGAAGCCATGAGTCAGATGCTTAACTGACAGAGCCACCCAGGCACCTCCAGACATAACAGACTTCAAAATAAAGACTGTAATAAGAGACAAAGGACACTATATAATCATTAAGGGGACAATCCAATAAGAAGACATAACAATTGTAAATACTTATGCATCCAACATGGGAACACAGAAATACATAAAAAGGTTAATAACAAATATAAAGGAACTGGGTGCCTGGGTGGCTCAGTTGGTTGAGTGACTGCCATCAGCTCAGGTCATGATCCTGGAGTCCTGGGATCAAGTCCCATATCGGACTCCCCACTTGGCAGGGAGTCTGCTTCTCCCTCTGACCCTCCCCCCCCCTCATGCTCTCTCTGTCTCATTCTTTCTCTCTCAAATAAATAAATAAAATCTAAAAAAAAAACAAATATAAAGGAACTAATGAAGAGTAATACAATAGTAGGGCAATTTAACAATGGCTAGATCAATGGACAGATCATCTAAACAGAAAATAAAGGAAACATGGCTTTAAATGACATACTGGAACAGATGGATTTAATAGACATATTCAGAACATTCTATCCTAAAACAGCAAAATACACATCCTTTTCAAGTGCACATGGAACATCCTTCAGAATAGATCACATATTAGGCCACAAAACAAATCTCAACAAATTCAAAGAGATCTAAGGTATACCGTGCAACTTCTTCAACCACAAAGATATGAAACTAGAAATCAACCACAAGAAGAAATCTGGAAAGAGCACAAATACATGGAGGCTAAATAACATGTTACTAAATAATTAATGGGTCAATCAAGAAATCAAAAGGGAAATAAAAAAATACAGGGAGACAAATAAAAACACAATGGTCCAAAATCTTTGGGATGCAGCAAAAATGGTCCTAGGAGGGAAGTTTATAGCAATTCAGGCCTAACTCAAGAAGCAGGGAAAACCTTATATAAGCAACGTAAGCTTACACCTAAAGGAGCTAGAAAAAGAAGAAGAAACAAACCCTCAAACCAGTAGAAGGAAGGAAATAATAAAGATTGGAGCAGAATAGATCTATAAATGATATAGAAACTAAAAAAACAATAGAACAGATCAATGAAACCAGGAGTTGATTCTTTGAAAAGATCAATAAAATTGATAAACCTCTGAGAGAAAGAGAGAGAACTCAAACAAAATCAGAAACAAAGAGGAGAAATAACAACCAACACCACAGAAATACAACTTATTACAAGAGAATATTATGAAAAATTATATGCCAACAAACTGCACAACCTATAAGAAATGTATAAACTCCTTGAAACATACAACCTTCCAAAACTGAATCAAGAAGATATAGAATATTTGAACAGACTAATTACAACCAATGAAATTGAATCAGTAATCAAAAAACCCCCAACAAACAAAAGTCCAGGACCAGATGGCCTCAGAGGTGAATTCTACTGAACATTTAAAGAGTGTATATATATATATATATATATATATATATATATATATATATATATATATATAATTAATATTCTTTTCAAACTTTTCCATAAAATAGAAGAGGTGGGAAAGCTTCCAAATTCATTCTATGAAGCCAACATTACCTTATACCAAAGGGTCAAAATCTCTGATAAACAGAGATGCAAAAATCCTCAACAAAATATTAGCAAACTCATTCCAACACTACATTAAAAATTTATTTACCACAATCAAGTGGGATATATCCCTGGGATCTAAGGGTGTTTTAATATTCACAAATCCACAAATCAATCAACGTAATATATCACATCAACAAGAGAAAGGATAAAAACCATATGATCATTTGATTAGATGCAGAAAAAACATTTGACAAAGTACAACATCCATTCATGATAAAAACCCTCAATAAAGTAGGTTTAGAGGGAACATACCTCAACATAATAATGGCCTTATAT
Organism: Zalophus californianus; assembly: GCF_009762305.2. Lineage (NCBI taxonomy): Eukaryota > Metazoa > Chordata > Mammalia > Carnivora > Otariidae > Zalophus > Zalophus californianus. The sequence goes on along the minus strand of NC_045602.1, from coordinate 58,493,476 downwards.
GAGAAACCCACAGCTAACATCATACTCAATAGGGAAAAACTGAGAGCTTTTCCCCTAAGGTCAGGAACAAGACAAGATGTCCACTCTCACTACTTTTATTCAACATAGTACTGGAAGTCTTGGCCACAGCAATCAGACAACAAAAAGAAATAAAAGGCATCCAAGTTAGTAAGGAAAAAGTAAATCTTTCACTATTTTCAGATGACATAATACTATATTTAGAAAATCCTAAAAACTCCACCAAAAAACTGCTAGAACTGATAAATGAATGCAGCAAGTTGGCAGGATACAAAATCAATGTACAGAAATCCATTGCATTTCTATACACCAATAATAAAGTAACAGAAAGAGCAATTAAGAAAACTATGTCATTTACAATTGTACCAAAAATAATTAAATACCTAGGAATAAACTTAACCAAGTGAAAGACCTGTACTGTGAAAACTATAAAATGATGATGAAAGCAATTGAAGATGACACAAAGAAATGGAAAGACATTTCATGATCTGGATTAGAAGACCCAATATATTTTTTTAAGGGGATGAGGAACAGAGGTAGAGGGAGAGAAAGAATCTCAAGCAGGCTCCATGCCCAGTGTGGAGGCCTGATGAGGGGCTCTATCTCACAACCCTGAGATCATGACCTGAGCTGAAATCAAGGGTTGGACACCTCACCCACTGAGCCACCCAGACACCCCAGAAGACCCAATATTTTTAAAATGTCTATCCTACCTAAAGCAATCTACAGATTTAATGCAATCCCTATCAAAATACCAACAGCATTTTTCATATAACTAGAACAATCTTACAATTTGTATGGAACCACAAAAGATGCTGAATAGCCAAAGCAATCTTTTTTTTTAAATTTTATTTTATTATGTTATGTTAGTCACCATACATTACATCATTAGTTTTTGATGTAGTGTTCCATGATTCACCGTTTGCATATAACACCCAGGGCTCCATTCAATACATGCCCTCCTTAATACCTATCACTGGGCTAACCCATCCACCCACACCCTCCCCTCTAAAACCCTCAGTTTGTTTCTCAGAGTCCATAGTCTCTCATGGTTCATCTCCCCTCTGATTCCCCCCACTTCATTTTTCCCTTCATACTATCTTCTTTTTTTTTTTTAACATATAATGTATTATTTGTTTCAGAGGTACAAGTCTGTGATTCTCACTCTTACACAATTCACAGTGCTCACCATAGCACATACTGTCCCCAATGTCCATCACCCAGCCACCCCATCCCTCTCACCCCCTACCACTCCAGCAATTCTCAGTTTGTCTCCTGAGTTTAAGAATTCCTTATATCAGTGAGATCATATGATACTTGTCTTTCTCTGATTGACTTATTTCGCTTAGCATAATACCCTCTAGTTCTATCCGTGTCGTTGCAAATTAGCCAAAGCAATCTTGAAAAAGAAAAACAAAACTGGAAGTATCACAATTCCAGACTTAAAATTATATTATGAAGCTGTAGTAATCAAAACAGTATGACACTGGCATAAAAATAGACACATAAATCAATAGAACACAATAGAAAGCCCAGAAATAAACCCACAATTACAAGTCAATTCATCTTCAACAAAGGAGGCAAGAATATGCAATGGGAAAACAGCAGTCTTTTCAACAAATGGTGTTGGGAAAACTGCATGCAAAAGAATGAAACTGGACCAGTTTCTTACACTATACACAAAAATAAACTCAAAATAGATTAAGGACCTGAATGTGATACCTGAACCATAACAATCGTAGAAGAGAGCACAGGCAGTAATTTCCCTGACATTGGCCATAATAACATCTTTCTAGGTATGTCTCCTGAGGTAAGGGAAACAAAAGCAAAAGCAAAATTAAACTATTGAGACTACATCAAAATAAAAAGCTTCTGCACAGCAAAGGAGACAACCTAAAACTAAAAGACAACCTACTGAATGGGAGAGGATGTTTGCAATTGACCCTTCTGATAAAAGGTTAGTATCCAAAATATATAAAGAATTTATACAACTCAGCACAAAAAACCCACAAATAATCCAATCTAAAAATGGGCAGAGGACATAAATAGAATTTTTCCAAAGAAGACAGACAGATGGTCAGCAGACACATGAAAAGATGCTCAACATCACTCATCATCAGGGAAATGCAAATCAAAACCACAATGAGGTATCACCTCACACGTATCAGAATGGCTAAATCAAAAATACAAGAAACAACAAATATTGGTAAGGACGTGGAGAAAAAGGACCCTTGTGCACTGTTGGTGGGACTGCAAACTAGCTCAGCCACTCTGGAAGACAGTACGGAGATTCCTCAAAAACTTAGAAAATAGAACAATCCTATGATCCAGAAATCGTACTACTGGGTATTTACCCAAAGAATACAAAAACACTAGTTTGAAGGGATAGATGCTTCCTTGTTTTATTGCAGCATTATTTACAATAGCTAAGATACGGACGTAACCCAAGTGTCCATCAATAGATGAATGGATAAAGAACACATACATACAACTGAATACTACTCAGCCATAAAAAAGAATGAAATCCTGCCATTTGCAACAACATGGATGGATCTAGAGGGTATAATGCTAAGTAAAATATGTCAGTCAGAGAAAGACAAATATCATATGATTTTACTTATATGTAGAAATTTAAGAAGCAAAACAGATGAACAAGGGGAAGAAAAGAGACAAATGAAAAAACAGACTGTTAACTGTAGGGAAAACAGAGGGAAGTTGGGTGAAGGGGTGGCTGAAATAGGTGGGGGGGATTAAGAGTACACTTACAGTGATGAGCACTGAGTAATGTATAAAATTGTTGAATCACTATTGTACACCTGAAACTAAATCAACACTGTACATTAACTGTATTGGAATTAATTTAAAAAAAATCAGTAATACAAAATATAAACTTCACTCTGAAAAATCTCTCCAGGAATGAATCATCGTGGCTTATATCTTAGGGATATACTAATTTCCCTTAACATTCTTTTTTTTTTTTAAAAAGATTTATTTATTTGAGAGAGAGAATGTGTGTGCATGAGTCGGGGGAGGAGCAGAGGGACAAAATCCCCAAGCAGACTTCCCACTGATCAAGGAGCCCCACTCGGGGCTCAACCCCCCAACCACAACACCATGACCTGAACCGAAACCAAGAGTCAGATGCTTAACCAACAGAGCCACCCAGGTGCTCCTCTCTTAACATTCTTATGTACTACATCCATGTTATTTTATAATCATAGTTCCCAGGAATAACAAAAAGTAGTGATTGCTTTCTCTAGATTTTAACTGCAATACAAGCGTTTCATTCATTCACTCCAAACCTCCAAACAGCTATGTGCTAGACAAGCTGTTTTAGGCACTTTACATGTAAATATGAATTCATTTAATTCTCAAAGCAACTCTATGAAGTAAATATCATTATTATCCCCATTGTACAGATAAGGAAACTGAAGCACAGAGATTAAATAGTTCAAATTCAGACAGGTAACAAGTGGTAAATGCAAACTTTGGTAGTATCGCTCCAATTTGGGTGGCCTTCCATGCATTTATTCATCAGAATATATTTATTGAGGGGCCATGGAGTATGCTCTGCTTTCCTAGATGTCATATGAAAATGTATGTGCAATTCCCATCTCAGGGAGGCTAAAAACTAGTTAAGGAACACAATACTATATTTACATTGGTATTATGTTTTATAGTTTAAAGTATGTTCATACACCTATGCATATTAAATAACTCTAAGAAAATATGGCAAAAGCTGGTATAAGCTAGTATGTAATAAAATACCACATTAGTGGTATATACCATAATTTAATAATACAGCCGGGCAAAAGAAAAGATGGCTGTGGGCTACAGAAGGCAGATATAATTTAATGAATGTGGTGGGTTTTGAGCTGGGCATGGGGAGCAGGGGGCATGATTTGGGAGGCCAGGGAGGAAGTGAGTAAGGTGCTATTCCGGCAGCCCCCAGGGTACAGCGACAATGATCTAGGAGCCAATAAAGAGACCCCATCAGAAATAACTCAAGGCAGGTGAATGGATTGTGGGAGAAAAGATTGGAACAGTAGGTGGGGACAGATCTTGAAGACTTTTGAATATTATAGGAATGTTAGGGACAAAAAAGAAAGTAACTGGTAAGTAATTGATAAACAACTCAGCACATTCCTGGAAGCTTATTTAGCTGCTAAATGTCACTATTGCTTTTGCAGGGCAACTATTAAAGTTGAAAACACTATTAGAGTTGTTAAAGCAATTGTTTAAGTCATTTATTGATTAATGGACCTTTTCGAGCTACTTGATTATGTATTTGTGCTAATACTTTTCCATAAAAATTAATGCTTTTTGGCCTCATTTATGATACTTTCATACTAATTTATCTTTGTGTATTTTTTAATTCTCTGCACATAATAGATTTTATCATTCTGCCCTCCTCCTTTCTCTCCCTCTCTTTCCGCAAAGGTAATTGATAACAGTAACACTAACTAACAAAGCATTAATGTGTGTGTGTGTGTATACACATGTACACACACACACACACACACACATTCATTAATATACATGATTTTTAAAAGTTTTAGTCTCCATGACCACAAATAACCAGTCACTTCCATCAACTGTGTGAAAAACATGAAAAGTGTTGCTGGAGTCACTTAGAAAAGACTGGATCAATGATTAATGAAGTGATTCAATCAGAAATATACATTAGTTGACAACATTGCAGAAAACAAGCCAACTTTTGAAAAGATTACTTGACCAGCCTTTATAGCAATGGTTTCAAGTGTGGGCTGTTGAAACACATTATCATCTTTCCTTGATGTGGATGTAACTTCCTTCTTCCCTTTCATCCTCCCCTCAAGTGTTTTATTTTTATTTATTTATTTTTATATTTGAGAGAGAGAGAGAGTGCAAGAGCAAGCGGGGGGCAGGGGCCGAGGGGAGGGAGAGAGAAACTCAAGCAGACTCCATGCTGAGCATGAAGCCGGATGTGGGTATTGATCTCAAGACCCTGAGATCAGGACCTGAGCTGAAACTAAGAGTCAGAGGCTTAAGTCACTGCACCAGCCAAGCACCCCTCCCCCTCAAGTGTTTTCAGAGATGTACTTATTGTTTAAATGAAAGGATATTAAAATCATTTTTGACTTAAGGATTTTAGTCTAAAGTGGTAACAACACTCTTGGTAGTATAAAATCACGACTTGGAAGCTTTTGGGGAAGCAGGAAATAATTTCATTTTATTGCCTCCATTTCTATGTACTGAAAATGT